>NC_052625.1:111812943-112115973 GCF_016161935.1 Mauremys reevesii | reverse complement strand
GTGGATCGTGTAGTACTTTTTGTTGTCAGAAGGGACGGGTGCAGTGCAATGAAGTTTGAGAACTCCTGAACTAACAGATCCACTACACGCCAGCCTCAACCTAATACTAATCCTATGTCTACACTACAGACTTCTTTTGGCACAGAAGGGCTGGTCAGGGATCAGATCACTTAACAGCCCTGACCAACACAGCCATGCCACCAGAAGTCCCTAGTGTAGGTGCAGCTATACCAGCAAAGCTTTGCTTTCACAGATATAATTGGTTTTGTTCATGGGGGTGTTTTGCTATACCAGTCAAAGCACAGTTTTGGAACACAACTAGAAGCACTCTGCCAGTTTGTATACTGATATTCCTATAACAGTACAGCACTCCTAATGTAGGCTTACTCTTAGGCCATGTCTAACAGAAAAGCCAATTGTTGTGGTAGGACTGAACTGGGCACAGAGATATGGGTCAAAGCAGAATTTTATGGCTAAAAGGCAAGGCAACTTAATGAAAGAGTCCTAAAAAAAACAACTCTCAGATTTAGGAGTGGTTTGCCACGATTCAGATCATGTATAGGTCAATAGCAGTAAGGGGAAAAAAGTCAAATATGACCATTTTTTTCCCCCTAAAAAGGATTCTGATCTATATAGGTAAACCTGATCACCCTAAACACATCTAGAGATTGTGAAGATGTCTTCACTTCTCAGAAGATGGAGGAAACAAGATCTCATGGTTGTAACTAAGGACAACCACCTCCAAGAAAATTCCCAGGACTGTATACAGTATTCTCTTGTCTTCATACAAGATTAAAAGGAAGGTTTGCACAAGAGAGCTGTCAGTTTCCTCACTCTAGTATACAGTCTCGCAATTAGGAAGACTCTTATTAAAAAGAAGTCTAGGAAAAAGTTCAGGCTGATGGGCTAAAGGAGAAGAGCAGAGTGTTTTAACATTATCTTGAAACTAGGAGGCCATGTGAGTAACAGAACAAATCTCAGTTGAGGGAAGCACCCAGTCTTTGGAATTTGCTAGTCTTAACAGTCCAGAACCTGGGAGTATAGTACCTTTTCAGAACATACTTTCCAAGAATAGGTCCATTCAGAGGACCCTCTCCCTGGTGGGAGAGGAGTCATTTTCTTGATCCATAAATAATGCTTTCAGTTATTACAATAAGCCAACTGTGCCAACACTAAGGACAAAACTGCTATAGGCTAATGAGAGAGAGAGAGAGAGAGAGACACACACACACACACTGACAGGAGCAGTATTGTAGCATAACCTTTCGTGGGTGAATATCCACTTCGTCAGATGCATGTAGTGGAAACTCACCCAGCAACATCAATTTATCCAACTAAACCTCAACCTGGCAGAAGAGTCCGTCCTATCTCGGGGACTCTTTTTGCCCCACGACGAACATGATACAGTTCTGCGGTGTTCTGGAAGCCTAATTTCGCTGTCTCCGACTCAAAGAATACTTTCAAGATAACACTGAACAATGCACTGATACACAGTTACCCTCCCACCAACAGCACAAGAAGAACTCCACATGGACTCCTCCTGAGGGTCGAAATGACAGTCTGGACCCATACATTGAATGCTTCTGCCGATGTGCACAGGCAGAAATTGTGGAAAAACAACATCGCTTGCCTCATAAAACTTAAGTCGTGCAGAACGCAATGCCATCCACAGCCTCAGAAACAACCCTGACATTATAATCAAAGAGGCTGATAAAAGGGAGGTGCTGTTGTCATCATGAACAGGTCTGACTACCAAAAGGAGGCTGCCAGACAACTCTCCAATACCAAATTCTATAGGTCACTCTCCTCAGATCCCACTGAGGAATATACTAAAAAACTGCACCATCTACTCAGGACACTCCCTACACTAGCACAGGAACAAATCAACATACCCTTAAAGCCCTGACCAGGGTCATTCTATTTACTACCCAACATCCAAAAACCTGGAATCCTGAACGCCCCAGCATCTCTGGAATTGGCATGCTCACTGAAGGACTGTCCGGATACATGGATTCTCTACTCAGACCCTACGCCACCAGCACTCCCAGGTCTCTCTGAAACACCACTGATTTCCTGAGAAAACTACAATGCATTGGTGATCTTCCAGAAAACACCATCCTAGCCACCATGGATGTGGAAGCTCTCTACACAAACATCCCACACACAGATGGAATACAAGCTGCCAGGAACAGTATCCCTGATGATGCCACAGCACAACTGGTTGCTGAGCTCTATGACTTTATTCTCACGCACAATTATTTCAAATTTGGTGACAATATATACCTCTAGACTAGTGGCACCACTATGGGCACCCCCCATGGCCCCACAATATACCAACATTTTTATGGCTAACCTGGAACAATGCTTCCTCAGCTCTCGTCCTCTCATGTCCCTTCTCTACCTACGCTACACTGATGACATCTTCATGATTTGGACCCAGGAGAACGAGACTCTGGAAGAATTCCACCATGATTTCAACAGCTTCCACCCCACCATCAACCTCAGCCTGAACCAATCTACACAGGACATCCACTTCCTAGACACCACGATACAAATAAAGTGATTGTCACGTCAACACCACTCTATACTGAAAACCCACCAACCGCTATGCCTTCCTTCATGCCACTAGCTTCCATCCCGGACACACCACACGATCCATCGTCTACAGCCAAGCACTGAGGTACAACCGCATTTGCTCCAACCCCTTAGACAGAGACCAAACACCTACAAGATCTTCACCAAGAATTCTCAAAACTACAATACCCACACGAGGAAATAAGAAGAAAAATCAACAGAGCCAGACCTGTACCCAGAAGACTCCTGCTGCAAGACACGCCCAAGAAAGAAACCAACAGAACTCCACATCACCTATAGTCCTCAGCTAAAACATCTCCAATGCATCAGTAGTGATCTACAACCCATCCTGGACAATGATCCCTCGCTTTCACAGGCCTTGGGAGGCAGACCAGTCCTCGTCCACAGACAACCTGCCAACCTCAAGCATATTCTCACCAGCAACCACACACCGCACCATAGTAACTCTAACTCAGAAACCAATCCGTGTAACAAACTTCGATGCCAACTCTGCCCATGTATCTACACCAGCGACACCATCACAGGACCTAACCAGATCAGCCACAACATCAGTGGTTCATTCACCTGCACGTCCACCAATGTAATATACACCGTCATGTGCCAGCAATGCCCCTCTGTTATGTACAGCAGCCAAACTGGACACTCACTACGTAAAAGGATAAATGGGCACAAGTCAGATGTTAGGAATGGCAATATACAAAAACCTGTAGGAGAATACTTCAGTCTCCCTGGACACACAATAGCAGATTTAAAGGTAGCCATCCTGCAGCAAAAAACTTCAGGACCAGACTCCAAAGAGAAACTGTTGAGCTTCAGTTCATTTGCAAATTTGACACCATCAGCTCAGAACTAAACAAAGACTGTGAATGGCTAGCCAACTACAAAAGCAGTTTCTTCTCCCTTGGTGTTCACACCTCAACTGCTAGAAGAGGGCCTCATCCTCCCTGATTGAACTAATAGTTATCTCTAGACTGATTCTTGCCTGCATATTTACACCTGCCTCTGGAAATTTCCACTACATGCATCTAACGAAGTGGGTATTCACCCACGCAAGCTCATGCTCCAATACTTCTGTTAGTCTATAAGGTGCCACAGGACTCTGTCACTATTTAAAAATGAAGGCTGAAGTCTAGACATGGAGGCCTGGATGCACAAAACAACACAGGCATCACAACACTCAACTTTTTGGGTTTTTTTTTTGGCACCTCAGGAAATCATTGGAACAACAACAACAACAACGTGATCCAAAAAGTCAGAGTTAGGCACCTATGCTCTCTATACAACGAATAGGGAGACAGGCAACTGAGCGTGATTCACAAAAGCCAGCATTCTAAACTGTGAGCTATCCAAGGTAGTCAAAAAGAGGTGTATGTCCTAAACCATGTCATTCTGAGTTTGGTACCTAACCCTGGGAGGCTGCAAGGAGGTGCCCGAATCAGCTTACAATCACAGCCTGGAATCCCCCTCCTGAAGTAAGGCAGTTTAGCAGTCTACAAAATCACCTCCCTTATAACCTTTAATCCAGTAGTAAGTGTACTCAACAGGGAGGTGGGTGCCTCCAGTTCAATTTCCCCCTCTGCCTCATGTGAAGGTATTTGAACAAGGATCTCATCTCTCATGTGAATAACCTAGCCACTGGACTAGGGAGTGTTTATCACTCTCTGCCCCCAATTAATATTATTTAATTGAAGTGGAACAGCTCCAACGAGAAACAGAGACCACCCCCATCAGAATATCCCATAGTCCAGTTAGGGGACTCAGCTGAGAGATGGGAAACGCCTGTGCAAATCACTTCTCATCAGGCAGAGTGGGGAACACAAAACACAAGAGATCTGCTTCTTTGTGATGGCAGATGCCAAGCCTGAAGTTTCTGCTAGTGAGGGTTGCCTGTATGTAGTTTGCAGCCTATGCTTCAGGACCAGGATGTATGTACATTTTGTAAATAAATCATATGAAGAAAATACCCAACTCCGCTTCACCAATTTCTACTGCAAACAGGAAACATACCTGCAAGGCCCCAAAAAACTGCCTGCTACCACTTGACAGAGGGGCAACAGTAATTTACAGCATCTATCCACTTATACAAGTCATGTTAGACCACAGGGTTACAAACCCCATGTGACCAGTGAGGTACATCAGTACATATTAAAGCCATTTTCTCTGTAAGATTTTGCAATACCCTTTAAATGTATAAAAATGCAGTGTTAGGAAATGTGCAGATCTTACAGTTCCTTCACGTATTTAGAGACTGCCATATGTCAATTAACTGGTTAGCCTACTGTACAGATAGATTTTTATTATTAAAGAGCCATTTTGAGGCAATTAAGCAAGCTAATTCAAAACATTTTGGAATCTTTAAAGTACCATACTCTTCATCTTACTACGTGGTGTTATTTAAGCTTAAAAAAAATTTAAAAACAAAAAAGCAGCTTCTCTCAAACTGTCACCACCAGGGATATTTGGGAACCCTTCCTGAAAGAGCTTAGAAAAAAGTAAACTATTTTTTGTATCTAATACATTACAACCTGAGTCATTAGGTAGAGAGACTTCAATTACAATATTTTTAATAAGTTGAAAGACAACTGAAAATATCAACATATACCAATGAGAGAAGTTTAGGCTCTCACTGGAATATTGCTAACAGATTCTCAACTGACTGTTGGCTAGGAGGTAAACACCTCCTGCCTGTTCTCCACCCATTACGTCAAGGCCAGAGACAAAACATTTGGCAAATAAAGAAGCTCCAACAGTGAATGCAGCTATTTAGTAGTGATTAACAGTGCCTGAATCTGCCAAGTGTCATGGCCAATGAGCTGGCATGGTTTTGAATGGGGAATTACATCAGCAGCAAAGGAAGGGTCAGATATTTTAGATACTAAATGCCAAAAAATTAAACTAAACTAGAGTCTTGCTAAAGGAACAAGCATTATAAATCTTATTGAAAAGATTACACAGTAAATGTCAGACTACTTAATTTTCACTATGCCATCAGGCTGATTAAACCCGCCTTCAACGGCTACAGCAACATGTTTTAACATTACATGCACAATTCTCATTCAAAGTCATTTGAAAGGATATAGTGGTTTGTCAACTTTTCAGTGCAATGCATTAAATATGCATTTCACTGCATTTTTAAAATTAAACAAGTAATGGTTGAATGGCAAGGAAATAATGTGAACACTTCGCTGTTGTTGCTATTAACAGAAATCTAAAATAAGTGATTATGTTAGTACCTAGCCCATCCAGATCACAGTAACTAATTTTATAAAAGTCATCCATGATTACAAAAATGACTGAACAATCACTAGTGAAATTACACCAGGCCTCAGGAATAAAACCCAGGACCTTTGCTTCCAACAGAGATATACAGCTTGAGGTAAAGGAGAATCTTTATGAGCTGTTGTACGGTGGCTTACCTTTGCAAGCCAGCGCCTGGAGGGTTATTGCATATACTTTGATAGATCCAATATTCTACCCAGAATATACACAGACAAATGCATCACTAGTTAGCATATTACAACTGAGAGAACAGAATTTTTTTTTTATTAAAGAAAAGGCAGAGTGCATTACAACAGTACCTGCCCCATCAAAAAACCACCACAAAGTTATCAGCAGACTACTGACATTATTCACAATGCCTTGTTGCTAGGAAGTCTGAGATTTTACTAAACCTATAGTGGAGGTACAGAACTGTGAGGGAATAACTATTCTAAACTCAACAGAAAAATCTCTATCTTTTCATTCTTTCAAGACACCAAATACCTTACATATCTGTTAAATGCTATAGTTTTGGGACCTCTTTAGGACTCTCTCTCTCTCTCCAGGCTGTTTGAACAATTGAACTCTTTTCTGTTGGCACAACTTCATTTCTGTTCTGCTGTGTAACAATGATTTGTCCTGTTAGTCCACTTTTTTGGAAGACAAAAAGTAATTTTTATACACAAAAGTCAAGGCCATCCCTCCTTTCTTGCTGCAAACAGAAAGACCCACATTTGAGACCAAATTCCAGACCCCATATTCCAGACTAATGGAGATCTGATTACTTTTTTTGAGGAAATAGAGCCACCAATTCATCATCAGCAGGCCCTCTAGCCAATTAACTAAAACTGAAGTTAGTGACATTAGCTTGAAAGGCTAGAAAGCAATACCAGGCTGCAAAGCGAATAGGAGAAAGGAGGAGAAGACATGTAGGAATATTAAAGAAGGTTTATATTAAACATGGTTTATATGAGAAATGATTTATTGATTTATTGTTAATTAATACTTTATAACTTAAGATTTATGTTAGAAGTAAATTTGTGATTCCCAGCATTTAGCCTCTAACCTGCAAGCCACCAGCTGTGTCTGTGTAAAGCCTGCTCAAAGAAATACTTGGTATAAAACTTGCTAAACATTAATTAACTCTAGGTAACCCAAAACAGTAGCTGTTATAGTGTATAGATAGAGACCCCCACCCTCTGTAAGTTTTCATCTCACTTTATCTTTGCTTGTTAAAAGACAGGGAGTCTCACATAAATTGGTAACACCCCAAAAAGTAAAGAGACAGTGAAATAGATGTGATTAAAATAAAGAAAGAATGTATGTGAATGAATGGTTAGGGAGTCACCAGCCTGAAGAATTCAGTGTCGGCTGAAGAAGGTGTCAAGTGGTATCAACCAGATGACCCCCGGAGGGCAAACTGGAATCCACCCACCACACCTCAAAGGAAGGAAAAACAAAACATCTAACAACATGGAGCCAGCACCTGCTGACTGATTTAGCAACAGCAAGATGAAGCAACTCTCATGAACTGACATAGGAATAAATTCCTATAAAACTGGACTCTAAAGACTGAGGACTTTGAGTCTATGGTTCTGCTGCCAGCCTCCAGGAGCATCAGATGCATCTGACACAGACTCGGCTCCATCCTCATGACCAAGATACCTGGCCAGTAACTTGGCATGAGCAACATCTAGGCTGGTAACTATAACATCTATACAGAACCTGAATGAATAATTGTGTGAATAAATATATATGTGTGTGTGTGTGTGTGTGTGTGTAAGGAATAAGTAGTAATAGAAACAAGTAGAAAAACATTGGTTTTTGTTTTGTTATGGTATTTACAATAAATGTGGCATCTTTGCCTTATCCCTCTTAATAAGATCCTGCTAGTTTTTAATTGGTATAACAGGCAAAGTAGTACACAGAAGGTCCCACTTCATTTCAGGTGGAATCTTCAATTTCTTTAGCAACTCCTGGATTTCAGCCGTGGAATGAAAGGGGGAGACGAGACCTATCTTCAGACAAATTGACTGGTTTTATTAATGAACATTTTAAGGATTGCCACGTATCAGTGTATTAAATTAAAAAAAACTCCATCCAGAACCTCCTCCTTAAAACTATCAGAAGATGCTGTTCAAAACCCAAGAGTCTACATAATTATTTAACATCTGAAGTCAGCAGCTATGCTTCCTCAAAGTCTGCTTCACAAAACAAAAGTTTAATTAACAGGAGAGAAGGCATCTTTAATTGTTCCATCTAGGATAATCTGACAGTTAAAACCAAACCAACTATATGTAATGTTCATATTCCAGTTCTACATTCATCATCATCCTCAAAACTTAAAAAGGTTAAAGAAAGTCTCTTTGATTGTTTCTAAAATATCCTTTAATATGTAATCCAGACATTTTAAAGTATACTTTCCATATAGTAAATGACTGGGGGCTTGGCTACACTTACAAATTGCAGCGCTGATGGAGGCTTTCCAGCGCTGCAACAACACCCCGTCCACACTTGCAGGGCACACAACTCCTGCTGCAACTGGCGCTGGTGGTATAAAGAGCTTTGGCAGCAGGGGGTAGTGCAGAGTGCAGCTGTGGTGCCTGCTCGCTGCTCAGCAACACTCACCAGTGCTTTAATGCTCCTCCAGTCCTCCAGGGATAAATCCCTATCCCAGATTCCTTGTTCTGCACATCAGTTTCTACTGCTCTGCTCTTGCTCTTGCCTCAATGCCCGGAAATTTTTAAATGCCAAATTTAAAAAAAATCTCCCCTGTTTGCAGCAATCAGGTGTGTGGTGCAATCAGTTAATCAGTTACAGGTGACCATGCCTCAGCAGCGAGCCAGGCAGGCCCACAGGGGGGCACTGGTGGATGCATCAGTCATCAGTGTGTGGGAGAACAGCTGCGCTCTGCGCTCCGCCCGGCCGGAATTAGATATCTTTGAGGGCCATGCTGGATCGGCATGCTGATCGGGGGCCATGATCGATGCGGGGGAAGATGCAGAAATGCAAGAGCCAAGAAGCTGCCGGAGTGCGAGAGGAGGAGAGAGTCGGCCCGATCGGACCTGCTCCCGAGACCTGAGATTTTTAGGGGGAGATGGATGGGAGAGATGGGCCATGACCCACTCTCAGGAAGGATATGGACCATGGGCTGCAGGGAGGGGGGGGGGAGGGAGGGAGAGAGGGAGGAGAGGCGGAGGAGGAGGGAACTGGGATGGAAGGGAAGGATGGGGGATGGAAGCATGCAGCCAGGAGAGGAGCTCTCCAGAAGGAGTTCTCAAGCCAGGAGGCCAGAGCAGAGCAGCCAGCAGAGAGCAGTTGGCAGAGGAGTTACCGCAGCGGCTTTTTCTTTCTGGGGATTTTTTCTGGAAGAGTGGGTGATGGCTGCATGGGAGCCTATAATGCAGAGCTGCCCATGTGCCTCTAGATGTGGAATAGCTGTTGCATGGGTCTCTCACCTCTATCAAATCTGTGCAGCTTTCAGTCAGCAAAGTTTCATATGCGTGCGCAGCAATATGCTGCCAGAGTTGTTATAGTGAGCCCCACTGTGTCTGTGTCCCTCAGTGGGTGACCTGCCAGTGGTGGGGACCATTTCTGACAGGCACGCACGCACGGGAACAACACAGGCCGCATTGGTCCCGGGGAGCCTCCGCTCCGCCTAGCTCTTCCTCTAGTGAGATAGAGTCCTGTCAAAGTCAAGAAACAAAAAAAAGAGATAAGTCCTGAGAAAAGAGATAAGATAGAGAGATGCATCTGCATCTCCATCCTCAACCCCCCCCTCTAGCACTCCCCTCTGCAACTCCATCCATCCCCTCTCCCCCCCCCCCATCCCCCCCTCCCCCACAAAGACCCCACTCCATCCCTACTCCTTGTGTACCTGTTGTGATGTGGGAAAAAAGTGAGAACTGTGTGAAGTGAACTATGTATGTCACTCTGTGGTGAGATAGTGGATAAATCTGCTGGAATGTATAGTGTTCATGTTGTCTGTGTTGTCAATGACTGTTGAACTACTGTGACCCAGATGTTTCTACTCACAAATTGTTCAAAAAATCAGAAAAAATCAAAAAAAAACAAAAGAGAACAAAAAGAAAAAACTTCAAAACAGAGAGAAAAAAGAGAAAAGAAAAAAAGAAGAAGAAAGAAAAGAAAAAGAAGAATGGAGAGAGAGAGAGAGCGCTAGAAACGCTGTGGCAAAGAGTAGAGAAAAGCGCAGAGCTCCTAGAGAAGCGCTGCAGGCAGCTGCTCCTCTCCAGGCTAGCGCCGCCACTCAGGCCAGGCCCTCCCCCCCAGGCCCCAGCCCCCCCTTGTGCCCCTGCCCCCCCCAGCCCCCCTTCCCCAAGCATCCCCCCAGCATCCTCCAAACCACTTTCCCCAGCTCCAACACCCTGCCACCCACCACCTGCCCTACCCACCACCCCCTCCCCCTGCCACCCCACCCCATACCCACCCACCACCACTGTGCACCCAAGGATTGCATTAAATCAGACCAGACACCTGCATTGCAGTTGAAACTTATGAGTGTGTGCCCACACCTGCCCTCCTGCCCTGCCAACCTTGTGTCACTGTCTTGTCTGTCTGTCTCTTCTTTTGTTCTTTTTTTTCTGTCAATAAAAGTCTTCTTTTTTTTAAAAGTTTTTTTTATATAAACAATTATAGAGAAGAAAAAGAGCACTGCAAATCAAGATTATTATAATATTATTGTATGCAGTTATTAATAAAGCAGTGTAAAAAGTGCAATTCACTCCCTACAAAGCAGCAAGCTTTAGCTGTGCTTTATTCTCTTCTCCTTCCTCTCTTCTCCCTCTGCCTGCTCCTCTCTGCCCCTTCAGCCTCCTGCTCTGCCTCTCTATTAGCCCTGCTCTCTGGCTCAGCCTCCAGAGCCTCACTGAATGGCTCACCATCCTCACCCTGCCCTTCACGAATTTTTCACCCTTCCTTGCCAAATATTATAGGGTACAGCAATTGCCTTATATAACTTCCCACTTTCCCACAACCCATCAGTACATCTCAAGCATCTCTCCAGCAGTCTTCCCCATACAGCTCATTCTGCCTGGCTCAGCACCAGTCCCAGTGTCTCCCCTTCTGCCTTGCTCCTTGTTTGTATTCATCTTCATGGGTTTGGGCAGGCCCTGTATGTCCCAGTGGTGGAGGTCTCAAGGTACAGTGGTGGCATTCCCTTCCTGTCTCTGCAAATCTTCCCTTTCTGGAAAAAAGTCCTGCTGCCTGTCCCTGCATTGTTCAGATCTCCGCACCAGCCTGTGCAACTGTCAATTCAGCCCACTGTGTGTAACCATGCGTATCAGAGATAGCGCCTCCAATACTTACACAATGAGAATACTAGCACACCCTGTGGCCAGAATAGGAATGCCCGTACATATCCCATCCCCTCCCAGTCACCCAACCCAAACCCCATCCCAGTCCACATCACAATGTCTGACCCCCCATCTCTCACGGCCTTTAGCCCTCGGATGCAAATTGCCTTACACACTTGCATCAAAAAGCTTACCACAATCTTTCTTCCACCGTTCCACCTTGGTCCCCACCGCTCCATGACCTGTCTGGCCATGCCAGCTTCCAGACTTCTTCCACACTGGAGTTCACGCGCTTCACCCAGCTCTCTCAGCCCGTGCCTGCTTGCAGCTCAGAGGGCAGTGACAGCTGAAGTTCCACAGTCCCAGCTCAGTTCCATCTGAGTCTCTGCAGCCTGCAGCACACATCTGCATCCACCCCAGGCGATGTGATCCCAGCCACCATGTGGCATTCAGCGGTGCTGCGCTGTTCATCCAGCACTTGAGCGACTTCGGTGTGCTGACCAGCAGAGCCGGCGTGAATCGTCATGCCACGACGCCATCGTCTCATCACCAGATGTCTCTCTGTCACACTGGCTCTGCTTCGGGCTACTCGTGCTGGCACTCATTGGCTCTGGAAAGCAGACAGCACTCCAGCTCAGTCTGCCACTCATCAGCATCGCGATTCACACAGTATCAGACACACAGTCCAGAGCAGTCCACTGACGAAACACATGCTGGGATGTGAGCGTGACGCTGCGCTGAAAGACACAAACAGGACAGAGAGCGGCACCCAAAACACACTTCCTTCCAAAACAATGCTAAGTGCCCCAATGCCCAATGTGACAATCATGCTAGCGTGCCAATGGGGACGAGGTGCTCTGTGGATGGAGCTGCACAATGTGTGTCTCAATGCTGCTGTGCCCAGCCAGTGGCCTCCATGGCCAGCGCTGTAGCTCCATGACCAGCTGCGTAACTCCCCAGCGCTAAGTGTCCAAGTACCCTGGAAGTAGGAGGATTTTGAAAGAAGTATTTTACACAAATCCATTATCTAGTTCTCCCCTGTATGCACCACAGAGTCTCACTGGAAGACTACATCTTGTACACAGATATATACTTCAAGCATTTATCAGAACTGCTTAAGCTTTTCCTTAAATTTTCAAAACACAAGAGCTTGTTTTATCTAAACTCTCATTTACAGCATTCCGAATGTCAAAACCTTACTTTAGTCTAGTATGACTTATTAGTGTGGAGGTAATGATTTAAAGGAAAATTCTGAAAGACACACAGAAGTGTTAGGGCTGGTCTACAATGGCACTTTACAGCACTGCAACTTTCTCACTCACAGGTGTGAAAAAACACCATCCTGAGTGCTACAAATTTCAGCGCTGTAACATGCCAGTATAGGCAGTGCAGCAGCGCTTGTAGCTATGCCCCTCGTGGAGGTGAGTTTTTTTTAAGAGCACTAAGACCTCTGCCACAACCAGCTCTGCCACAACCACACAAGCCATGTTAAAGTGCTGCCGCGGCAGCGCTTTAACATTGCCAGTGTAGACAAGCCATTAGGTTTCCAACTCCTGTTTAAAGCTAATATGAGTTGAGCACTAACTCTCCTCAAAAACCACCCTTAGGGCTTGTCTACACTATGGAGCCTTTGCCAATATAGCTATGCCAGCAGAGTCTGCTAGTAAAGAGACAGCTTAAAACAAAAGGAATTCTTCTGCAGGTACAGCTACACCACCTCCCAGAATGACATTAGTTAACAAAAGCACTCTTCTGTCAGCCTAGTGGCATCAACAGCAGGGTTTTGCCAACATAGCTATTTTGTCTAAGGGGGTGTTTTTTCCCTCCCCCTCACTTCTATCCAACAGAGTTATGTTGGCAAAACTTTGCAGCATAGATTAAGACTTTGTACATAAAGCACATAAGTTTTTTAGATGTAGACCAGGCCCTAGAAAATGGGAAAACTTAAGTTGATGGGTGCGTACTCTTTTTCATAGAGGGGATATCTGTCTGAACACCAATTTGATCCAAGACTGAAGTGATCTCATTCTGAGACTCCTGGAGTGTGTTACATAAGGACAAGAGGTCATGTGGCCCAACAGTTATAGAAAGATGTACTGAATTTCAAGGATGAACTTTCAGGTCTGAAATTAAGTGGCAGATGCTGAAAAACCTCTCGAGGGAGAAAGGCACCTGCTGTTTTGGAGTCCAGAAAAGGTCCAATGAATTTGATAGCCTGACACGAAACTAGATTTGATTTCTTTAAATTGACAATTAGTCCCAACCTAGAGAAAAGATTTAGGAGCATCTGAACTGAGTTTATGACTTGTTTCCAAAGTTCCCCAGATCAACCAAGTATCAGAGGGGTAGCCGTGTTAGTAGTAGTTAGTTAGTTTTCTCTAAGGAAAAGGATAAATGGACACAAATCAGACATTAGGAATGGCAACAAAAAAAAAAAAAAGAACACTTCAACACCTCCCTGGCCACACACACCAGATCTTAGTGGCCATCCAAGCAAAAAAAAAAAAACTAGACCAGAAAGAGAAGAGAAACTGCTGAGCTCCAGTTCATCTGCAAATTTGACACCATCATCTCAGGATTAAAAAAAGACTGTGAATATTACAGAACCACAGTAGAGAGTTTCCCTCCTTTTTTTTTTTTCCCACCCCAACAAACAGAACTGATCCTCCCTGATTGAACTAACCTTGCTATCTCTAGCTTGCTTCTTGCTTCTTGCTATAAATATGCCCTGCTGCTTTCCACCACACACTTATAAGTATAAGAGTGGGTACACACCTGCTCATGCTGCTGCAAAAACGCCTGTTAGTCTATAGGGCCATTTTCTTTTTTTTTGCTTTTCCAGATCAACCAGTTGTCCAGATAAGGATATACATGTATGCCCTGATGACAAATATGGGCAGCAACAACCAATGGACATTTCTTGCAGACTCAGCATCCCCTGAACAGATTGAATGGGAGCACTTGCTTGTCTAGCGAGACAAGAGGAACTTCTTGAGTGCTCAATGAAGCTGTATATGAAAATATACGTCTTTCAAGTCAAGCATATTGAACCAGTCCATATGATCTAGAAAAAGGTATGACGGAAGCGAGGGTTATGTGAAATTTGTTGCAATGAATGTGCGCACTGAGTAATCTGAGGTCAAGAATCTGCGAAAAAGGAAGGTTAGAGACAATCAGGAAATATGGAGAATAAAATCCTCTCTCCATGAACTGGGAAGGAATTACCTCTATTACACCTCATTGCAACACTGAATCTGTTATTGCATTCTATCCTCATGAAAATGGTCCTGAAAAGGGACCGGGAAGAAGGGCGGGACGAGGAATGGTCTGGAACTGTATGGTATAACAATCCTAAATGATCTGAACAATCCACTGGTCTGTGGTTATTCCAAACCAAGTCTCCATTAAAAAAAGAAAAGCAGAGTTGGGGAGGGGGAGGGGGGGGGAGAAGAGAAGAGGAGGCAGGGTAATGGATAAATGTGGCGAGTTCCTCCTCTGGAATCTCGGTGTCTGCCTACTCTGCTTAAAAGGAGGCTCTCTGATTGGAAAAGCAGCCAGAAGTGCAAGATTGACATGTCCATTTAGTGAAAGTTTGGGGTCTACACCACTATCTCTTAAAGCTGGAGTTTAGAGGCCCAAGATTCTTAAAGGCAAGTATCTCATGGGTCCTTTATAGTCTTTAAAGTATCATCTGTTTTGCAGGTCAGAATCTGTTTGGCTCCAAAAAGTTAAGTCCTGTACCAGACTCTGAACCTATTTAGGTAGGCCTGATGTGGTCAGCCAAGAATCTCTCCTTATGATAACAACCGTTTGCCCTTCATTGCAATACATGTTCCTGCATCCACTGCATCAAATGCTGCTTGTAATGAGGCTTTAGCAATTAACAAACCCTCAGAGAATAAGTAAATAAAACTCTCCTCTGAATTGAGGAAAGTTATTTTGAAACTTGTTACTCTGTCCCACTGAATGTAACTATATTTGGCCAACATTGCTTGATAGTTGGAAATTCTGACCTGAAGAGGCAGGAGTAAGTTTAACAAAACCTACCAACCAACCA
The DNA here is from genome assembly GCF_016161935.1 of Mauremys reevesii. Lineage (NCBI taxonomy): Eukaryota > Metazoa > Chordata > Testudines > Geoemydidae > Mauremys > Mauremys reevesii. The sequence goes on along the minus strand of NC_052625.1, from coordinate 112,100,751 downwards.
CACAGACACCACAAGTTAGGTGTCCTCCCCCCATTCCCTCACCCCTTTTTGGGGGGGGGGGGGTTCTCTTTTAGTGCAGATCTCCAAGTAATTACTGCTAATGAAAAATCCAACAATGAAGGATTCAGGGTAGTATAAAATACTTGAACCCTTTAGGAGGAACTTTATATTTCTGATCTGCTTGTTTGAAAGTCGCCAACATAGAAGATAGTATCACCTGCAATTCTTTTGCCAGCTTAAGGCTAGCCTCATTAATGGGTATTTATTTTTTGTAGAAAGTTGTAGGATATTAAACAATTTATGATTTTTCGTACACAAGTTCTAAATGAATTTGTAATGTCTCTGCTATCCTGTTTGACAACTCTTGAAAAAGCATACGGTCATAGGCACAGAAGAAGCCACAGCTACATCAGGAGGAGGAGATACCAACTGCCCTTCTGGGGAAACGATCATTCTGAATCTCCTTTTTGTACTGCTTTGTTTCCAAGTTTGGGGATTTCTGAGGATGCTATAGGCAGGCAATGTCTCTGACTACATCCTTAGAGAATGGAGGGAACTGTTGATTTGGATTGTGCCAAGGCATCCAAGTATGGTCAGGACTGATATTCATACAGATAGGACATGACATTCTAAGGTACTACCATCTACAGAGGTAACAGAACCATATGGTGAATTCTCAGCCTGAGTAGCTCTTGAAGATGATTTTTTATGATTCTTTAGTCTCTTATTAGGTATTGAAGAAGGCTCCCTACTAGAGACTCAGTTGAAGAGCAAAGAAAAATTCTGACAGCTGGACTACCTCAGGAGGTGCAATAACTTGCTTAGGAGTGGATAGGACCAGAGTCTCGGAAGCAGGAAGTCGCATAGTAATTTGCATTACAGGTATTCTATCATCTTGTTGTACCAGAGATTTTGGTGAGAAAGAAGCAGGAGAGGTCTGCAGAATAGGGATTTGAACTCTGGAGTAGCTCTGATCTCCTGAGAGGATACAAATGCAACCCCTAGCAGGCAATCCAAGAGAGAAAAAAAGTCCGATCTCTCAGGAGAAGGATTCACATGCACAGGATGACAATACCAAGGAAGAAGCCAAATTCTTCTGAACTGAGATCTTTGGTACCGAATCCCCTGGTGCTGAGCAATTAGTTGAAATATGATGTTCTCACTGCCCAGCTACCATGGTCAAGGGCATTGTTCGTGAGGCACTTGAGGCTGCAAGCAATGGTACCCATGAATCACTGAGTTTCCCTACTGCTGCAGCAGCCATGAAATTGACAAGGGCGCTAGATGACAGTGCTGCAGTGAAATTTACAAGGGTTCCCAGTGAGAGGCCTGCTTCCATGTTGATAAAGACTCCTTTAGAGTCCACTTATCTGACCTCTTCTTAGCAGGTACCAGGGATACTGAATGGCAGTGGGCTGAATGTCCTGAGCATTGTTTTTCCTCCCACAGGCAACAAGGGTTTCTGACTGCTCTATCGAGATCTCGGTCTGTTGTGGCAGACTCTTATGCGATTTATGAAGTCTCTCAATATAATCTCCCTCATCTCTGGAGCACTGAAGGAATGACTAGAACAGGAGGAGACAGAAGTTTCCTGCTCCTTCAAAGCCTTGTGTCTGAAGTTGCTCTTGAGGTCTTTTCCATGAGAAAAAAATTGTCTTGATTCTCTAGCCTTGTGTGTGTGTTTTTAAAAAGCTTTGCAGATCACACACTTCACTGTGAAAGGACTCTTCCTGAGGCAGTATAAACAGTTATGTCTGTCTTCTAGAGGGATCACTCTTCCACAGCACAAATGATCCAAAGCTGGGGAGTGAGGCTGAGGCATATCACAGACAGCCCAGTGAGTTACTGACTACTTACAACCTACTGTATCTTTTTATTTTTCATTCCAATAGGCCAAAAGAAACAAAAGGTGCATATGCAAAACAAAAAAACTATAATAATTAGTTTTAGATTAGCATAGGTTGATCTAAACTAATTAAAAGTGAAGGAGGGACACTGAAAAGTTTTGACTCTCTCACAGGACAGTTTGAAAGAACTGGCTGGCAGTTGGGGGTCACTCCACCCCTTATGCTCTTGGTAGAGGGAGCACAAGAGCCTGAGGGATGCAGGTGCAACCTCTAGCAGGCACTCCAAGAGGGGGGAAAAAAAAGTCCAATCTCTCAGGAGGAGGATTCACATACACAGGAGCTCAAAGAACCTGTAGTTTCTCTCTACCCTTCAGAAACCGTTGCCTACTTTAACCTAAATTTACTCTCAGTCTTTGAACTAAGAACTGCTTGGCTGTCTTTCGAGAATTAAGATTGTGCTACTAAGGAAAAGGGGGACATCCTTTTGCAGGGCAACTGCAGAAGGAAAGCTAAAAGGGACTCTTCAAATAGAAACTGATGCTTCCCCACTTAACCCACCCTTAGCTCTCAACGGGCTCCCAGACAGCTCTATAGATTAAAAACCTATGTTGTTCCCAGATGTTGAATCTTCTGTTTTGGTGTATTCCAATTTATACCCCACAGTCAAATAATTCCAGGGAAACTGCAGCTAAATGTGGCCTCTCAGTCACTTTTTTGCAGCTACTGCAACGTATACTAAAGCAGGCTCCAGATTGCACAACACTAGGGCAAAGTACAAGGAACCAGAAACGATGACAGGCAGTTAACTTCTGGATTCCCAAGTCTGGGCAAGTGTTACTTGACTTAAAATGTGCAGGAAATTCTTTTTTTAAATGTATGTGTTTACCCATAGATAAGGCAGTCATTTCTAAACCTAACTGCTTGACAACACCGGCACTCATCAAAATAAGCAGCATGTTCTTGATATTTTAGCAATAGTTGCTGTGGATGTTGGTGAGGGGAAAGAGGTGATAACTTGCCATAGCTTTGCAATAAAATCGAGTGATGTGGTCATACCAAGCCATGAGAATTTCTGCTTCTGCCTTACCAGATTACTATGCCTTCAGATGTTTAGACCTCTTTGGGGTTTTTCCATTTTAAAAAAGTAGTAAGTTTCTAGACCTCACAGCAGCAGTGACAACCCTTCAAAAAAGTAACCAATGCAGTGACATCAGCCAGAATGTGCAAACAGTCTGAAACAAGAGGGCAAACACCACTGTCATCTATTAATCTGATTGGAGCATCAACTTTAAAATTCCAGTGATGAAATCTTCAGTGTCAATATTATTTATTTAATTAGATATGTTAGTGGATGAATCCAGGTAGGTGGTCAGAGTGAAGCACATTAGGTTGGCAGTTACTGTAGGTTATGAAATGCACAGAAAGAAAAAAAAACAAAAGAAACAGCAGAGCAGACTCACAAAAAAGGGAACACAGAGAAACAAAGGACAGGGGAAAAAAAGAAAGAGGGCAGAGATGCGGGTGACGTAAAGAGAAGCAGATTCTCATTGACTAACACTGAATATGGCAAGTAACTAATAAATAACAGTTACCATTAAGAACTAAGCATATTCTCATCTTGATTTCTGTGCAAGCCTCCAGATATCTGAGGGCATTCCACTGTGCATTTTAGGGTGAATGAAGTCCTGAATTTATGACCCAAATCATGGCCCATACTTACACACAGAATTCAGTCCTCTCCTGTGGAGGAGTTTCACACGTCTGAAGTACAGAACAAAAACCCACAGCATTTTTAGTTTTGTATATGAACTATTGTTATGTTTTCATTCTAGGTACTTGTTATAATTACATTCCACATCTGGGCCCTGGCAGGTTGAGAGGTATGCCTGCTGCCATACCTCACAATGCTAATATTGATTCATCTGCATGCAAGCTGTTTTACTGAATGGCCCAGAACACCCAGACACCAAAGGGGCAGGTCCTCAGTGTAAAACTATCGTAGTATCCAGAGCTAAGATCTTCCCCTGTAAGTTCAGGCTAGAACTTATCAAATGCACATTGCCCGGGACACCCTGGAGAGCATATCTCAGCTATAAAAGAGTGATTGTGGCAAGTTCAGGCTACTGAGGAACTTCAGATAAACCTCAAAGCTGTTCTGAAAACAGACTACAGATGCCAACCACACAACCCAGAACACTTGCTAGCATCAGTTCTTCACCAATCACAGATTAACTCAGACCCAGTCACCTTCTTTGAAAATTCCATGCTGACTTAACTTGCTTCATAGGAGAATCCTCATACAGGTACTTTTTACAAATTCAGCCCCAAATTAGGACAGTTTAATTTCTGTAGTCCAGAGTCATGCCTTACCTACAAGATAGAAGTATTATAAGTTTTGAATATTAAGAAAGTTGAAAATAAAATAGAACAGCCTACTAGGCTAACTTTTCAAAAATAAAAAAAAGTTGGACAGTATTATTTCTGAAACAATCCACACCAAAACACTAGAGTTTCAAAGGTTAGGGTTTGGGAAGATTTCCCCTCCCTCCCCCAACCAACCACACAGCTTCACAGACATGAGATGAGTGACCCAAGAAGAGCACCAAATTTCAACCGCCAATTGATTCTCTTGCCCAATATGCTAGGAGAAAGAAAATGGAAATTCAAGTGTTATGAATAGGTGTCAAGCAACGGAAAAAACTCTCCTTACATAAACACTGAATCAGAAAAATCAAGACAGCAATTTTCAGTAAAATGCCATGCTTTCTAATTTTAAAAGGCTTAGGAGAAAAAGATAATGCTCTCATCTGAGAACTATTCTCCATAAGATCAGAGAAGTCATGGGTCATTTATTGTTAAAGAGTATAGAACTTGCAGACATATTGAACTCGGAGCGCTAAACAACTTTTTTTCTGAAATGGAATATTGAATTGCAACTAGAGAACTGTCATTGCTATATTCCTCATTGGCAAAACCATCCTGTAACTTGAAGAGAAAAAAGAAGTACCTTGGTCTGCAACAAAACATGAGGAAGTGAGACTTTTGAGTCATCTAGTAAACTTTGGTACAGATTTTAGTTGCTTAATGAAACACTCAGCAAAGTCAACTCAAGACTCCACAAAGGATAAAGCAAAACTAACGTGCTTTTGGAATTAGAGGGACACAGATAGCAAATGTGTGCAATGACAGAATTTGCATAATATCCGATGATACTGCAGAATCTCACAAGTTACCTAATTTTGGGAAGACACTGATCAATCTTTTCTCTCCCCTCCCCTTCTTTTGCAGTTCACTCTTGGTGGGACACATTGATTTAGGAACTGTTCATGTTTAGTTAAGAACTCATCTCTCCTCTCCCAACAGTTCGCTTTCCAAAATTTCCACAAGTGCACCAATGCAGCCTCACATTCACATAGTTTACTTCAGGAGCATCAAGAGGATACAAGCCTGGCAATCAGAAGAAGCTCCAACAAAGGGTTCTTCAGTACTTACCACCATTCAACAAGTGGGTTTAGAAGTGGAATCCTCAACAAGCTTTAAATGAAAAGACTATAGCTACCTGTACAAGGTTATGATCAAAATGAAGATGAAGATAAATAATCCTGTTAGCCTAAATGGAAGGGATGTCTACACTGACAATTGAACAACAAAATGTGTGTGTCTTTCAGAGGTGTTTAACCCCCGCCCCCAAAAGACAAAAAAAGTTTTGCTGTGACAAGCGCAGGTGTGAACAGTGTGTTGTCAGCAGGAGAGCTCTGCTGACGACAACGCAAATACCCCTCGTTGGAGGTGGAAGTTTAACAGCGGCTACACTGCATGACTTTTAGCGGCAGAGCTGTAGTGACACAACCATGTTGCTAAAAGCTGTGTAGCTTAGACATAGCCTTAGAAACTCATCTACACACCAGCTCTTATTTTTAACCCTTGAAATCTATAAACAATATTTATTGTTGAACTGAACACGTGCCATGAGAATCCCTATAAGATTCATCTATCAGCAAACAAACAGTACACCCCTCTTCAGTTTTAAAAGTCAGCAACTATAGTCTTCATTAATTCTGAAATGACCCTCCATCTCTCTTATTACTACCATATGAAACACTTTACATGAGGCTGAGAGCTGGACCTGAGAACCAAATATAAACACTGTTTTTCAAAGGAGTCACAAAATAATTTCAATACATACAGAACATATATGACAGAGCCATGGGAAGGAAACGAGGGAGCCAATAAAACCCTCTCTCACAGATGTTAGATGTACACAGATCCTCTGTACCCCAGTTTTGGCATTATGTTTTCTTGCCACTATGACCTGGGCACATTAGTGACAATTAAAGTGAAGAACCACAGACTCTCAGAGGCGCACAAAAAGAACATTAAAAAAGGGGAGGAAGCAGAGTCTCTGCCCCAAACAGACTAAGTTGAGATGAGAACAGGAGTAGTTAGGGAGCAAAATGATGAGGATAAAGACTATATAAACATGCAGTCCTTCAGCAATACATGTGTTTTGAGAGTTAGGGCTTGGCTACACTTGAAAGTTGCAGTGCTGGTGGAGGCTTTCCAGCACTGCAATTAGTAACTGTCCACACCTGCAAGGCACATCCAGCACTGCAACTCCCTGGCTGCAGCGCTGGCTGTACACCTGGTCTGCTTGGGGTATAATGAGTGCAGCGCTGGTGATCCAGCGCTGCTCGTCAAGTGTGGCCACACACCAGTGCTGTTATTGGCCTCCAGGGTATTAGGAGATATCCCAGAATGCTTTTAACTAAATTACTCTTTGTTTTGTTATGCAGCCTCTCTTTGTTTTGTTGTGAACTCGGAGCTCCGCGGCGCTCCAAAGCACAGGGAGCTGCTTATCTAAAAAACAAACACAGCTCCTGTTTGCTGTGATCAATCAAATGAGAAAACCCCCTGCCTGTCTCATTCACAAGGGTTGAGAGTTTGCTTGACGAGGAACAGCGGGGGCAGAGGGGAGAACGGGAGTCCGTTGGATGCAGGCTGTTTGCAGTTAAGAGTTAAGATTAAGGGGTCGGGAACATTTTCTGATTTTGCAATCAGGAAGCTAACATACAGTGTTGGCTCCAAAAATCCACTCTCTCCCCCCCGCTCCCTGTCACACTACACACCACCCCACCCCCCTCTTTTGAAAAGCACGTTGCTGCCACTTGAACGCTGGGATAGCTGCCCATAATGCACTGCTCCCAACAGCGCTGCAAATGTGGCCACACTGCAGCGCTGGTAGCTGTCAGTGTGGCCACACACCAGCACTGTCCCTACACAGCTGCACAACCGGCGCTGTAACTCCCAGCGCTGCAACTTTCAAGTGTAGCCAAGCCCTTACAGTTTGGCTTTGTTTTTTAATTTTGTAGGACTGAAGATCAGAAGTCAACTTGAAATGTGTTTGATTGTGAGAGAAGAAAAACTATGACACGGTACCACTTGGTCAATGATAGCCAAAGAAACTGGGAAATCTAGTCAATATAAAAACTGACTACACAGTAAGCTTGTGACTTTAGCAAGCATGTGAATTTGGGTCTCCAGAGGCAAAAGGCTAGAGAAAATCCACACTGTGCTATTCAGCACTCATTATTGCATGTTTAACGGTCTCATACCAACATTAACATGCTTTCGTGCTACTGAATATTTCAGTGGGACAGAAGGGAAAAAGAGAAAATGTAGGGAGAGCAGCATTTCAAATATTTCTAATATATTAAAGAAACCTGGGGAATCATTATCCCAGTACCATTCTGTTGGCAGCACCAATACCACATTACAAAGCTCTGAAGTGACTCAACAGAAGTTTTCCAGCATAAATAGAAATTGGTTACCAAACAAGACTTTTCATTCTGAGATTCCTTCAGACCTTCATGGTGAGCCCTGCCTTCTCACCGGCACTCTCTCCGATTTCTCTCCAGCAGCAATTCCTCACAGTAAGGAGAGGGGGGAAACAGAGGTGGAATTAATTTGTTGGTAGTGCTCCTGCACCATCTCACACACACAGAGCATGTATTATAGATAACTATCTGAAGTGTGGTGAAAAATCTATTGGATTAAACACAGAGGTCAGTCTCCTGTGCATGCCCATTTAAAAAAAAAAAAATCCCATGGCCCTACTCAGATTTCCTTTGCTGACCCTTGAGCCAAAAATTTCTCTTCCTCCAAAAGAAGTGTAAAATGTTTAGCACGGTTGTCCAATTGGCTGTAATCTGAGCAACACTAGAGATAGTTTCCAATGCATGATACTTTGCATGCACATGTTCTTATAGACGCAATATAGAAAGCACTGTGGGTTCCTGAAGGCTGAAAACATACAACTCATGCATGCAGTATTCTGAAATGTCTCAAACAAATTTCCAATGCATTTCAATTTTTGTTGAAGAGTTTCTGCCACACATCTGCTCATAGCATTTTCTTACATTTCCAACTCAAATACGATTTAGGTTGCTTTAATTCATAGTTGCTTCATTTACAGGATGAGAAAAGGGAAATGAAGTACAAATCAAATCTCCCTTTTTCTTCAAACTGTCTGAGGAAGAAAAACAGCTTATTACAGTAAATTAGCTGCATTATCTAAAACTCCTGTAATGCCACTCTTTTAAATAAAAATTACATTTTTTCTGACCAAGATAATCACCCCACTACTGCATTCACAATTCAAAAACTGATATAGAATTTGTAAAAAAATAAATTATGTTTATCATATTTTGAAACCTAGCTACATAACCACTTCAGCATTCAGTCTTTATATTCTTGGAATAAGACAGAACATTTATTGTAATAGCCTTCAAGGTACAATCTGCCATAAAGAAGTATTTTTTCTTATTTTTGCCTACCATTTGATATGTGCCCAAGCTATTTATTTTTAATAACTAACTGCAAGAAATTCTGGCAAATTAAAAAAACTGGGAATGAGTGCAGTGAGGCAAAAGTATGAAGAAAGATTTATACATGCAAGTTAATACTAAACTTTTATAATGCATTTGTGTAAATATTTAAGTCAACAGTTACTGCAGCTGAGCAACCTTGTAAAGGGTGTTCTATCATTTCTTTACTGTGCTTTATAAACAGAGTTAAAATGTTTAAAACGGCTTACGCAAATAAGAGGAAATAAAACTATCTACAGGAAACAAGACAGCAGCTTATTGATCATAGATGGTTAGGTTGACTCAAATGTCTGGCGCAGCACATAGCCACAATACTGTAGAGTATGAGCCAAAGGTTAGAATGCAAACCCTCTTTGTTTCCTGCAGGGAGGCATTTTTTTATGCTTCATAACATTATTCAGAAAGTATCTGCTTGCCAGCCTTGAAATTTTCCTTGAACATCTCACATATAACATGAAACCAGGAGAACAGGACCAAAAACCATTATCTGTGATTAGAAACAGGGAAGCAATGCGTTTGCATTTACAAGATTATAATATATAAATTTATATATCTATTTTATAGATAAAAATAATTAAAATTTTGCCACACACTAATATTCTTTCATTTCCCCCCTCATTTGCTAAGTAAATTTGGACACAAAATGTTTACCTCTGATAGCATAGTATAAAATTAGATACAAGAATAACCACTTGTGGTGGTGTTTTTTTGTTTTTTTTCCCTTCAACAGTGATTGTAATGGATTTCTAATGGTTAGTTTACAGGCAGTGTGATGGAACCTAGATAAATCAAGAGACATGCTTTCCCCCCCCCCACCACCCCAAATCCAGAATTTAATATATTTTATAATCCTCAAAAGAAGTAGCTAGGAAATTAGGCTTTTCCCCAGTTATATTATAGTAGTCTAGATTCAGGGATGTGCTTTTCCCTGTCAGACGGGGAAAACGAACAAATAAAAGCAAGAGTTGCTGTGAGATAATTCCCTATTACACAGAGTTTGCCAGCTCTCATTCCTCCTTGTGAGGAGCTTGCTGCCTCCTCACAAATTGAATTCTTGTAACACTAAAACAGTGTTGTCTAGGAAGTCTTTTACATGGTATTCTCCTTCCACTACAAACAAAAACCAAAAAGCACAGTTAGAATGTCTAGGATTGCACAACAGAACTTGAGGAAAGGTATTCTCTTACCTGATTGTTTTGAGGAATCAGTCTTCTATAGGCAAATGGACTTCAGTAACTATACCAAAAAGCAAAGCAGACAACTACTTAGAAGCAGTAGAACACATAATTCAAAAAAGAAGCTACATCCAAGTAACTGTACCATACTAGAAATCCAGGTAGAAAAATACCAAGGCGCTCTCAGTTGAAAAGGAGGAAGGCCTTTCAATTAAAAAAGCACTAATTGCTAAAAACTCAAGCAGAGTTTTTGCATAGCAACCAATTCTTTAGGGCTATCAGCACCAAAGATAATTTTATCATATGACCAACCACGTCCTCTTGATAAATAAATGCTGCCTATCAAATTGCTTTTCCAGCGCAGAAACTGAGGTCAGTAGAAATAGCTCCTCATTTAGAGGAAAGAGTGACCTGGAAAGAGAGAAACAAACACAAAGCATCTTCCTTTTGACTACTGAGTAAAAGGAAGAAGAAACACTTTCAAAAAAGGAAGTTTTGAGATGTTAAGATAAGGGAAACAAATACACATGCTAGAGGTTTCCCAAACAAGTTACTCCCAGATAGCCAAGCCACAGAGACTCCCATACACAGCATCTCATACCCTCTGGGATTTCACTTCATTCTTCAACCCAGACCAAAACAAAACTGAAAATCAGCCTAGCATGACCTTTTTCCATTAGTACCATATGATCTAAACATCAAGGGCGGGGAGGGGAGAACATGTATTTCCAGGCTTCTAAACTCCAATGCAGTTCAAAAGAAAGAGGACTGAAAATGACATACAATAGCTTAGGCTACTAAGATTACTGCAACCACCAAAAATACTAGAACAATCTTCATAATGTTCTCTGTTGTGCAAATATTATAGACTTATAGAAAGAGACCTTCTAAAAATGTATTAGTGGCATGCGAAACCATAAATTAGAGTGAATAAATGAAGACTCGGCACACCACTTCTGAAAGGTTGCCATCCCGTCCTAAGTTATTCAAGCAAAGGGACAGCCACAAAAATAAAGATCTTCCAGACAGTACAGACAGATGAATTTTTTTCAGCTGAAAGGACTAGTCCCAATCCCCCTGCTGTTTGGCTGAAAATTCCAGAAATGAGGTCTCTATGGGCTTATCTAAGATATGCAACTTCAACTACATGAATAGCTTAGCAGAAGTTGACGTACTTAGATCTACTTACCATAGTGAAGACCCTGCGGTAAGTCGACAGCTGACACTCTGCCGTTGACTCCACGAGAAGTTCTGGTGGAGTACCAGAGTCGACAGGAGAGCACTCAGCGGTCGATTTATAAAATTGACCCCCGCTGGATCGATCGCTGCCCACCGATTCGGTGGGTAGCGTAGACAAGCCCTATGTCAAACAGAGATATACATGGCAACCGCTTTTTCCAGTAAGATACGGTGTCACTGGGGAAAAAAAAAAAAAAAAAAAAAAAACACTGCTTGCCAGCCTCTGAAAGACCTGGCAAGCAGTTTTTCTTCAGTGGCGCCGTATCTTCATTCACTCTTCATTCTTTGATAAAATAACTGATTTTTAAGGGAAATGCAGTAGATCTAAGGAGCCACCCTGAATATGGACATTGGACTATAACCTATGAACTATATCTGAAAGGACTTTTAGCAACTACAAGCTCACCTCTGCTATGTATCTGAATCTCAAAAATTGAATTCAAGTCTGTATGTATATTGATCTTTTAACCAACACTCTCTCTTCTTTTTTTAATAAATTTTAGCTTAGTTTTTAAAAATATACTTGGACTTGGATAAAACATTTGACACAGTACCACATGGGAAATTTGTTAAATTAGAGATGAGGATTAGTACAAGAATTGGAAGGTGGATAAGAAACTGGTTAAAAGAGAAAAGCCAATGGGTTGTGCTGAAAGATGAACTATTGGACTGCAGGGAGATTACTAGCTGAGTTCCTCAAGGACCTGTCTTAGAACTAGTCTCATTCAATATTTCTATTAATGACTTGGCACAAGAAGGAATGCACTAAAGAAACCTATTGATGATACAAAGTTGGGAGGCATTATCAATACAGAAGGGAATTGGAGTATTAAACAAGAAGATCTGGATGATCTTGAAAACTGGAGTAACAGAAATGGGATGAAATTCACTAGTACAAAATGCAAAATCATGCATTCAGGGTCTAATTATCTGAATTTCTGCTACAAGCTGGGGATTCATCAGTTGGAAATGACAGAGGAGAGAAACCTGGGTGTATTGGTCAATCACAGTATGACCAAAAGCCACCAACATGATTCAGCTGTGAAAAAACACAAATAGGATACTTGGCTGCATCAGGAAAGGCATTTCCAACAGAGATAGAGAAGGATTATTACCATCGTACAATGCATTGGAAGAGCCCAGCTTGTTTAGTGCCACAAAAAGAAGGGTGAGAGCCGTGGCACTGGAACAGTTTTGTTTTGTTGTAGGTTTTTTTTTTTTGGGGTGGGGGGGAGATGCTGAAAGCCATTGAACTGTAAAACCTATGACAGAAACCACTTTAAGCCAAGGGGTGCTGCCACACCCATATCCCCAGCACCCTTGAATGAGAGGGGATATGATTGTTCTCTAGAATACTTCGGGGGATAAACACCAGAGAGAGTGAAGAGCTATTTCAGTTAAAGGACAATGTTAGCACAAGAACAAATGGGTATAAACTGGTCCTGCGGACACTCAGACTGGAAATTAAAAGAAGGTTTCTCACCATCAGAGGAGAGAGGTCCTGGAACAGCTTCCCACTAAGAACTGTGAGGCAAACAACTTAATTAGTTTTACAAAAGAGCTGGACAAATTTATGACTGCAATTGTATGACAGGGTTGGTTGTGATGGTAGGGATCAGGGCTCAGCAGTCCTAAGGCTCACTTCCTGGTTATGCCTTATGTTCCTAAAAGCTCATGCTTCAAGTCTTCCTTCCTGTCTCCTGCCAATGGCTGGCTGGATTCCCCCTCCATTCCTGCCTGAAACACAGGCAGGTTAGTGGCCTCTCTCTGAAGCATCACAGATGCCACACCTTGAGAAAGGACACTATGCAGGGTGGACAAGTGCTAAGGCAGTACAAAGCACTCACTCACTCTCTCAGGTGCTTGGCTAGCTAGTTTTTGCCCACATGCTCAGGGTCTAACTGATTGCCATATGGGGGTAGGGAAGGAATTTTCCCACAAGTCAGACTGGCAGCAACCTTGGGTTTTTTTTCATTTTCCTCTGCAGCATGTGGCTGTTGGTCACTTGCCAGGATTGTCTGGCTACATATCACTTAATCATTTCCCTGTCATTGCAGGGGGTCTCAGACATTCATGCATCTTGGTACCCCTTGATGTACCACAGGCTGAGTTTAGTCTTCTCTGGACTGCAATATTTTGGTCTAACTTCAGTTGTTGGATACAGTGTGTGGGTGCTGTGTTGTGTTGGTGGCCTGTGATAAACAGGATCATCTAGTAGAATAGATGATCCGTTGGTCCCTTCTGGCCTTAAACTCTGACTACTGAACTAGGAGGACAGGCATAAACCTTGACATCGTTGTACCACCATGTGCACAGAATCTGTTTACATTCAATTGCTCCCTCAGTCAAAATAAGCTACCACTAGACCACAAATGTACAGCTTGCTCTCAAGCAAAAAGAGGATTCCTGGATTCTTCAACCTTGTTTTAGCTGAAAAGCTGTCTCACTACATGTGAGAGACTATAAATAATTATTTCTGATACCAAAATTAAGTGACTGATGTTTTGGAAACTCAACAGCAATTTAGACCATGACACTAATGCTAAATAGGCAGAGAAGGCAACACCAGATAGTCAATTTTTTTTTTCCTAAAAAAGATTTTCATCTGGCTCTCACAACCTTCTACTGAAACTTATAGAAACTAATAGCTACATAAATTATAACATCTAATATACACCAAAATAGTATACGATTTCACACAGATTTCAATTATTTAGGATACAAAGACTAAAATCCCTTAATTTCTTGATCAGAAGAAATTAAGTTCTTCCCCTCGTACACTACAAGAATCATTAATTCAGGTTTCTGCCCCTACCATCAAAAGAGCTTCCTATTCCCAAAGCTCTTCAATAACTACGCAAAAACTGGATGTTGCTACTGAATATTGTCAATATAACTGTCTCTGCTACATTATTTATGTAGTACTACAAATATTAACTATCACTGTGTACAATTACAAATTGCTATTACAATACTTCAGCCACTCTGGTATTGATTAGTAAAATTAAATTAGTTTTGGTTATTTCATACATAAGTCTTGTTTCTATTACAATGCATTTTCAAAAATATTCTAATAAAAGATTTAAAACTTGGCTTTAGCTCTCTCGTGAGATTTAGATTTACCCCATTCAATATCTTAGTCCTGAAACAGTTTACAAAACTGTCTGCTCAGGACTTTTGTTTTTCAGGCAGCCCATAAAAGGACAGCTATTAGGAGTCCCTGAATGAAAAGTATATCCTTTGAATGTAAGCCCCTTGGAGCAAAGGCCAACCCTGTCTTCTAGATTATGTCCTATGCATCACCTATTACCAAATTGCCTAGAAACACTAGTCATGGAGCAGGACCCCACTTTGTTCAATGTATATGCAGCACCTAGCACTGTTGTAGTATGTTTCACATAGCACCTACATCAGCTACTTCTTACCCCAATACACATGGGATGCCTCAAAAGATTAGCATGGCAGTGAAAGTCTCTTCTCAATTAGAGCAAGATATGAGAAACATTCTACCTCCTACTCAACTCAGTATCACTGCTGAACTGTAGAGTCGAGGCAAAGTCAAAGGAGAAAAACAAACAAAAGAAGAGTGACAGAAGGAAAGCAATAAGGGAAGACTGAGATGCAAGGGGAAAGAGAAAAATAGAATCTCAGGACTGGGAGGGACCTCAAGAGGTCATCTAGTTCAGTCCCCCGCACTCACGGCAGGACTAGAGTATTATCTAGACCAGGGGTCTCAAACGCATGGCCGGCCTGGAGTTATTTCCTGTGGCCTGCCAAGCTCCCCTCTCCCCCCGCCCAGAACGCAGTGTCCCTGTTCACCTCCCAGCGCTTTCCTGCCGCCAAGTAGCTCTTTGGCAGTGCTTAGGATGTTCCAGGAAGGAGGGGGGAGAAGCGGGGATGTGGCACACTCAGGGGAGGAGGCGGAGAAAAGGTGGGGCCGGGATTTGGGGGAAGGGGTGGGAAGAGGCAGGGCCTCATGGAAGGTTTCAGTGGCCTCAGAGATTAAGGAGAATATTTTTTCTCCCTCCTCATTGTAATAACTTTTTAATATCCCCCCTCAGTCTTCTTTTCTCCAGACTAAACAAACCCAATTTTATCAATCTTCCTCATAGGTCATGTTTTCTAGACCTGTAATCATTTTTATTGCTCTTCTCTGTACTTTCTCCACATCTTTCCTGAAATGTGGTGCCCAGAACTGGATACAATACTCCAGTTTAGGCCTGATCAGCTCAGAGTAGAGCAGAAGAATTATTTCTTGTGTCATGCTTACAACACTCCTGCCAATACATCCTAGAATGACATTTGCTTTTTCTGCAACAGTATTACACTGTTGACTCATATTTAGCTTCTGATCCATGATGATCTTCATACCCTATGACCTTCAGACCCTTTCTGCAGTAATCCTTCCTAGGCAGTCATTTCCCATTTGTATGCAAAATGATTGTTCCTTCTCAAGTGAAGTACTTTGCATTTGTCCTTACTGAACTTTATCCAATTTACTTCAGACCATTTCTCCAGTTTGTCCAGATCATTTTGAATTTTAATCCTATCCTCTAAAGTACCTGCAATCCCACCCAGTTTGGAATCATCCACAAACTTAAGTACACTCTGTCATTATCTAAATCATAAAATAAAAGGGAAACAAGACCTCCGAGGAAAGACCAGGCAAAAAGAAATACATTCATTTCTATTGTGTTTTTTTTTTTAAACTTGCACACACACCCCCCACAGGAATTCAGAACAGTGAAGATAAATAGCAGGAGTAGGTGTAGGAAAATACCAGCAGTGTGTCCTGACTATTCTAGTTTGGATGTATGATCATGATAGCTATATTAATTTAACTTGCTCATTTCTCCCCCGTCCTATGCTGATGAAGCAGGAGAGAGAGAGAGAGAACAAGTGGCAATTAGCCTGGATAAAGTTAAGTAGTTATTTGTTAGAGATCAAAGTCCAATTCTTAGTCTCAAATTCTAGAGAAATTAAATCTAAAAAAAATTCTACACATACTGCAACTTATGTGATCTAAAGCCCACCCTGTATATCGCTTGGGTAACCAATCTCAGAACTGGATCTTTTTTACTTTAGATCAATTAAAAGAAAGCATCTACGTCAGAAGAGACACAAACTGGACTTTTTAGCCTCAAAGGACTCCACTTAAAGTAGAACCCCCTATTGAGTGTTTTTTTCAGCGCTGACTCTAAGCATTCTCCTGTTAACCACTAGTTTCACGACCAGGACCTTTAAACATGTAATGCGAAAGTTAACAGTCTCCATGGTTAAAAATACTGCATACAACTTTAAACTGATTCACTCATCACTGCAGATTTATTCCCACCTCCAAACCTAGCGTTTCATCAAAATCCAGTTACTCAAATTCGCTGTTCAAATGTTTGTAATTTGCAACTTAAATAAGGTTAGACCTAGGAATTGAATGCATTACCTTACCCTTCACTCCTGGGCTCTACCAGACTAAAAGCAAAGGACCATTACTGTTATTTATACAGAGCCATGAAATGTACCACAAGGATCCATAGCTGCAATCCCCTACCATGTGGTAGCATATTTTGCTACTATACCAACCGCCCAGCCCAATTGACTAGTAGTTAGTGGCTTGCTTTCCAAAAATACTACATAAAATAGTCTTGCCACAGAGGTTTTGGGCAGCAGTTTTAAAAAACAAGTTGTACATTATGACTTTAGTGATAGAAAATTCAAAGTGATGTGGCAAAGTAAAATTTTCCCCCCTTTTCTAAAAAGGAACATCAAATGTAATAACTCAACAGATGTGAACATTCGGGAAACGCATATTATGGGATTTTTCATTACAATAGCATTTACTATTTTAGTAAGAACATTTTATTACCCTGTTCCAACAAATGTCTGTGTG
This sequence comes from Mauremys reevesii, assembly GCF_016161935.1. NCBI lineage: Eukaryota > Metazoa > Chordata > Testudines > Geoemydidae > Mauremys > Mauremys reevesii. The sequence continues at coordinate 112,083,719 of NC_052625.1, read as the reverse complement.
CATCACATTTTAAATAATGATTACATTGTATTACGTTCATGCTCTCCCCAAGAAAATAAAAAAGTGAATATGAACTGCAAAGCTACCTGTAACTTTGCTTATCTTTGTATATATACCAGACTAAATGAGTCAGCTTACTGCAACATCCTGGGCAAGGAACTTGAGCCTAATGAGTTCAACATACTTACTAAAATACCAATTACATTCTAAACAAACTAGGACAGAGTAATAGTGTAATGGAATCCATTAGAGCAAAAATAAAATTTAAAAAAAAACTGTTCAACATCAAGCATTCTCTGCACGCACACTTGAAAAATATGGAACAATGTATTACATACTGGTAAAGGATTATAATTAGTATGAAATTTTTTTGCTTCTCTTTTCCCCAGGTATTGCATTTGAGAGTTCTCTGTATTATAGCTGTATAATCCACATTCAAGAATTTGTGCACAATCTAGTAACTAATCAGCATCCTATATCAGTCCTGCTCTGTTACATTCCCACTCCTCCATGAACATGTCAAGTATTAGTCTGAGAGGGGATGGGGGGGGGGGGGAAGTGACTGAATCAAACACAAAAATGCAGATGCAGAGAGGTGGAGGAGCAGTTTCAGTTAGAGCAACTGAAAAATTTTACCACACAAAAAGGACTTTTTGTTTTCCAAATAAGTGGAAAAAGGATCTTCTCTGCCTACCTTTAGGGGGGTAAATAGAAAGTGTGGAAGAGTAAGGGGGTCTGGCTCCCATCCCCTCTCCAAGGATTGCAGCTGTCTGGAGGTGCTGCCTTCCACGCCTTCCTCATGCACACTTCGTTCATTCAACAGGGCAATTGATTATAAAGTAGGGGGAAGATTTTATTCTACTTCTAGCAAAAAGATTTTTCTTTTACCTTAATTATACTACCTTAGAGGCCCTCTATAACATATTACCAAGGTTCAATATCGCTGTTTCGGTGGGGTGGCGCTGGCGAAGGAGAGTTTGTTTCCGCAGGGCGGGCGGCGCTTTGGGGGGGGGGGGGGGAGTTTGTCCCTCAGCTGTTTTCTTTGGAGTAATATGGCCCTCGCCGCTTTATGAGTTGTGTGAGCCTGTTCTAGATCTTTGTCAGCAGGGTTTTAAAGCCAAACTCTGAGTTCTCAGACGAGGTCGACAGCTTAAAAAAAAATTATATTTTAATAGTCACCCATTAACGAGAGGATTTCTTACTCATACATTAAACTTAATCCACTTGTTTGCCAAGTTCTACACCCTGTAGTGAACTATGGCTGGACCTGAGGTATTCTATATTAAAATGCCTTCTTTCAGAATTATTTTAGCTCCATTAGAATGGCAGCGCACACAGTGAAGCCCATTAGAACTCTTGTGTGTCACCAGACAAGACTCAAGGTTTCAGAAAGTGTAGTTCAACATTAAATCCACTGTATTACAAAAATGGGGCTGGGTAGAATCTTTGCTTAAGATCATTGGTTATGGATGACAGATTTAATCTTAACTATATGATTGTGTTTGTTATTCCATTCTTTGAGAGATGTTATCCTTTGCTGTAAAGTCCTCTTTATTAATGTTAAGATGCAAATTTCATAGGATCTATGAAAGTCTAGTCAGTTTAACTTTAGACCAGATTTGCCTTTATAGACACACAGATGGATTTATAGAGATCTCTCTACAAATTTACTACTTTATTTATCTGAAACTATGTTTAAGCAGCAGAGGTAATTAAAATGCATCAACCAATCAATGAAATAAAGAATCCTCGTATATCATCCACAACAGTTTTCCAGATGAAGAATCTTACTATATCAAAATTATTAAAAAAAAAAAAAAAAGGAAAAAACACCAACCACCACACCCACACCCCCCCTTAGGCAGGTGTGTTCAGTGCCACTTATCCCCTATTAAATGGAGTCTATTTTGTGGTATTTTGCCTAGTTTTGAGATAGTGAAATCAAGACTGTCTAAAAAATAAGGAAAGCTATGAATAGACAGGCTTAGAGATGTAGAGAAACCACACTTTTTGAAAGTGACACATGGTCCAACAAACCAGCAGCACTCAGATATCAATATACAAGTCTTTAATAAAGCCCTGGCTGGGATGATTTAGTTGGTGTTGGTCCTGCTTTGAGCAAGGGGTTGGACTAGCTGACCTCCTGAGGTCTCTTCCAACCCTCATCTTCTATGACTCTGGAATTATTACACACTAGTTCAGGGGTAGGCAACCTATGGCACGGGTGCCGAAGGCAGCATGCGAGCTGATTTTCAGTGGCACTCACACTGCCTGGGTCCTGGCCACCAGTCCGGGGGGCTCTGCATTTTAATTTAATTTTAAATGAAGCTTCTTAAACATTTTAAAAGCCTTATTTACTTTACATACAACAGTTTAGTTATATATTATAGACTTATAGAAAGAGACCTTCTAAAAACGTTAAAATGTATTACTGGCACGCGAAACCTTACATTAGAGTGAATAAAGGAAGACTCGTCACACCACCTCTGAAAGGTTGCTGATCCCTGCACTAGTTGTTTCTAAACATAATGTAGAACTTATTTTAGTCTGCAGGAACTGAAATTTGGCCACGTCTTTAAAGTTACTGAAACAGCATAAGTGTATTCTACTTTGCATAGTTACATGCAGGGGCTTTAAAAATTCACTCACCAGTAGTAAGTGTGAAGCTCTTCCTGGCTAGTCCAGGACTCAACTCAAATCAATCAGTTCTTGCTCATGGATTTGCCAAGAAAAATTAAACAAGACTAACAAGTGGATCAGCACAACTAAAAACAAGTGTATATTTTAAAGAGTTTAATGTAGCAGTTATGAAAGCATAGACAGAAGTCTTGTCTTTTGTATATCTGAAGAAGTACTAATGTTTTATAGGTCAGGGTTGAAATAAACTTTAGACTACCTTCTCCTGAAGTGAGAGGCTATTCCACATAGCATTTAATCCCTGGCCTCTAGTGAAGACTGCAAATAAAAAAGTATCAATTTGTGCCAGTTATGATGGTGTTTTTTCATGTGAAACCTGCCCCTCCATCCACTTACTCTGTCTCCATCAACTCATTACACATAATTTGGCCCATCAAATGGTAACAACAACTGGTTCACTACCAGACTGGTCTAGTTTTTAAACCCAGTGATCTTGAAGTTACAGCTTGTATTATGTACTCTACTACTAAACCCCAGGAACCATCCACTCTCAATACACAATATTTTGGCAGGAATTAACACACTTTCCCACGAGAACATCAGATCACTTAAATATAGGTTTAGATGATAGGGGTTTCATATCAGAATTTCCACACTTCAGGAAAGATGAGAGATTTTACCACATACTCAAAATGGGAGGTGGCAAATGAGTCAGTGTATCCCAAAAGCTACACCAAAATGAGAGGCTTTAGAAGAAACTACATTACCAAGTATTTCCTTGTGTTTTGCATGTTAAGATGGAGAATGTATTTTGTAAAAACATTTAGAAGTCACAGTGATGTCTGTCACGCATGGACCATACAATCAATGTCTCTGGAGGAACTGATAAAATTAAAAGCCATTCTTCCACCACTCATTAACTTCTCTATTTACTACACATTCACCATGCCAGCATAATTTAAAGCAGAAGGTCTTCAAGATGTTATGAGAGAGTTTGCAATTAATGTTATTAATGGGTATGGACCCAGAATATTTGTGGTTGAAAGCCTAAGAGCCTAAGGACAGTTTCTAGCTTCTATTTTCAATACCACAGATACCATGTCCTATTTAGCTCAAAAACTTGTGGTTTGCTATCATTTTTAGTGGATGGGGGGGTTCACATGATTATTTAGTAATGAGTTAAACATTTCATCCAAAGGAATGAAAATAAAGACAGTATGAGACTTTAAGGCCTGGTCTACACTGGGGGGGGGGTGTCGATCTAAGGTACGCAACTTCAGCTACGTGAATAACATAGCTGAAGTCGAAGTACCTTAGCTCGAATTACTTACCCGTCCTCACGGCGCGGGATCGACGTCCGCGGCTCCCCCGTCTACTCCGCTACCGCCACTCGCGTCTAGATGAGACGCGATATATCGAACTCCAAGAAATCGATTGCTACCCGCCGATCCGGCGGGTAGTGAAGACGTAGCCTTAGTCACTACAAAAATAATTTTCCCTCTGTTGATACTCACACCTTCTTGTCAATTGTTGGGAATGCGTCACATCCACCCTAATTGATTTGGCCTTGTTAGCACTGACCCGCCCCCTACTTGGTAAGGCAACTCCCATCTTTTCATGTGCTGTATTTTTATACCTGCTTACTGTATTTTCTACTCCATGCATCTGATGAAGTGGGCTATAGCCCACAAAAAATTATGCTCAAATAAATTTGTTAGTCTCTAAGGTGCCTCAAGGACTCCTCATTGTTTTTACTGATATAGACTAGCATGGCTACCCCTCTGAAATAAGTCCATTCTGATAGCCTCTGGTGTACAGTAAAGGTTCTACAGCAATTTTTAAAAAACTACCCCATTCTCCTTCCCAAGCATTTTCTCACTCCATAGAGCAGGATTCAAAATGTCAATGAACTCAGGAATAGCTTACATACAGCTTAACCTTTACTACATTTGAATGATAGACACTGTATTATCAGCACTTTCTTGGTAACATTTTTTATAATACTTCAAGTATGAGAGGTAATGTACCACCAAATTCTATTTTGCAATTATCCCATATAATTTAAATTAACTCCCTTAATTCTCTGAATGTTAGGAAATCAGACTCACCACCAAAAAAGATACTTCTCTATGAATTAAACCATGGTAAAGATTTCTTTTGGCTTTTTAATGTGGTTTCATACCAGATGTTGAGTTCTTTATTGAACAGAATTAGAAAGCAAACATTGAGATACCCTCAGGGATTTTGTCCTGCTCACATTTAATATGTACAAATGAAAAAAATAAAGTGGCCTTTCAAGTTGCAAGCAACCACAATCAAAAACCCTGGAAATACAGAAATCTCAGCCAATTCTAGAAATTGTGTGTGGTGGAAACAGATTACACCATCCCTATAATACATGTAAAAACACAGAAAACCCCACCACAAAATATAGCCAAGGGAAGTAATTAGTTGCTTCTATCACTCTACAGTTAAGTGCAAATGTTCAACTAGTAAAATGTGAGAATAAGGTGAATGAGGCAATATGTTTTATTGGACCAACTTCGCTGGTGAAAGAGACAAGCTTTCAAGCTTAAACAGAACTCTGTAAAAGCCTGTCCCTTTCAGCAACAGAAGTTGGTTCAATAAGAGATATTACCTCATTCACCTTGTCTCTCTAAGATCCTGGAACCAACATGGCTACAACACTACAAATAACAAAAAACTAATTATTTCAAGTTCAGTATACTCAATTAAACCTTGAGTACCAAAAGTGTAAAAACTGATTTCCTGTTAGGTCACTTGAAATCAAGGTTAGCAGCACACATGAGTCCTGGGTGTTTTCCACTCTGAGATTACCCAGAAACCTCTAGATGCTTGACTTCAGGCAGGTTAGCACAACTGGTTTTGTGCTACATCTTTATTCAGGCCTAACATGGGCAAAAAGGAGCATCATGCAATGGTCGGTTACCATCACTGTGGCTGAACAAAGAAGTGACACAGATGACCATAACTTTATTATAAAGCCCTCCTCTATCAAAGCCTGGCCACGGTAGCCACTTTCAGAGAGGAGTCCTCTGAGAAGGGGACCCGAAGCAGTTTTAAGATTGGGCACTAATTTAAGTAGGAAGATTATGGCACCAGGTTTTTAACTATCCCTCTTACAGGCACTAAGTTCATGTCAGATGCATGATGTGATGGGACAATGTCCCATCACAGAAAGTATCCAAAAAGCAAGATGGCAGAGAAAGGAGTAGGTTCACCGATAGGTAAAGATTAATTATAAGAAGGCTGATACTTATTTTCCTTCAGCTACCATTTAGAAAAAAAATATGACAAAAATATTGAGGATAGCATTATTGCAACTCAGAATCAGAAGTCATAGGACTGTAAGGGACCTTGAGAGGTCATCTAATCCAGTACCCCGCAGGACTAAGTATTATCTAGATCATCTGACAGGTGTTTGTCTAACCTGCTTAAAAATCTCCAATGATGGAGATTCCCCAACCTCCCTAGGCAATTTACATGAATGAACATGTCAACCACTGCATAGTTAACTAGAACATATTACTATTAGTAGGGTCACATGAAAGTCACTTAGGTATACTAAATGAACTAACAGAACCACTGGTGATTGTTTTGGGGAATTCCATCACTACCAGAGAATTTGAAAATGGTATACACTGAAGCTACTTAGGAAATGGGATAACACAGATCTGGAGGTTACAGACCAGTAACTTCAATAGCTGATTAATTTATTATGCATTCCTTCAATTTACGTAGTAAACACTTACAGGAAAAGTAATTGTGCAATTGGCAAGCAAACACAAGTTTGTTTAAAATAGGAGGGTGACTACAAGAAAGGGTGTTTTTGAGAGAAGAAAACAAGGAAGGAGTAGAAAGATTTGAAGGCAAACTTCCTCTCAACAACAGAGGGAAAACATAAGTACACTTTCCTTTGTAAAAAGTTATAGCTAGCTGTTGCAATCCTTAAAAAAAAAAATCAAAATTCATACAACCAACCAAACCAAAAAGGAGATTATATTGTATATTTGTGTGAGATGTCTAAAGTATTGTATGAAAAGACAAGTTTACTTTTGCTGTAGACTCAGTTCAAAACACTTCAATATAGATATTTTTGCTGCAAGTTTTGAAAGACCATAGACAGAATAAAAGAGTACTGTTCAGGCAACTTCAACTAAAAAGAAAGAAAGAAAGCTCCTCTAGTTTTCACATCATGTGTTTTAAAATTATACTGAAGAATACTATCAAAAAATATAAAAACCTACATTCTTAAAACATTGTAGTCAAGTTTTTATCCAGGCCACTAAGTAAAGTAAGCCAAGGTTATTCTTTGTAGTTTTCAAGCCACAGTAATAAGATAGTGATTTTCAGTAAAACCCGGTGTTACATTTAGCTGTACAACACTACTAATTACAGAGTAATTTCAACAATAAATATTTTGGTTAAACTCTGCTTTGTCATCAATGCAAGTAATTTTAGTCAAAACTGATCTTTCAGGCAGCACAGACATTTCCTTGGTTTTTAAAAGTCTATTTTTATTTTCTGGTAACAGGGTAGCTTTTGTAACCAGAACACTTCTCTAGAACTGGTGCTTTGCAAACACTAAGCCACAGAGACAAACGTTAGAGAGGCAAAGGAACGGACTTAAACCTGTAGCAGTAAGACAATTGGGTTAGCCTTCAAACTGTCCTTAGTTCATCCTATTGTGCTTCTGTGTAATGCATGAGTCTCCAAATAATGACCTTACATACCACACATGCGGCATTACCTAAGATTAGCTGAGTAAATTCAAGTCAGAGGATCAAATTACATCTTCCTGCAAAAATAATTCCAGGAGCAAGACAAGAGGAACTGTGCTCACCCTGGATTTTCTGTCAAGTTGTCTTTTCCAAGTGGAACAGCTAGGTACCATAAATCAATTATCGCCCAAAACCATCTTCAGGACACATAACAAAAGGAACCTGCAATCCCAGAGAGTCCTTGCACACTGCTACTATTCCCCAGCCCCTTGGCAGCAAAGCTGAAAGAGGTTCTTCAGAAGCTATTGACAAAATCCTCCATGGGTAAGCTGTAGCAGAAGCTATGGAAGGATGCAATGGGAATTAATGCTGTTTCAAAACAGCACTAGTTCTCAGACTTCTGCACTGATATTTACAGGCTCAACAGGAAATGATGGGTTCAGCTGTGCTAAGACAAGTTCCTTCCCTATCATCCCAGCCCCCCAAAAAACTCATGGTACCACTGGAGAGATGGCATCTGATGTTAAAGGGAAAGGGTACAAAACTGCAGCTCCCTCATCTGGGAAACTTACAAAGATCCCCTAGATTTGAGTCTCCTGTGCTCACAAAAGTGGAAGTGCAATCCAGCCCATAGGTGGGGAAAATGAACAACTATTTTCTTGTTTTATAAATCAGTTTCATATTTGTTTTTGCACGTACTCTCCCCATCATCCAACAAATTCATTGGAAGTACCACCACACACTACCTTTTCCTCTATTAAAAAAGGCAGTTGAGGACTGAGTAACATTCGATTATGTAACATGGTGGGATAGACATGCACTTTCTTCACCTGTAAGGAAAGCTGGAGTTCAGGCTGCAGTTAATTACACTGGCTTCACAATGAGTGCTTCACAATAATGTCAGACCCAGAAATGCAAAGTTAAGGTTGTACTTCTTAAACAAGATACCAAACCCATCCCTGCCTCCGTAGAGCTGCTCACAAGAAATACAGAAAAATCAAACTACCTTATCCTTCCATAACACTTGCATTGTATCTGTCTCCTCAAAAGATATAAAATCACAATTTATTTATATAGTCCAATCCATCTTTCCTTTTTACATCAACAGGAGTTGGGTCAGGTCCATAGTATACTTGCTCTCTATACCAAACAATTCCACTTTATCAGTTACGACCACTACTCTAAACCAGAGCTACCATTCCTATACTCCAGTATGTCTCTCTGTACTGTCCATGCAACACCAACAGTCTATAGAGTAGTTACTGGTGGTCAATAGGTAATGCGGACCACAATAGAGCTGCCTCTTCTTGCTTCCAACTGCTAAAAATCACATTAAAAGAAGCTAGCCATACCTTCACATTTCTTACTGCTTTACTGTAGTTGCCAGAGGATCTTATCAAATAAGCAATGGAACAGAAGGTAGTATATATAAGATTGCACATGCAAGAGGAGGAGGCCCAAAAGACTGACTATTATCCATGCACTGGCCTGCTCTCAGAAACTGACTTAAGAAAAGCTGGTTTATCTTTTGTTTGCAACTTAAAGCCACGGGTAACTGCAAATTTTATTTCTGACCACCAGAATAAAGGAATCCTTTATCACTTTATCAGCCTCTGTGAGTGTTTACAGGAACCTACCAAAGGCTATAACCTGCGAAGCCTAATGTTTGAAATGTCTACAGGACTTACCTCCAAGCTCACGATACACCCAACACTCTACCACAGGGATGGGCAAACATTTTGGCCTGAAGGCCACATCTGGGAATAGAAATTGTATGGCGGGCCATAAATGCTCAAAATTGGGATTGGGGTCCAGGAGGGAGTGCGGGATCTGGTTGGGGCTGCAGGCTCAAGATGAGGAGTTTGGAGCGTAGGAGGCTGTTCCAGGCTGCGACCGAGGGGTCTGGAGAGCAGGAGGGGGATCACAGCTGGGGCAGGGGCTTGGGGAGAGGCTCAGGGATGCAGGCTCTGAGCAGCGCTTACCCTCAAGCAACTCCCAGAAGCAGTGGCATGTCCCTTCTCTAGCTCCTACATGGAGGCATGGCCAGGCAGCTCTGCATGCTGCCCCATCTGCAGGCACCGCCCCTGCAGCTCCCATTGGAGCGCTGGAGGGGGCCATTGGAGCACGTAGGAGCCAGAGCAGGGCCATGAGGCCCCCGACCCAGCACCCCAGCTGGAGCGCCATAGTGGGGCAAACCCCAGACCCTGCTCCCCAGCAGGAGCTCACGGGCTGGCTTAAAACAGCTCACCATAGTTTGCCCACCTCTGCTCTACCAGATGTTCAGGAACCAATGTACCATAACATTGGTTCCTGAACATTGGTTACACCCTGTAATGGGGTCATTTTTTTATACCAAATATAAAGTCAATGTTCTGTGGTGCACGTTTACAGTACTCTCTATGCAAAGAGCATTGCCCATGCTAAGTCAAAGTAGTCTGTGCCTGCTTTGTTCAAGAAGGTCAACCTTCATTTTGCATTTTTAGTTTTCTGACATTTTGTTTTCAAGTTTTGTAGCATATGTATTGGGCAACCAGGGAAGAAACCCTAATTCAGGCACAAAGTTTGTCTGGTAACTACAGCTGTAAGTTTATAGTACAGCCCATAATTAAAAGTTATCCACAAAATGAACAACACTCCTGATGTAAGCTTCTCTGTCACCCATCACCATAAAATCTGAGCACGTTGGCAAACCAAATGTACCAAATTTGCTACCGTTTGTTCACTTTGTTTCAGAAGTTAGTCTTTGCCGATGATGGTCCATTAACTACATATTAGAGCCGAGAAAAAAAAAAATCACTCCTTATGTCACTCAAAGGTCCTTACAGATTATGATTTAATAACACATCCTCTTTTAAGTCCAATCTTATTACACTTAAGTCAATATAGTTGTGTGTGCGCACAAGTAGAAAATAACTTCAACTCAGTGGGAGTTCCATCAGTGGAAAAACTGTAGGCTCAGGCCTATGTTCTGAACTTCCCCATCTGACCTTTTGGTACTACACTACTTATGGTTAAAAGCATTACAGTACTTATGGTCTAAAACAATGATTGAGCTAAGGTAGCATATGCTTTGCAGTACTGTAGGCCAGAAGCCCTCAAACTAAGTATGTAAGAGACAGATGGGGTCACGCCCAAGTTTATAAATTAGGCATCACTACATATTGAGATCTCAAAGTGTAATGCAGTGTGAGGTGGCAAAGGCGTGCCCCAAAAGTTGTGATTGGCTAGCGGTGGAGGGTACTATCCTGTGAAGTTCCTTCTGGTTCTGGCCCCCTCCTATTGAGGGCAGGATGGATACAGGAGATAGATAGATAACAGATAGAGACTTTCAGTGGAAAAAGAGTGTCGCTCCCAACCAAAGAACCCTTAAGGGGTTGGTTGCCAGTAACGTCAGTTCATAGTCTAGGGCCAGGAGAGATCACTGATCATCTAATCAGACCTCCTGTGTAGCACTGGACATAGAATTGCCCCAAAATAATTCCTTTTGAACTACAGCATATCTAACAAAAAAAGAAATCTTTGTTTAAAGATTGCCAGTGACTGACAATCCACCATGACTCTCGGTAAATTGTTCCAATGATTAATTACCCTTACTGTGAAAAATGCATACTTTATTTCCAGTGTGAATTTGTCTAGCGTTAGCTTCCATGCATTGGGTCTATCACTATATGCATGTTCTCTAATCCTTTAACCATTCTCATAGCTCTTCTCCAATTTATCTACAAACTTTTTGAATTGTGGACATCAGAACTGGACACAGTATTGTCCTGATCGCATCAGTGCCAAACACTGAGATAAAATATTCTCTCTAGGATAGAGTCCTCATGTAAGTATGGCCTACATTCTTCGTTCCCTGATGTGTACATATACGTATAGTCATATTAAAAACACATATTGTTTGCTTGCACCCAACTTACCAAGCAATCCAGATCGCACCATGTCTATGACCTGTCCCCTACATTTATTTACCATTCTCCCCATCTTCTGGTCATCTGCAAACTTTATCAGTGATTATATATTTTCCAGATCATTGATAAAAATGTTAAATAGCATAGGGCCAAGAGCCTAGCCCAGCAGGGCCTCACTAGAAACATATCTGTTCAATGACGATTTCTCTTTTACAATGAGAGTTTGAGACCTATCAGTTACCAAGTTTTTAAAACCATTTAATGTATGCAATGTTAGTTGTATATCATTCAATTTAAAAAAAAAAACCCAAAATCTCATACAGTACCAAGTCAAACACCATACAGAAGTCTAAGCATATTATATCAACACTATTGCCTTTATCAACCAAACTTGTAATCTCATAAAAAAAAATGTTAGTTTGAGAGGCTCTGTTATCCATAAATGCATGGTCCTTTGCATTAATTACATACCCCTCCTTTAATTCTTCAATTAATGAATTCCCATATCAGCTGCTTCATTATCTTGCCTGGGGTCAATGTCAAACTGACAGACCTATAATTAGGCAGGTCATCCTGTTTAACCTTTTTAAACATTAGCAGAATATTAGCTTTCATCCAGTATTCTAGAACTTGCCAAGACTCATTGAGAAAACAACACTAAGAGTCCAGCAAGCTCCTCGGCCAGCTTTTTTAAAACTCTTGGAAGCAAGTTATCCGGACCTGCTGATTTAAGAATGTCTAACTTTAGTAGCTGTGATTTAACATCTTCCTCAGTTACTATTGGAATGTAAAGTGTTTCATTATTATCATATGATAGGACTACAACATCTGGCTTTTTGCAAAATATAGAACAGAAATACTTATTGAACACTTCTATTGTTCATAATTTTATCACTTTCATCTAGTAATGGACAAATACCATTGTTAAGATTCTTTGTTCATAATATACTTAAAAAACTCCTCATTAACCTTAACTCTACTGGCCATAGCTTTCACCTCGGTTTCCCTTATCAATTTCCTACAATTCCTAGCTTCCAATTCATATTATCATCAATTTTCCCTTTCTTCTATTTGTTATATATTGAATTGGGGAGGAGGGGGGCTGTTAGTAACTCCAAGCCAGAGAGAGAGCCTTGAGCCAATCAGCTGACCCAAAGGACACAGGCTAGAAAAATATGATACCACTGTGAGAACATTTGAAGAGGTTGGGGGGGGGGGGGGGAAGAGCAGCTCAACTGAGTTGGGAGCTTTAATGAAGGAGCTCGATCCCAAGAACAGCTGGACTCAGGCAGAAGGTCCAGACCAACCCAGCAACATCAGAAACAGAGCATCCAGACAACTGGAATCAGAATCCAGAAGTAAATGAGTTCACAGCACACACTCACATCAATGACAGCAAAGACTTGAAGACAGAAGTCAAACAAGGAATCCTGGAACTTTTAATCAGGTCATGGAGCACTGAACTGTATATTTACATATTGGACAGGAGACACTATATTATTGCTGGGGAATGTGTATGTATAACTTCCCATAGGGGTCTCCTCCTGGTATTACCCCTGATACAGACTGAAGGTTTTCCCTGCTTAGATAAAAGTATTGCTTTATTGTGGAGAGTGACGTCCACTCTTGGGGTTACCTCCTACTTCACCAAAGGAAGTTCATACTTCTCAGAAGTAAGAGGGCTAGTCCCAGACCCAGCAGATAAGGTCCTGGGAGCCACTAAATCAATCCCAGTTGGCTCCCACCTGACAAGACATGGCTAGCACACCTTGACAAGTGGACTACTTTTTGTTTACCCAACTTTTGTTTGTCAAATATTCAGGATCTGTAGATGATGACAGCGCAACTGAGCTCTGCACTGAATTGCTTTACCTATAGAGCATGAAACTAATTAGGACTGAACAATCCTAGTCAGTTGCATTCTCAGCAGGCAACTTCAGCGTAGGATCACAGTTCGCTAGTTGCTAACCTGAAAGAAGGAAGAGAGTCAAAAGCAGTGGGTGGAAAGAAGTAGTTGAAATGGAAAGAGTGGTGGTCCAGAAGTATCTCCCTACTTCCCACTCTGCTGTCCCACATTATTCATGCCACGGATACAGGCTACCAAAATTTAGCAGTGATTCAGGGCAGTCTGCATTCTTAGGCTACGTCTACACTACCGCGCGTGTCGGCGGTATCGATTTTTTTTTATCGATATATATATCGCGCATCTCTCTAGATATATCGATCCCCGACGCTATCGCTCGATTCTCATCCCTCCCGCCCACCGGCGGGCGGGCGGGCGGCGGGAGAGGGAGGACATCGATCGATCGCATCGATCCGGCGCGAGGATTAATATATATAAGATATAGCTCTCTCATCTTCTTCACGTAGCTGACACGCTGCTGATATGATTTTCCATTTTTTTTTTTTTACTTAGTTCGGGATTGTCTGGTTTACCGCCCCCCCAAAAAAATCAGACCAGGAACTCTCAGACCCACGAGCGCAGTTAGATGAACAAGTACTTAAATTAGAGCAGGAGAGCAAATTTCAGCCAGAGATTTCTAATAAGCAACTAGTGTCTCTCTGAAACAGTTTTGCTGCTACAACTATAAAAAAAAATCAGGGCTTGCAAACACAGGCGATACTCTCTACACGTTCACAGGTTGAGAAAGGCCCCTAGGCTTTAATACGGAAGTCGTCACCACCCCATGCAGATGAAGGACTCTTCGGGGGTCAGTTTCCAGGCTTACAGCGCTTCTGCTTTTGACTAAGGGGGAACAGAGTAAAGCGTCCGCGCCGTGTGCGGGACTCCCAGCCCGCGGGAGTCTAAACGAGGGAGATTTAAATGACAGGATGATGGTGCGTGTGTTTCGCTGAGCCCCTGCAGCAGCCCCCATGGGACGGGCGGACGGAGGGAGGGAGCGAGCTAAGGCCAGCCGCCCCCCTGAGCGAGCGGCGAGCCGCCCAGCAGTGCCGGGTGGGGGGTCCTGGCGAGCGGGCCGGGCGCACAGCACAGCGCCGCACTGCCCGGAGTGTCTCGCCCCCGAACCCTGGCGGGGCGGACTCGCGTCCTTGGAGGAGCCGCCCCCACACCGCTGCCGCAGGCAGGCAGGGGCCGCGGGGCTGAGACGGCCGCGCCGACCCCGGCTCAGGCCTGCGGTGGCCGAGAGCTCCCGCTGCGGAGGAGCAGGCAGCGTCCTCCCGGCCCCTCCGGCCCGCGCCGGGCGCAGCGACACCAGCGAGCCGCGGGGAGCCCGGCCGCCCAGGGGCCAGGCAGCCAAGCCAACGGCGGGGCACCGGGGCAGAGCCCGCCGCAGCCCCTCGCCACCGGGCGGCGCAGGGCATCTGCTCCCGGCTCGCACCCGCCGCCCCGAGCGGGAGCTCTCGGGGGAAGGGGACGAACAGACCCGCCCGTAACGCCCGCGCGAGGCGCTCTGACCTGCCGCCCGCCGCCCTCAGCTCAGCCACCGCCGAAGTTGAAATTCCCTGACCGGAGCCGTCAGCAAAACCCCAGCGAAACCGCGCGCCGGCCAATCCCCGCCTCGCCCCGCCCACCGCTCGTCACGCCTCTCGCTCCACCCAACCCCACCCCTCCAGTTTCCTAGCCACGCCCACTCCGCCTCAGGCCCCGCCTCCACTCGGCCGTGCATCCCTCCTTCACCCCACCCGCTTGCCACGCCCCGTTAGCCCCGCCCCCTCACGCAGACCCCTCCCCGCCCTCAGAGACCACCATCACCTCTGCGGGCCACCCTCTACAAATCTATTGGCTGAGTCCTGTGTCTGTCATGAGAATTGGCTCCGCCTTTTCTCCCCTTCCTTCCCACTCTCCTGTCTGAAACCGGATTGAGTTTAATGCCTTGGGGAAGGTTCCTGCTGGAGCGAGGGGCCCGGTCTAGTCTCAAAGGAGAAAGAAGAAAGACACTGCAGGATCTAGGCTGGCAAAGTGCTGTGGCAGCCTTAGCAGAGCAGTGGTTTCTGCAGTCATATTCAGGAAAGGGACTTACAGTCACCTGCCCCCATGGCCTTGTCTATGCTATGAAATGTACTAATGGCTGTCCGCAGGCATGTTAGTTGAACTAGGGTTGAACACAGTTCAGTGCTTAAGCTGTAGAGTTTAGCACAGTGCTTAATTTGTGTCAGGGCAGCCCTGGAAACTCTAGGGTTGATAGTTCATAGCCCAGGCACCTCTGGACTTTCTGCATCAATTATGAAAGTTAAAAAAAATTCCTTGAGCCCTGGCACCTCTTTCATTACAAATTAAGCACTGGTTTAGTGGTAGGTGTAGACAAGGACAATCTGTGTTCAATACTCTTTTAGCTTACTGGGGTTAAACCTTTAGCAAAAATAATGTTGGAACACATTTTGGTTGTGTATACCCACAGCAAAACCACCTTCAGCCCTAGTTCAACTAACATAATTGCTGACCACTGTTCAGATGCAGAAAAATATCCTATAGATAAAAGCCCAAAGGTCCCTCCCTTGGAAAGCTTTTAGTCTAAATAAACAGATGAGAGAACAGATGCACTAGAGTAATGATTTTGTGTAGCTTGTTTCTTTTCCTTCTGTCTAGTTTGTTACTGCTTCTTTGAGGTGAGGACCTATCCTTACAGAATAATGGATTTAAGAGGGTTACTTGAAAGAGGAATGTGCGGAAAAGGCATTGCATCAGGAGACAGAAGAGGTTGCAGGCACATAGATAGGCAGGTCCTTACATTAAGTTTCCTGTACAAGGTCCCCTCCAGCCTGTTTCCCACCTACAACAAGCTTTCCCACCTCCACCTACATGGGTGCTAGGCCACCTCCTCATAGCCTATTACCCTTCTCACTTCCATAGTCTGACACTAGACTCAGCTTCTCCCTGGGGGGGGGGAGGGGAGTGTTAATTCTTAACTTTGGTTTATTTACAAGGTGGGCCTCAGAATAGGCCCACATAGTTCTCTTGAGCAAACAAAACCCACTACGCAAAAGTTATACATTTCCTTGCCCCCACCAGAGCATTGACTTATGCTGGCTTCTTCCCCAAAGAGAAGGAAGCTCAATAAGGAGGGGAACATCCATCTACCTAGAAGGCGCTTTTTCTGCCACTTGCTTCTCATCTCTTCTCCCTCCCACCTCACCACAAGAGGAGCTTTTAAAGATCACCAGTTGTATTCAGGTGTCTCCAATTAACCTGAGGCCCCCTCTTTTCAGTTCATAGGAAAAAGGGTCTTCACAATTATAGAACTAATATACCTGCCTTCCATCACTCTCTTATAGCTGTCAAGTCTGACTTTGTCACACACACACACATATAAAAAAAAAAGGCTATGGCAAAACCACTATGTAGGTTATGTGGTCTGTAGAAAGTGAAACCAAAGAGAAAAGTAGTTGCAGCATCCTAGACCATGAACAGGGAATGGAGCTAGTGCTTGGACTGGCTGGGTGTGTGTGTGTGAGAGAGAGAGAGAGAGCAGGGTCTTTTCTAGCACTGATCCGTCCTAATTCCCAGGAGAGAAATAAGAAATTTAAATTACATGCAAAAAACTATGTTAAAAGAACATTATTAAGGATTTCAAGTGAAGGTAGGAAATGCCAGAATTAAGGTTGCCTGTGAAACCTTAATTCAGCACCCTTTTTCATATGAATTCTCATATAATCTCTCATTACAAGATCACACACTATTTTTTCCTACAGGATTCCTGCCTACATAATTTGCTCCCCAAGTTTCCTCTAGGCCTACACCAGCTCAAAGAGTTCAAGAATCATAACATAATCTTCTCCAGCTCCAAGGAAATATTATTCTATCTTCAGAGCCTGGTTTTCCTATCCAGAAATAGCAGTTCCCTGCTTTATCCAGTGCTGCCTCATGAAGGCTTATTTTACCTAGGTAGTAGGAGAGGTTCTCAATCTCACCTGCTTCCCTAAGACTACCCGAGTCCCATTTCATCCAGATTTTCTAAACACTTCCTAGTGTTGCTGGCACCACTACAACTGCCAGCATTTTAATACCATTGGTCTGAGAAGGTTTAATCAGCACAGAATTAAAAGC
The DNA here is from genome assembly GCF_016161935.1 of Mauremys reevesii. Lineage (NCBI taxonomy): Eukaryota > Metazoa > Chordata > Testudines > Geoemydidae > Mauremys > Mauremys reevesii. The sequence goes on along the minus strand of NC_052625.1, from coordinate 112,066,425 downwards.
AGCTCTGGCCATAGCAGCCTTATCTACAGTAGGGCTACCAATACTGTTAACAATCGTGGGAATTTTTTAGAACATTTCCCTGGATTAGACAAGTCGAAGGAGAGTACAAAGGGAGCAGCTCAAACTCCTCTCTTCTTTCTCCTGTCAACTGTCTCTCTCAATAGCCACAGAATCTTGGTGTCCAATATTCCTTCTGGACCCATAGAGAGATTTATTACTTCTGAAATTTCTTCTCATGCAGTTTTAGGCCATTTGTCTCCAGAAAGAACAGTTGCCCTGTGACACACACTTATAAATTGAAAAGAGGACTGCTGTAGAAAGGTAAATAACCTAGCTGTCAGTTTTGTTGATTTAAATGACAACACTGCTGCCTCACTGTTTGCTTGTCTCTTTCTTTAACATCAACAAGTTTATAATCTATAATGTAATTTTTGGTTTGTGTTTTTCTTTTGGTCCTTTTCTAAGAGAAAAAGAAGACACTTGCTCTGAGGAATGCAGGGTATAGACAGGGTCTATAGCATATGAGTGGCCAAATGTGCTATCATATATGGATGGCCAAATGTGGTCTACGGAATTCTACAGTGTGGTTCAGAGTCACCCTCTTAGGCAATTTTCAAGAAGTTTCCCTCTGTAGCAATAGCACCAGTGCAGCTCCAGTGGACCAACTGCAGGCATTTTTTCCACCTTGTGACCTAAACCTGGTCTAGATCCCACGGTAGTAACAACAACTGCAGTTGGTCTATGCTGTTGCTACTGCTAGTGGGAGATTTCCTGAAGATTACCAAGATAGCCAAGGCACTGTTTAACACAGAGGTGCCACTCAAAGCAAATATTGTACAAGTTCCAGCCACCGTTTTTCTACAGTGAGCATTATGCTGTGATCTGTAATCTCTGCACATTGAATCTTTGTATGCAAGAAGAGGTTAGCTGCAATCCACTTTATTTTATAAAGGTAGGTACAGTCCTTGTGCTCTGGCAAGTTGCCATTATATCCCCTCATTTGGATAAAATTAAACTCCCCAGCTATAGCATATTTCCTGCAATGGCATCATGTTATCCTGATAGCCCAGACCCTCAACAGAGTAGTTTTCTTGACAGATATAACAAGAAATAACTATATATCTCCAATTATAAACTGCCTGATGGTAAAAGAAAAAAAAAATACAAGCAGAAAGTAATACAGGAGCTGCCTCCTTTTCTTTCTTTTTTTCAAAGAATTAACATTAGATTTTTTAATAAAGAGGAACAGATCTACTCAACAAGTGTAAAACAGGGTGTACAAAAATAACAGCTAATGTGTAAATACAATAGTAATGCAAACACCTGATTTATAGTACATTATATAGCTGTAATTATTATGACAGTGTAGTGAGTTGGTGTGGCTCCCCTCCTGCCCGACAGAGGGAGCTGCCCTGCCAACACCTCAGTGGGCGGAACTTCCGGCCCCAGTCCCCGCCCCCCGGAAGTCAAGGGGCGGGGCAGGAAGTAGAAAAGGAGCGCGCCCAAGCTCAGTCAGGAGCCAGCCACCGCAGACGTGCCTGCGGGAGCTCCCGGGTGGGAGCCCTCCTCGGCCCAAGGTAGCTGCCCTGCCTGGCCGGAGCTTCCCCGCGCCCGTTACGAGGAGGAGCCACCGGAGCCTACCCGGAGCCGGTACTGGGAGGAGCCCCCAGGATTGCCTAGCAGCCGCTACAACAAGGAGCCCCCAGGCTTGCCGAGCGCCCGCTACGACAAGGAGCCCCCTCGGCCTTGCTGTTACCCAGAGGAGCCGCCCGAGTAGTCCTGGCCCAACTTCCCGGAGGCGCTGCCGGACCTGCCGCCAAGCCCTCCACTGGAGCCGATGCAGACAGACTGGCCTGAACCGGGTGCGACCGATGAGGTGGGCCCTGAGGGGGAGATGGAGTGTAGCCCGGGGGTAGCCGACCCCTGTCCGGCTGAGGGCACTGAGGTGCCCATGTCAGTGTGTTGTGGCCAGGATCCCCACTGACTGCAGCGGATCCACGCCGCTGCTAGGGCCCCGGGCTGGGACACAGTGGAGTGGGTGGGCCTGTGTCCCCCCCTGCCACCCTACCCACGGGTGGCAGTCTCCCCCCTCACACCTGCACCCCAACCAAACGTCTGGACTTACCGACAGTTTGCTCAGCTCCTGCCTGAGGACCTGAGCCCTGTGTTCATTGTTTGCCCAGCCCCTGCTCCAGAGGGCCTGGGCCTACTGTGACTGTTGTTTGCCCAGCCCCTGCTCCAGAGGGCCTGGGCCTGCTTTGACTACGGCTGTTTGCCCAGCCCCTGCTCCAGAGGGCCTGGGCCTATTTAAACTGCTGTTGGCCAGCCCCTGCACCAGGAGGCCTGGAGGTCTAACGTTGTCCCCGGTCACCCCTAAAGACTAGCGGGAGAACAGAAGTGAGTCGGTGTGGCTCCCCTCCTGCCCGCTGGAGGGTGGAGCCCCGACCGACCGATTACAGACAGCAAGTAAAAAGAATACTTAAGCATTTAGCATTGACATGGTAGTTTAGTTGTAGCCATGTTGGCCCCAGGTTAATAGAGAGATAATGTGGGTGAGGTAATATCTTTTGCTGGACAAACATCTGTTGGTGAGAGAGACAACCTTTCAAGCCAAAGGCCACTCTAGCTTGAATGGTACCTTACAATATGTGCTAACTACTTATGCAAAACCATCTGTTCCAACTTGCATTTTAGGAGTATGTTTCCCAGAGCTGAAGAAGAACTCTGTGTGGCTCAAAAGCTTGTCTTTTACCAATAGAAGTCTGTCCAATAAAATATATTACCTCATCCACCCAGTCTCTCTAGCACTGACATTGGCATTGGCAGTACTGGATGCTAATACATTTCCAGGGGGAATTCAAAGTGTTGTTTTAACCTGTAAAACCATGAATGTTTTGGAGCTTGGTTAGCTGAGAGACCACCTCTCTCTCCATACTATACTGCTCCAATTGAGATTAGACGAGGTCCTCGTGCTGCAGCTTCTTTTTTTATAAATGGGAAGACGCTGCTGGCATGGGCTTTCTGTGAAGGGGCTTTTCTTCAGATTTGGAATTCACTGTGTCTTCCCACCTGCCCACCAGAGTCCAATCTGTTAACCCTCAGGGAGCACTGCAAGGCCCAACTTTTCTCCCAGGCATTTGAAGATGGGGAGAATTGGAGAAATTTTGTTGTTTATTGTAGGGGTTATTTCTTCTGCTGTTGTTTATTTCCTTTTTACCTTGGTAAATCCATGTTATATGAAATTTTGAAGTCAGATGCTCAGAGCTTTGGGACAGGAGCCTCTGTGGTTATTATAAAGCAGATCAATAAATGCAAATGTTAACAATTTCAGAAACAGCCAAGAGTCCAACCCTACAGACATTTACTGCTAGATAAAGTGCTTTCTACTGTGAGCAAATCTTTGAAGTCAATGGGATTATTCATGGTTACCACCAGACCGGGTAGTAAGTGTTTGCAAGGTTACATCAAATAAAAAAAGGCTTATAAAGAGGAAGCTTGCCTTACAGTTGTGGAGAGGGAGAGCTACTTCACAGACCTTTCCATTTTTATGGGTCAAATTCTTAGGTCCTTACTCAGTTTAGGCACTGGGTGTTTGGCTGAGTAACAACACAGAAAGAAATTTTATGATTCGATCCAAAATAATCAAGATTTACTTTGAAGATCTGTTTGTTTTAAAAATCTGTGTCCACTACCTCCCTAGAAACGGATTTAAAAATGCAGGGTTTAAAGAAGGACTTTTACTCAACTTAAAATGTGAAGAAAAAACAATAAAAGATGGAACAATTTGTTGCCAAAATGAATTGTTTTCTGTGTACATCTAATATTATAGTATATTTATCCCTACAAATGAATGAATCCCTATCTCTTTCACCATCCATCTCTCTTGTTCACTTGATCCTGCAATGATTTCAAGGGCCAAAGTCTACCTTCTGGTATAATTGCCCTCAAATGGATGCACATATATTACTGGTGAAACAACATTATACGAACCTACACTGGGCCATACCACAGCTACCTCATGAAGATTATTCCTGGTATGAGCATATGTAATCTCCATTTGAAGATGTGAATAGTTTCCATTGCCACGGTACGAGAACTATATGCATTGTTGTATGACCAATGGCTGGTAACTCTTAGTCATAAAGATCCTGCAGAATAGTATAAATAAAGTTTTTCTAGCAGTTAGCCTATGTGCCACCAGCAACCAGAATTTAGCTCATTATCTCATATTTTAAAAATCAGTTTGCAGAGATCTTTCAATATTAGCCTGTGCTTTCATTATCAATGTCTTATAATTTTAAAAGTTTACCATTTCAGCTCGAATATATTCTTGAAGTTTCCATGTATGGAGAAGATTCTCAAGGAGCATTTATTTGGAAAGTTTGGTAAAATTCCTTTCAGTTCTTCTTTCAGAGCTTGGGCCCAAACTTGCTCCCATTAAAATTAGTGGCAAAACACCCATTGACTTCATTTCAAAGAAAGATCTACTGTAAGGGCCAGTAAAGTGGGAGTTAGGTGCCTACAACTTTTTGTGTAGCCTACTCTCTAGCTCATTCAAAGGAGCCAGTAGTTGAAATTAACTTTGTGGACTAAGGCTTAAATCTTAGCTCCAGCACACTATCCAATCAGAAAGACTAAGTAGTGGGAACTTCATTAGGGCTTTGTGTGGGGGATGAAGCAGGACTCTTCCATGAGCAGAGATCCACGCTACAGCCACTACTCCAGACACAGGGCTAGAGAAGCCAATGGAACGCCTCACCTCTTGCTATGTTGGGGAAAACATCCAGTCGATCCAGACACGGGCAGGTCCTCACTACCAACCTATCCCCCATAACTACAGCATAGTGGTCCACAAGGACAATAGAAGGGCTCTGTAGAACTGGGCTCCAAGAGTCACATCCACTGTTCAAGCTACTCAAGCTCCGCCATCTCAGATACAGCTTCTTGCAGACAGCAGGGGCTCTATGTTCCTGCAAATTAGAGAGCAGCATTTGATGACTTTTCAGACTACACCAATATTTACAAGTAAAACCTTTCTAAAAAAGTAGAGTATACTTGCCAATAAATGTAGCTTATACTAAGAGACATAAACATGAAAATGTCACACTTCTCTAAACACCCACAGCACTGACCATCACTTCCACTGCTCTTAGTCAGTTTCAAATTAGAAGCAAGATAGGCCTGAGCGCCATGGTGTACAAACTATGTGTCACACAAAAAATGTTGAAAAATTGTTCTAGTTAACCATACTCTTTAATTATAGAACTAAAAAACATTTTCTTCTAAATAAATGCAAGTCTTTGATATAAAACAGTTAACATTCAGTACTCCCTCCTCTTAGCTGCTCCACGTACCTGGCAAGTATCAGGTTTATTTTTTAAAGCATTTACTGTGGGCATTGCCAGTGTAGGCATTGCAAGACTGAGCATTATGGTGCCAGCTTTTAGTGGACTGGAAATCACAGGAACAGCACTGCAAAGCATAAAGCTGAGTTAAGTGCCTAGGCTCCTATATAATGACTGGGGAGAGATAGGCAACTCAGGATCCACAAAAAAAATCTATAAAAGCCAGCACACGAGGCAGGGAGCTGCTTACGCTAGCCAATGGGGGATGCTGACAAGACAGGTGTGTCCTAAGTCCTATACCTCTCATGGAGGTAGGTGCCTAACTCCAGGCTGCAGGGAGGGACCTATCTCTGCTTAGCAATCTACAAATGACTCCAAGTGGATTAAGCACTGCTTGTGGGAATAAGTGAAGTGCCTGCCTCACTCTTCACAAAATGGCCAGAGGAGGAGGAGGAGAAGCTATAGCACCACCCCACTTAAACATTTTAGGCCAGGGATCAGAGCACACACCTGGGTGGGGGAAAGGATTTGAAGACCAGTCTCCCACCATTCAGTAGAGGACTGGACACTGGGTCTCCCATCTTGGTACCCTAACTACTGGATGAGATGACAGATACTCTGTAGTCCAGTGGTTAGGGCACTGAAGTGGTAGATCCAGGTTCAGCCCCCCTGTTTCAATCACTCTTTCAACAGTTAACCACAGTGGAACCACTTCGACCGGCAAGATGGAGGGAGTCCCTTACATCAGAATATCCCATGGCTCAGTGGTTAGCGCACATATTCCTGAAAGGTGGGAGACCCCTGTTCAAATCCTTTCTCCCACTCTGTCAGAAAGCAGGGAATTGAACCTGGGCCTTCCAGGTGACAGCTCTAACCACTGGGCTAGAAGTTATAAGGTGGACAGCTCCACATCCTCCAGATGGATTCTGAACAGGACCTGATCCAGTAGGTGGCCTCTGAACACATCTACTAGATCCAGCCCTGCACATGACTGAGGTGGATGAATGCCTATCTTCCCCCAGCCTGTGAATCTGGAGCTCAGGCAGGAGATAGGCACCCAGATGCCTAGAAAGTGGCAGCAGTGTTCATGCCCAGAGGCAGAAACATTGGCATGGGAGGAACTTTTACCCTGAAAACTTAGGTGTCGAATGAGTTTAGGCTCCTACAGTCTTTGGCAGGAGTTGTGTGGAACTTAAAACTGGGATTTAAACACCTCAGGCACCTACATTTCTTTATGGATCTGGGCTTTATTTCCAATGCATCTGGAATATCAGTCACCTTATTTCCCAGGATGTGACCCAACCATCAAGGCTGAACTACTCAAGTGATTTACATATGTGCACTTTATGCTAGCAATATAAACAGACCAAAAGCTAATCTCATTTACAAAGCTGTCAGTCACAGCATTGATTATGTGTTTATATAATGGTGCTAGTGCCATCACTTAATAGCTTCCAAGCTTTCAACATTCTTTCTTTCAGAAGCTGCTGAGGCCTCCATGTAAACTACAATTACAATTCATTCAGGGAACCTAGTTATTGACAAGTAGTTCCCTAACAGTTTAAATGTTTATGTTGATCTACCCTTAGCAGTTGCATGTTGCATCCTAAAACCTCAGTCCGGCAATCATTTACACACATGCTTAGCTTTACTGTTTGCATGACAGAGGACTAATTTTTCCCCACTCCAGATTTCCGAAGTAGCTAATTAGTCTCAGGCATCTCTCATTTCAAAACTCTTTGAGAAAAGATCGTCTGTGTTGGGGTCCTTTCCTCACCCCAAAGGGGACATTGGTAGTGAACTGTCATTCCAAGAAGTGGTGAGGAGGCCCCTGACTAGGACTGTCATTTTCTAACACCAAAGTTTTGGTAAGTTTTAATATTAAGGAATTCTTGTCAGACCAAATCACTGAAAAAACCTCTAACAGTTGAGTCTTTCCTGTTCATTCATCAAACATCATGTTGAAACCAGATTGCTTATACTTGAAAATCTACAGATCAGACATAATTGCTAATTATTACAACTTCAGAGAGAGATTTTCCAAGGAATAACATCCTAAAAAAATGCATATGTTGACAGCTCTTTAATTCTGGTTATGTCACAGTGAAAATTAGCATGGTGATTTCTTTCCATGATCTTGTGGACATTTAGCCACCTCACTAAGCCTCCACACATTTTAGCATGCTTGTTAGTCTCTGTTCACAAAATACAAGGACTAGCAGGAGTGTTAGTGGTCGGAAATGGGTTGAATGGGCACTGCTGTTTGAGGAAGCTTGCCAATCACTCATTTGTATTATGCTTCACTTCCCCTAAAATGGGTTATTGTAACATCACTAACTTTCAGATAGGGATGCAATGAATGTTTTTTGTAATCAATTCATGCATGCCATTTTATATGTATGTATATTCTGAATAGTACTCCAAGGAAAAAGTATGAATGTCAAACAGGTGCATGACCATAGTGTTGGGTTTTTTTAAATTCCTTTTACTACCTCCAAGCTATGTACAAAAGTCCACAAAATGCAGCCTGATTCATAGCTTGATCCTGAAAAGTGCTGAATGGAGAATGTTCTGCATTGTGGAGGACTGCACCCTTAAAAATCAACCATCTTAAATGTGATGACTTTTACTCAGGCCATTTTTGAGTTAAAAGAAAGTAGTGCCTACCACAATAGAGCCCTAACCTGGCTGAGGATGCTACTACAATTCAATTGTTAAATAGAATATTGAAACATTTTGAATTAAACTTTTTTTTTTTAGTCCTCAGATAATTTAAAAATAGCATGTCCTAAAAACTCCGCATGTTATCCTTCCTCAGTAGGAGCTAATCTCTTCCTTCAGTAAGGAAAAATAATTAAGAAAGATACTTATCACAAACACAGAGGTACTGAGTATGTAGAGATTGTCATTTTCATAATTTTGAAACCAGTTATGATATAAAGTGTTATCTAAAATGGCTGTTGTATATTTCATCACGACAGTTATTTTGATTGTAACCTGTGTAACAATGTGCAAGTAGTTTGGATTTACCTAAAATAGTATCAGAGGGGTAGCCATGTTAGTCTGTATCCACAAAACCATCGAGAAGTCCGGTGGCACCTTAAAGACTAACAGATTTATTTGGGCATAAGCTTTCATGGGTAAAAAACCCCAACTTCGTCAGATGCATGAAGTGAAAATATTTCTTTACCATTTAAAATTTGTGTGGGTAACGAGTGACATCCCTTGATTGTTTGGCCTTCATATCATTTTAGATTCATTTGATTTAAGGGATTTTTTAAATTGTAATTGCTGTTTATATGGGTGATAGTGGTTTTGACACATTTGTTTACCTCCCTTGTCTTCTCTACATTACAAAAGCAACCTCCTGCATCTGGTCTCCCAGTCTAAAAATTGCACTAGTTTAACTAAAAGTATATTGATTTAAACATTGTAAATATCAGGTAACCTCCCACTAGTAAATTTACAGGCACAAGCTAAACAGATATAACCAGTTTTAAACTGATCTAAATATTGTCTAAACAGAGGTTTGCGCTAGTTTCACTAAATTGATTTTTTAACTGATTCGGATAAATTAGTGCAACTTCTGTATTTAGAGAACTCCTATGACTTTTGGAGAAGGGGCAATGAGAAAATTGGCATTAACTGTAATTGTCCTTTTGAGGAGAACGGAACACCAGTGCTCTTGGCCAACTGTAAGTCAGTTAGAACTGTTTGAGCGTGTTACTGAGTGCCAAAGTGGGGCAAAGTGTGATGTGACTGACTTCACCTGCCATGCCCTGGCAGTCAGTAATCCACAAGCCTCATTAATCTGCTCTGGGTCTTCCCCGCATTACTGTGGATTAGTGACGTTTTACTATATAATACAACATATTCTGCAGAGCATAGGGGATTTAGCTCATAGGGAGCACTGCTCAATAGCCTATTGGATCAACAATAAACCTATTCAGCTTTTTCACCTGGTGCAAGTAGAAAAATAAAAACACACTATTGCTGTCTAGAGATATTTTGGAAATAACTGCTTATACAAGGGGAAAGGGCTGCTGCAATTCACCCCAGGGAGGGGGTAATAGTCTAGTCTCTCCCGTACAAACACACACAGGAATGCAGGGGCAAGATTAGAAAGGCAAAGGCACAAAATGAGCTCAAACTAACTATGGGAATAAAGGGAAACAAGAAGACTTTTTATCAATACGTTAGAAGCAAGAGGAAGACCAAGGACAGGGTAGGCCCACTGCTCAGTGAGGAGGGAGAAACAGTAACAGGAAACTTGAAAATGGCAGAGATGCTTAATGACTTCTTTGTTTTGGTATTCACTGAGAAGTCTGAAGGAATGCCTAACATAGTGAATGCTAATGGGAAAGGGGTAGGTTTAGAAGATAAAATAAAAAAAGAACAAGTTAAAAATCACTTATAAAAGTTAGATGCCTGCAAGTCACCAGGGCCTGATGAAATGCATCCTAGAATACTCAAGGAGCTAATAGAGGAGGTATCTGAGCCTCTAGCTATTATCTTTGGAAAATCATGGGAGACGGGAGAGATTCCAGAAGACTGGAAAAGGGCAAATATAGTGCCCATCTATAAAAAGGGAAATAAAAACAACCCAGGAAACTACAGACCAGTTAGTTTAACTTCTGTGCCAGGGAAAATAATGGAGCAAGTAATTAAGGAAATCATCTGCAAACACTTGGAAGGTGATAAGGTGATAGGGAATAGCCAGCATGGATTTGTAAAGAACAAATCGTGTCAAACCAATCTGATAGCTTTCTTTGACAGGATAACGAGTCTTGTGGATAAGGGAGAAGCGGTGGATGTGGTATACCTAGACTTTAGTAAGGCATTTGATACGGTCTTGCATGATATTCTTATCGATAAACTAGGCAAATACAATTCAGATGGGGCTACTATAAGGTGGGTGCATAACTGGCTGGATAACTGTACTCAGAGAGTAGTTGTTAATGGTTCCCAATCCTGCTGGAAAGGTTCAAGTGGGGTTCCGCAGGGGTCTGTTTTGGGACCGGCTCTGTTCAATATCTTCATCAACGACTTAGATGTTGGCATAGAAAGTACGCTTATTAAGTTTGCAGATGATACCAAACTGGGAGGGATTGCAACTGCTTTGGAGGACAGGGTCATAATAATGGTGATCTCAGGCTGCAGCTACATCCGATGATGCCCATCATTTTTCCTTATCTAATGTTAAGAGAATAGGATTGTCTGGTTGAAACTTGGGTAAACTAATGATGATTAAAGAAGAAATTCTGAGGCTTCTTAGACTCACAGACTTCAAGGCCAGCAGGGACCATTATGATTATCTAGTCTGACCTTTTGCACATTGCAAGCCACAGAACCTCACCCATCCATTCCTGTAATAGGCCCATAACCTCTGGCTGAGTTGCTGAAGTTCTCAAATCTTGATATAAAGACTTCAAGTTACAGAGAATCCAGCATTTACTCTAGTTCAAACCATCAAGTGAACTGTGCCCCACACTGCAGAGAAAGATGATCTGGTGATCTGGCATCTTTCAGCTTCACACACATCATACCCACCCAGCTCTCTTGTATGTGTGTGTGTTCAATTAATTCATTTTCTTAAACTTATCTTACAAAACATGTAAGTATGAATATTTTATATTTATGTGAATAAAAAAGCCTATAAAGAACTACAGTATAATAAACCTTATTATAAATAACATATCAGCAAATGAAAATGTATCAAATTAAAGTTCAAAATTGGTCACATATCTTCCTAAGTATCTCTGGATAAGTATTATGTTCTAATGGAATACTTTTATTTCTACTTTAGTCCATTCAATAAAAGGTACAGTTTCCTTTGTCCAGCATTTTCATGCTACTGACAATGCCAGTCCCACTATTCTCTGATGTCTCTTTAACTTCTCTTCTAAAATATTTAACCTGGATGCATCTCAAGTCTTGTCAATTTAATTTAGCTGCTCAGTTCACATTTGGAGCCCAGCAGCTGAGGCGCTAGCAAGAAGCGTTGCTATTGACTAATACCAGCTTGCTTTGATCCTTAACTGTCTCAGCCATTTCTCTTTCTGTCTTTATTTATTTTTGCCAATATTATGTTATGATTGCATTGTTAAAGTTAGAATAGATGGGTATGTTCAGAAAGAAGTGGAATGGAAGATGTGTATTTGAGAGGCAGTATGGAACTTCTTTAGGGACATAGAAGTGAATGAGAGTTTTGACACTGAATTCAATAGAACCAGAAATCAGCCACCACCACCGTACAATAATCAGCACTTTGTTGTTAAAATTTTCTTAGAACACTGATTGAGTGTAAGTAAAGAAAGATCAGCAGACTGTAGAAGAACAGTATAAACTATTGACCTTAGGTAACCCAGGGCATGCATAATAATTGAGACTGCCTCAGGACAGGAATTGTGCCTTCTCTTCTGTTTGGAAAGTGTCTGGTGCTGTCAGCTGTCTTAGAAATAATAATGCTATACCTCCAGCTTCAAATATTGGAATATAGTCCCACTTTTTTAAAGCTTGGGCTAAAAATATAATGATATCACTCTTAGAACAGTTAATATTTTTCTGGGCTCTATGAATGTTTAAAGAACGGGAGCATATATGAATCCAATACATAACTATGTAGTTTTCATAAGACTAAAACAATCCCTTTATACCTGGGAAACTCTGGGTGCTAGCAGTTTTGAAAAAACAAACCAGTTATTTAGGTGTCTACTTTGGAGCCTAAATTTAGGTTTTCATTTTATATCTTAACCTACATGTCCACAGAGTTATATGGTATATATAAAAACAAACATACATGAAAATATTGGGCTCAATTCTTCTCTCTCACCAGATACAATTTAAGTTAATGGGGTTATACTGGTGAAAAACAGGAGTAAGTCAGAGGAAAACCAGGACTATTGTGTTTGCAACAACTTCTCAGTTATAAGACCTACTATTAGAAACATATTGCATTACAGTTTAGTTTTACACATTATTACGAAACATTTTAGAGAAAGAATTCATCATAAACTAATGAGGTGAGTTTTAATAGCTGAGGCAGTGACTCAGGATGTCGAAAGAAGGGAAGATTTTGATACAGATAAAGTATGGGAATGAAGAAAAGAGCAACATATCTGACAGTGAGCTGATTACTATTGCAATATGGGTGCCCTTAAACATACAGCTCCAAAATCTATTTCACTATTGACAAATTGTTGATACTCCAATGTAATAAATGTCTATCTACACAGGTACTTATACGGCCCTTACCACCATAGTATGAATACTGCACAGATATTTAAAATTGCACCGACACTAACAATCTCATCAACTTCCTTTCTAACCTGCAAGAAATAAATGTTTCTTTTTTGGTCTGTTTCTTATTTTTGTGCATGAGAGTGCAAGACAACTGAGTCAAAGAAGATTAATTTTGCATTGCTGTCTGGGGCCCAGATCCACAAAGGTATTTAGGCACAAAACTGGTCCTTTAGGCACCTAAGTCTGACATTTAGGCATCACTGGCATTCTTAAAAATCACCATTCAGATGCTGCCTATCCCAGGGATGATGGAAGCTCCCTAAAAGTGGATGGGCTATCGGCACCTGAATTGTGGCTCCGTTCTCTGCACTGCCCCTTCCTCGTGAGGCCCCGTTCTCATGACACCCCTTCTCCCCAAGCCCCCACTTTCATACTGCCCACTCCCCCGAGGTCCCACTCCCATACTGCCTCTTCCCTACCCCCTGCTCGCTCCTTTCTGCCCTTCCCCCCATCCCAAGTGGAAGGGCATACCCCTCCCATATTTAAAAGTGATGGGGTCATGGCTCCCTTGCCTCCCCTGGACTGGCGCCCCTGGCCTAACCCTATAGATGCCTACGCTACGTTTCTGCTAGACGGCATTCACAAAGCATCCTAAGCACTGATGCCACTACACAGATAACAAATTGCTCAGAGCCCTAGCAGAAGCCAAAACCCTAGTGTTTTCAAAGCTGGATTCTCAAACGAGGCAGGGGAACATGGATCTTGCCATCAGGCCCTAACTAGTTCCCTAGCTATTGACTATCCTGGGGAAGGTTTTACTTAATCTCTCCTATTGGAGCTGTTTCACTTTGAACAAATAATTATTAGAACAGGGACTTGAACCTGAGTATCCTATAGCTTAGATGAGCTCACTAACCACTGGTCTACAGAGTCTCTCTCTCTCTTGCTCTCAATGACTACTGTATTTTTCCGTGTATAAGACGCCCCCATGTATAAGATGACCCCCACTTTTCTAACCCAAAATTCAGAAATCAATATTTTAAACGTAAAACAGAACACATTTTTATTTAGTAATTAGGCAACATTTACATACCAGTACTATGATATTATGCATCACACTTAGCTTTGAGCAAATCACTTTATTCAGCCTCTATTGCATCACTGCTTCTTCTTCATCACTATTAGTTTCGAACATATCAGTTTCTTCAACTTCTATTGCATCACTGCTGTCTACTGAGTCACTGTCTATATATCTGAGATCATCCTCAGTTCCGTCCATGGCATTGCTGATTCCACATTTCTTGAAGGACTTCACAATCACCTTTTGTTTGACGCCATACCATGAGTTTAGAACCCAATTGCTAACCTCAGTAATGGTTGGTTTTTTCACTCTTCCTGTCGGTGTCAAGTTACCACCTGCTTTTTGAATCCATCTACTCCATTCTTCTCTCATCAGGGCTTTAAATGGCTTGTTGATTGAAACATCTAGTGGCTGTAGCTGACCTGTAAGTCCACCAGGAATAACTGCTAGCTGTGTTCGCAAATCCGATGCAACTCTTTTTGTCTTTTCTGTTAAATGTGCTCGGAACTGATCAAAGATAAGTAGAGCTGGCTTCTTTAAGAGCCCTCCAGGTCTTCTGGGCCAAACCTTTGCAAACCAAATGGCCATAATGTCTTCATTCATCCATCCCTTCTCCTGAACTTGCACAATAATGCCAGGTGGTATGGTCTCTTTAGGATATGTTTTCCTCTTAAAAATAAGCATAGGAGGCAATTTAGTACCATCTGCACAGCATGAAAGCACAGCAGTATAGTGTGTCTTTTCATGGCCACTTGTTTTGATTGCCACTGTTTTGATTCCTTTCACATCAACAGTTCTGTTGGAAGGCACATCAAAATTGAGAGGCATCTCATCCATGTTTGCAATCTGACTTCGTTCAAAATCATATTTTTTCCGAAGTTGTATGACATAGGAGTGAAACTGTTGGATTTTATCCTCATAAACTGGTGGCATTTTCTGTGCTAACTTTGTTCGTGCTCTCATGGCCAACCCTTCTCTCCTCATGAAATTGAAGCACCATTTTGCCTTTCCTGTAAAATCAACAATCTTCATTTCGCTTGCAAACATTCTTGCCTGATATTGAATAAGCTTGGTTGACACACATAAGCCACTCTGGCGCTGCTCCATAATCCAAGTCTTAAGCCTCTGCTCCAAGTTTGGCCATTTTGCTGGTTTTCCTCTTAAGGCCTTCTTCTTTTTTGGCATCTTAAGGAGTTGTTCTTCCTGTTTTCTCCACTGTCTGATCATACACTCAGTGGGAGGAGGTCCAAACTGTCTCTCTGCAGCTCTATTTCCATGCTCTTTTGCATAACTGATTACATTCAGTTTGAATTTTGCAGAGTAAGACATTCGCTTTTTTATTTTCCGACATCTTTATGGGTTCAGAACGCTCCGACATTACCGGTCCCTGTCGCATCTGCGCACTGCCTACATGCTCTCCACCTCCAATGGGATGTGTTCCAATTGGTTTGTTCAGCATCAGCTGACGTCAGTTACATAAGGCTCGTGATTGGAGGAAGCCTGTTTGCAGAGACAAGCTATCGGCAGTTTCGCAACTGCGCGGTTCTCTCCTCGGCTTACTTCCGTGTATAAGACAACCCTCAATTTTTAGTCTAACGATTTTAGGAAAAAGTATTGTCTTATACACAGAAAAATATGGGTAATTCATCATTTAAACAACACAGAACAACTCCAACAGGCAAACTTGAGCATACTCAATAGCCCAGTGTCAGGGCAACCAACATGGCATGTAGGAAACTTGGAGGTCAATCCCTTGCTCCAAATCAGGCAGTGCCGGGATTTGAATCTGGGTCCCCCACATGTAAGATGAGTGCACTAAGCTATTGGTAAGGCTGCAAGTCTTTCATGGTGGTCACGGATTCCGTGACTTTCCAGGACCTCTGGGTCTTCTGCGGCGGCTGGTGCAGCTGACCCCAGGGCCACCTGAGAAGCTAGGGTGGGGTCATGGGGCTGGGGCAGACCCAGGAATGTCAGTCCAGGAGCAGCAGCGGTGCCCCGGGCTACCCCGTCCCCAGCAGCAGCAGCAGCAATGGCAGGGCCCCGAGCCCTCCCTTCCTCCCACCAGCAGCAGCAGAACCCTGGGCCACTCCCTCACCTCAGCAGCAGGGGCATCCCCAGAGCACCCCTTCTCTCCAGGAGCAGCAGCATCCCCCGAACCCCACCCCAGAGCAGCAGCGTCCACGGGAGCACCCCCGCTCCCCAGCACCTAAGATTTAATTGGGGTATTTTTAGTAAAAGTCATGGATAGGTCACAGGCTGTGACTTTTTGTTTACTGCCCGTGACCTGTCCATGAGTTTTACTAAAAATACCCATGACTAAATCATAGCTTTAGCTATAAAGGGAATGGTCCATCTTTCTCCTAAGAAAGGGCTGACCTGGATGAGAATGCTGAGCAGACGGAAGTATGTACTCCTGGTCCATTAGTCCAGCACTCAAGGCCTGGATCAATGGGAGTTTAGGTGCCTAAATACCTTTAGGGCTTAAGCTCTGTCCCTTTCCTCTGCATTGCACTCCTGGCTAGTTTCAGCAGCACCAGACTCAGCATGCTGACTTCCATGAATCCTTTCCTTCACTCCTCCTCCCCATGCACTGTATGGGGATCTTCCATGGCAAACTCATTGCTGACAGTTCCACTAGGTAGCAAAGAGCCAAGGGGTTAGGCACAATGCCTAAGTACATTTGTGAATTGGCGTCTTGAAAGTAGTTGGATCCATGATCATTCTCTTTTGCAGTCAAGTTCTCTCGCCCAGCCATAAGCTAAGCACCGCCCCCCAATCCCCAATCAGTAGTTTCTGGTTGCAGTGGAACACAGCTTTGTGGTCACAGAGGGAGAGGTACTCTCTTACGGTAGCTAGGGCCAACCCCAAAGATTTTTATTATCAGGACAGAGACCTTGAATTGTACTTTGTATTCAACAGGAAGCCAGTGCAGAGAGATGAGCACTGGTGTAATGCACTCAGCACTCATAGGGCCTGATCCAACACCTGCTGAAATTAATAGGAGTCTTTCCATTGAGTTCAGTGGGCTTTGGATCAGGTGTATGGTGACCTGTGTTGTTAAGCAAATGGACGGCTACATTTTGTACTCATTGGAGCTTTTACCAGGGTATGTGTCTTAATTTCTGGATAAAATGAGGTCCAGTAAACAAATCTGGATGTCGTGAATGACTGTGGATGACTAAGGAAACACGATGAGGAATCCAGAGCTTTTAAACAGAATTAACCAAGGAACATTTTGCACAATGTTCTCAGAACACTTGTAGTTTAAACTGAACAGTTAGTATCTTTGACATGTTAACTATCTGAGCTCAGTAATCCAAGCCTCCCTCAAGCAAACAGCCTTTGTGTTCCAACTGCATACATCTGTTCTTTTCCACAACATGTTTTTGTCGTCTAGTGTCTCCCTTTGTGTTTTTATTTTAATGAAAATATTTGGTCTAATGATCTTTATTTATTTTTTTAAAAAAGAAACAAACATGTTTAACACATATATATTTGTAACAGCAGTACAGAGGGAGTGCCAATTTTATAAATCATATGGACTTGCCTCTGATCTTTCATATACTGGTGTAAATTGGGAGTAATTCTGTTAAATCAGTCAGGTTCAGGATCAGTCTTTCTGGCATTAGACTGGTAGAGCAGCATCACAAAACACTACATTATATAGTGACACCAGGAAGCTAGATACTACTGTGGAGTAACTGGTTCAGGACAGGAGAAAAATCTAATTAAAAGCAGCAGCCAAATACATTTTAGTAACATTCAAAGGGTTAATTTAATTAAATTTAATGAAATCAGTTAAAATATCTATAGAATTAAAAAGGCAGACTCTTTAGATAAGTCACACTAAATCGGCTATTTGTTGTCCTAAAATATTAAGGAGCTGGCTTTCAGAAATGCTGAACACCTACAACTCCAACTGAAATCAAATCAGTGGGAGCTGCAATGCTCAGCACCCCTGAAAGGACTGGCTACTAAATGGACAAGTTAGATTCCACTAGCGCTTCCCATTTTACTATTTTACCACAATGACGCTCCTCACAGTAATCTCAGAAATGAGTAACTGTGCCACTGTTTGAACATAATGTTGGTAGATGAACTCAGTGTTGGGATACGGCTTATCAGTCATTCTGGTTGATCATATTTATGGTTTTTCATACAGTATAGCAATTTCCATGATTAAAAAGAGAGTCAAATATACTGACACATATTGTGTTTATTCCTCTGTTGAAATGACAACCACTACTATCCTTTAAGTGTCCATTACTAAATCAAAACAAAGCAGCACTCACATAGGACTTGTTTAGTCTGCTTACTTATTATATCTGAGGGCCGATTAGTGCTGCATTAGTCTGTTCCCAGGATTTTCCAATTGCCTGCCTGGAGTGTGTCACAGGGAAAGGGTATTATATGAGCTTCACAGTAAGCATATATAAGAACTTAAAAAATAAAATAAAAATATGATAAGGAATATGTTTTCTACAATAAAAAAAAACCCGCCTTAAAAGAAGCATATGAAAAATCTCTGAGCTGATTAAATTAGGGACAGGCATGTCTAACTTTCTTGTAAAATATGTCAGGTGGATTTGTAACACATTGTCAAAAGAGGAAACCAAAATGTGCCAAGTGTAAGCATAAAAAGTAAAATTTACTAGAAATAGATATTCCCATAGGGTTTCCATTGGTGTACCCATTTAATCTTTTAAGTGGGAAAACCTCTAAATAGAATAAAAGATCAATACACAATTAAAAACCAACCACTCCGGATGGAACACATTCAGACAATTATTCTGCTTATGAGGCCTTTCTGTTCTTTGTACTGTTATTTAGCCATGCATATCTGGTTCTTATTTATAAGGAAGCTAAAAAAGTCTTTATAGCCAAAAATATGACTGAATATAATAATATTGTTTTATGTCCTGTTACTTGACTGAGTTTTACAAGTAATTTTTTTCTTTGGACAAAAATTCTTTTCATTGGTATTAAATATCAAATCCTGTTTTTTTTTCCTGTTCACATAATTTGTTCAATGTTGGCACATTCAAAACTATTCTGTTGGTTGTTACATTACTTGCTGTTTCCCATCCCAATAGTGATGGCAGTAGCTGTGTGTCTAAATCTCAAAGCACTACACTATGGACTTCCTAAGTGATTAGTGCAGAGCATTATCATTCTACACCATCTGGCTGTCTGATATAGAAACAATATTAAAGAAATCCAATGAATTATATGTTCTTCTGTATTTTAGACATAAACTCCTATTATACATTCAAAACGTGAATGCTGAATTTAAATCAAGATATAGATTTTAAAATGTGCCTTCTGATTGCAAAGAAGGCATATTCCAGTTCCTCTTCATTTTAATTACTTGAGAGTTTATTAACCCATACATAGGTACACCCAGATAATACAGCTTAGCACATATAGACAGCCTGCATATTCAACATGCAAGGAGACTAAAGTGTGCCATCTGCTTAAATTAAAAGACTAGTTCAATTTCTGACCTCACCACTGTTAGTTGATGTATCTAGTGGATTTCTACACTTTGATTCATCCAGATTCTAAAGCTTTTTGAAGTAAAACATTTCAAATAAAAGTTAAATCAAAGAGCCGTCACAAATTTAAATGTTAAGGCTCTGCAACACATAAAAACTCTTGCAACCCAGTGTACTGTTTATCCTTGCATGTAAAAATATCCTTTTATAAGGAAGAACAAAAGATGCTTCCCCACTCCAGGAACATTACACAGAATAAAGAGCCACTGAAGCACAGAATGCAAGCTTGTACTGGCAGACAAAAGTGAAAGCCTATCCTGTTTTCTCCATGTCCAGTGTAGATGCTGTGTCAGATGAGGAGATCAGGGTAGATTCAAAATTCAGCAAGAGAAAAGTAAAACCATGCAGAAGAAGCTAAAATCTGGTGAAATACTATTTATAAGCACCTATATTTCTTTTTGCAAACACTGCTTTAGGCTGTTCTGCAGATGTGCAAGGAAAGAAGAAAATTCAAAATTGGTTAGTTTTACTTCCTCCACTTGCAGAAATGTTGAATATCTTGTTAGGTTTGTTGGTAGGTGTTATGGCCCAGGCTACTCCTTGAAAGGGACCAGCAAAAGGTAAAAAAGGCTTTGTACCTTTAGGATATTTAGCTTTCTCTATACATTTTTCTTGCTCGTTTTTACCTTTAAAAAAATCACAAAAGTAAACCTTATTGTCTCGTTTTGCCAAAGAACATAGTGAGATCCCAGAGACAAAGACATCTTTCCTCTCAATGGTGTGTAGGGCATTAGCGTTCAGTGTGTTAACAGCCAATAAAAAAAATATTCCCATCTCAATTTATCAGGTTTCACTTTCTTGGTATCTGTGATGCCATAATCCTAGTAGTTCTTTAGTCATCCAGAGTCTTCTAAGATAGACACGTGAAATTTTTAGAGTAAAAATAAAATAAAATAAAACATAAAAAATAAAACAAAACCACCCACAACAACTCCCCTCCCTCCCTATTTTCAGGTCTCCTTTTTACCTCAGGAAGAAGAAAATGAAAGCACAGCAATTCATTCCCACCCTCTTTTGCATATAGATCATCTCATTAAGGTTGAAATCCTGGCCTCATTTAGGTAAATAGGAATTTTTCCATTGACTTCAATGGGGACAGAATTTCTACCTATGTATGCATGGTCTGAGAGTGAAATCCTGGCCCCACTGAAATCAGTGGCAAAACTTCCATTGACCTAAATGAGGCCAGGATTTCACCCTGAGCATCTACACAGCACTGACTAAACTCCCAAAGTCCTGGCTCAGCTTGCACTGGATACAGTGTAAATCCTGTGAAAGATTCTCGGGGGCAGCCACTTTTCTGTTACAAAGTCCTGGTCATGAATATGGAGGGCATTTCTGCAGGCCAATAAACTGAATAATTTATTATAGATTTAGTTGTCAGGACTTATTCTGAAATCCCTTGGGACAGAGGCTGCACTAAATTTCAGCTGGTCTAAATTTAATTCACATTCTATATTACTTTTAAAATATTTTGGGACAAATTCTGCTCTCATTTGACTGTAAAGGTTTTTACCAGTGCAAATGAGTACAGAATATGTCCATTGTCTATAAAGTTGACATTCCAGATCTTCAGATGAATATTAAAAAACAGGAATTTAAAATTGTGACCGTATTAAAAAGTGAGTTTTAGAAAGCAGAATGTGATCAGACAATCAATGTACACATACTCTCTTTTGAAAGCAAGCTAGCAGAGCACAGAACTCAAAGGGACAAAAATTACAAGCATCTATGCATACTGATCTAGTCAGCTTCTAATAACCCTTTGTGCATTACTGGTACACACTGCACAGGATCTGATTCCGCAGTCCTTATTCAGGCAAAAATCCCAATTGCCTGAGTAAGGAATGCAAGATTAAATTTATGCAGAGTATGCAAGTACCAGTATGTAAATACCTGTATGAGTTATCAGTAAATAACAATGTGAGGAAATTTTAAAAGCAACATATAATTAGCACTTCCTGGCTATGTTGAAAATGTTTAGATTTAAGCCAGAAGACAAAAGAACCTACAACAGGTAAATAAATTTGCACTGAACAGCTGTTTTACTGCAGGACACTTATAGTATATGTCTGAATGCAGGAACACATAACAGCAACAGTGTTTCTTCCTGGTCCCAATGGGACTGTGTTCTTGGCAGAAACTGCCCTGGTATTCCATATATGCCCTGTCTCCTTTCAGAATTCTAGTAGGCTCACAAGTGAATATTCAGTAAAATGCATGGGGATTTAGCTGCTCTTTGCCAGCAGTGGGAGAATCACACAGATAAATCTGTGTCCCTCGTAATCACATTGAACACTTACCCTTTGTCTGAGAAATACCACTTCATATTACTACTGTATTCAGTAACTGGAGGGTGAAATATACATTTTCTTTTTCAATATGTTAGTTTGTAAAATTCAGTTTGTGAGTTACAAAATAAACAAATATCTTTACAGATAGTAGGGCAGGTATAAAAAATGTAAAGGCATCTTATGCTTTGGGAATTACGATTTATTTTCAAAGTTTTTATTTTTAAAAATTAAAAGACAACAAGTCTTACTATACTGCATGCCACCAACTTAAATGTCATCTCTCATTACATCTCCTGAGTATAACACTAGTCACATACAACATTGCTAACTGAACCTGATGAGACGAGTTGTACAGAAATCAATATTAGAAAATACTATTGGAAGAAACAATACTTTCTTCAAATAGTCTGAGCCTAAAAAAATTCAGAATATGCATTTGCAGAAATTCTTACATCTGATGTTACATTTGGAGTTATTGGATTTTTTCCCCTACAGTTCTTGCTGGAGTGGGATGATATGTCAAGCCCAGTCTACGCCAGCGATTTAGACTGAGAATTTTTAGAAAGGACTGTGGCTTTTTCTGTCAAAGTTTGAACTGATAGCATCTTCCACTCAGAAAATTCTCATGTCCAAAGCTGACAACAGAAAATGCAGTCAAATCTACCGATTTTGCAATCATAATGCACACAAGGTCCGGTTGAAGCAGATGAAAATATGCATGTGTAGAGGTAACACTAAGTACTATGGCTAATAGTGCTGTACATACAGCATATTTGTGTTGTGTCCTTGCATCCTTGTCAGGATAGGATAATGTGAAAATAATGATATACAATGCTACTGGAAATGCAGTGGGTGAATCAAAACATACAGTGACATAGTAAAATGAACTGGGATTACATCCACAACAAACATCTGACCCATTCAGATACTAATTAATGGACTCAAGCCCCCTCCCCCGCCCCAATTATATAGGAACTTGGATCCCAAACAGCATACATCCCAAACCATATATATTATATGGACATAAGGTGTTATTGTCAAAGTCACAAATAGGGCAGTTAGGCATCTTACTCAATCAATAAAATCAGTGCATGTTGAGCACCTAAATGTCCTTTGTGCCCTTGAAAATCTCCTCCCTTATCAATATATTAATGAAAATCTATATGACAAGTCAGTTATGTTGCTGGTACATCCCACAAGTCTCTGGAGTCCTTCAAATACCCTACATCAGCACCAATATTTTGCTGCAGACTCATGTGCTAATTTGACAAAGGTGCACTCGAAGTTGCTTTGTGTGGTTTTATTTGCTTTCCTTCTTGCTCCTTTTTTTATGCAGCTCATGAGTGGGAATCACACCATATGAGGGATAGGGACCTGGCCACAAACCTTTTTTGGAGGACAACCAACCACCATTTTGTGCGATATCCTTCAAATTTGAGCAAGCCTTGGTACTACATTATTCCCTTCCTAGGACCCCCCAAAAGCATAAAGCAAAATATTTTTGGGTGTAACTTCACTCTTTTTGAGAGTATTACATGTAACTTGCCCTCTTTCTGTTAATTGTATGCCATGGACCAGATAGAAGAAACAGGCCTCAGAATTTTAGGTATTACTTTTTTAGGATTTCATACAAATGGCAGAATGACATCAGAAAATACTAATAGTTTATAGCCATTGTCTTTTTTTTTATGTTTGGTATATCTGTTGTGCCCAGAATTATTAAGAACAAGTGTAAAATAAGAGAGGGCAGCTTTATCATAATGTATCATTACAGGGAAAGCTATCACACCTCTTGGACAGGTTAAAGTTAATGTGAGTGTATCTGACGTTGCAACATTTTGAACCAAATCTGAATTCCTTAAGAACATAGCAGAGGAGGACTCAGCAGGGCTGGCTTTAGGAACTGCGGGGCCCGATTCGAATACCAGGCGGCAGTCCGGGTCTTTGGCAGCACTTCGGTGGTGGGGGGTCCTTCTTTCGCTCCCGACCCCCCGCAGCCGAAACGCCGCCGAAGACCTGGAGTGAGTGAAGGACCCCCCGCCGCCGAAGTGCCGCCAAAGACCTGGACCGCCGCTGGGTATGTAAAAAAAATGTAAAAGGCGCCTAACGCGTGGGGCCTCTCTTAGGTGTGGGTGCAGGGCCCTCTTAGGCGCAGGGCCCGATTCCGGGGAATCGGCCTAAAGCTGACCCTGGGACTCAGACTTGGAGGTCCCCTCCTCCTTCCACGAAAGAAGGAATTTTCAAAAGGGTGTTTCTGAATGCATCCGTAGGCTCCTTTCTCTGTGGCTGGCTGGATTCAGAATGGATGGTTGAGCCTCAGCTCTCCTTGGTTTTGGGACGGTTTTCTTAAATAGAAACTGAACTGGCAGATGTCACTTTTAAATAGGAAATCACTTGGACATTAACTAAAATCCAAGGATGGTTGTGGTTTTGCTTACATGAATGTGAGTTCTAAGGAAGGAACTAAATTGGTGATATGTATCCTACAGTTCTTTTGGACCCCGAGGGGAAAATTCATTTCTGCCCTGTAGCAGCAATTATGTTAGTGCCAAAAGGCTGCATAGCAGGTGACAGGCCCTGTTTCATTAGCAACAAGGGAAGTTGAATGGAGCTTAAGTTGAACAAGCAGAACTTTATTAACCCCTAGGCACTGCTCTGTCCATGTGGCTGACTTACTTTCAGCTTAACTCCATATGCTCCCAGTTCACTTAGGAATATGGGCCTTCTTACTCCAGTTCCACTGATCACGATACAAACATTAAAACAAATAATTGAGACCCAGACTCCCATCCTGTGCCCCTTCGGCCACATGTTGCCAGCACACAACTGGTTACACAGTCTTTGAGATAGTTTAGTCTCCTCAACAGGCAACAACACTGGGCATAACCGATCGCTGTCTCCTTGACAACTGTCTCTTAGGTCTAGCAAACTCTCTCTCTCCCCTTGTGAATTTGGCCTCTGGATGGTTCTTTCTCTCTCTATTCTATGATGATCTCTGTAGGCTCTCTCTGAGTGTTGTCTGCTTGCTCTAACATTCTTCTTCCTTCAGATCACTTGTCCTCTTGCGTAGTCCCTTAGTACAACCTAGTAGTCCCTTCGTACACCACTGCAACTCTCACAACTCCTTTAGTCCACTCCTTCTGGTGTCTCTGTAATAGCTGGATCATCACAGGGATGCCAGTCTACAGAGATGTAGGTCCTTGTTTGACCTGTGGTTCTCTAGGGCCTGCTTTCTCAGATTGTTGGCCATCTCCACTCAGCGGTGTCTCCATCCTTCTGGCTGCAATGAGTCTCTCCTCACTAGTAATGAGGTTTTGTTCCTTTGTCTCATCGGTGCCTGCACTGGACT
Source organism: Mauremys reevesii (assembly GCF_016161935.1). Classification (NCBI taxonomy): domain Eukaryota; kingdom Metazoa; phylum Chordata; order Testudines; family Geoemydidae; genus Mauremys; species Mauremys reevesii. The sequence continues at coordinate 112,041,559 of NC_052625.1, read as the reverse complement.
GTTTTGACACCACTATAATGGGGTATTCCTATGTGCCAAAACTGCTAACAAGGGTCTGAACCAGAAGAAACAGCCTTGTGTAACAGTCTCCTAACTGCTTTTACAGCTGATTACCCTTTACATTCTGTGGGTGTGCTGGGGAGGATGTGTGGTAGTCAAACTCCTATTTGTGTGCAAATTCCTTGAATTCTTCTGAGGCAAATTGGGGACCACTGTTGGTGAATACAGTGTCTGGAATGCCACATCTCACAAAGTGGGCTGTCCATTTGCCCATCATTGACTTGCTCCTTGTACCAGAAAAGGCACTCATGTCCCCCAGATTTGTGTAGTAGTCCACTGTAATCACTGCTTTTCCATGAAGGTAAATAAATCTGCTCCCATCTTTTCCTATGCTCAGGTGGGCAGCTCATATGGTAATACAGTCTCTTTCTACTGGTGGTTATCTCATAACCAGCAGGTGTCACAGCCTTACATCAAGGATAAGAGTTGTGTATTTATTCCCAGCCAGTAAATACAATCTCGAATCCATCAAAGACAGCTGTCAGTGCCCAGGTATGAGCCATGTATTTTTTGCATGACATTTTTACAGAATGAGTCAGGAATAACAGCTCTCTCTCCTTGAAACAGAATTCCATCCTGCACACTCAGCTCATCTTTAATGTAAAAATATGGTTCTGCGCCTACCGGTACTTGGCTTTTGTCTTCTGGCTTCCTTGATACCATCACTCACTTGACTGGCCTGTAGTTGGATGCCCTTTTCCATAGCCTCTTTGATTTGCATCAGCTTCACTGTTGAGACTGGGAGATCGTGCAGTATGATAATGGATTCAATGTCCTGATCCCCTTCCCCCCGACTTCTGATACTGAGTACACATACCCTACTCAGGGTGTCAACTTACAGCAGTATAATTGTCTTGGACAATATCTGATCTCTGCCTGGTAGCACAGGAGGTGTCAACATGTGCTGCAAGCTTTCTGGAGCACATAGAAGGGGTTTTGCCATGATTGTCTCTAGGGTTTGTAGTCTAATTGCACTATTACTTTGAGACCATTGGTGTACTGATTAAATCCATTCATTCCAAATACCACAGCCAGAGACTCTTTTGCTATTTGTGCATACCCCTTTTCAGTCTCTGGCAGGGTTCTGCTGGCACAAGTGATCAGCTGCTCTTGCAGAAAACCTACACCCAATCTTTTCTCTGATGCATCACAATGGCATGTCTGTGGCTCTTCTGGCTGATAGTACTTAATGGAATCATAGAAATGTAGGGCTGAAAGGGACCTTATAGCGGGTCAGTCTGCTAGCCAGCTGGCATAGTGGTCAGAGGCTCCAGTTTTCTTCAGTTTGCATGTTCTAAAAGAGGGCATTGACAGGTTGTATACAGCAATGGTATACACCTTCTGGTGTATGTCTTCTTCTCTCCTAAGCACTCTGTCACAACAGAGGGGAAGAGGAGCTGAGGAGGAGGACCTGGGCCCTCCCTCTCCACCAGGTCACAACCCAGGACCTTAAAGGGATGTTGCAGTGTCCAGATCACTTGTTGGTCCACTGCAAGTTACACTCCACCCTAGGTCACTTCCTACCAGGCTGTGGCTCCTCTGTCTGGGGTGTGGTCAGAGTCTTTGCAGTACCAGTGTAGTCTTCCCAGGGCACAACATGTTCTTCAGGGCCACTCTTGGGTTCCCAGCTCAAAATGGGGGATAGAAGGGAATACAGATCATTGCTTCCAGAGTGGCCTTATCACACTTCCTACAGCTCCAGGTGTCAGCCTTACTTCCTGATGCAATGCAGCCTGTAACTCCTTGCCCCTGGGCTACCGGTGCCCTTTTAAATTGTCCCTCCACCTGGAGCATGCCCTGCAGCTGCTGAGTGATGGACCTCCCTGTCCCACTACTGCCCCATGCCTTTCTCTGGTTTAGTTTGGGATCCATAAACCCCATTACATACCCTCCTCCCCCACAGCTCCAGAATCATCAGGTGGACTATCTCCCCTCCCGCCCCCAGCCGCCTCATGAAGAGACGTTCACAGTTTTATGATCTGTGTTGACTTGATGTAGCATTTCAAAGTAGTACGGTTACAGAGACAAATACCACCATATGATTCGGGACTTGTGGTCCTTCATGCACTGTACTGATCATAGAGGTCCGTGGTCAATCACCAGCCAGAATGGGTGACCCCATAGGTAGTAGTCTAGGACATCTACAGATCACTTTACTGCTAAAGCCTCCTTCTCAGTCACTGAATAGGTGACTTCCTGGGAGAACAATTTTTTGCTAAGATAAAGGACAGGATGTTTCTCTCCCCGCACTTCTTGGGACAGTACGGCTCCAAGGCCGACTTCAGATGCATCCATTTGCAAAATAAAAGACTTCAAGAAGGCTTCGGAAACAAAACAGGTTCCTGGGTCAGTCATTCTTTTAGTATCCACTAGTCCCCATTTTCCTAGTTTGCTTATGAGAATGTAAGGTGGGACTGTGACAAAAGCCTAACTAAAAATCAAGACCACAGCTACTGCTTCTGCCTCCATCCAGGAGGCCAGTAACCCTGCCAAAGAAGGAAATCAGATTGGTTTGGCATGATTTGTTCTTGATAAATCCATGAAGGCTATTCCTTATAACCATATTATCATCTAAGTGCTTACCGATTGATTGTTTAATAATTTGTTCCAGTATCTTTCCAGGTATTGACTATAGGCTGACTGGTCTATAATTCCCCAGGTCCTGTTTGTTCCCCCTTTTAAAGATAGATACTATGTTAGCCTTGTCCAATCTCCTGGGACCTCACCTATCCTCCAGGAGCTCTCAGGCTAATTGCTAACAGTCTCGAGATTGCTTTACCTAGTTCCTTAAGTACCCTAGGATGAATGTCATCAGGCCCTGCTGACTGGAATACATGTAACTTATCTAAATACTCTTTAGCCTGTTCTTTCCCTCTTTTGTCTTGCATTCCTTCCCCCGTATTGTTAATATTAATTATATTGCATATCAGGTCACCACTAACCTTTTTTGTGAAGGCTGAAGCAAAATAGGCATTACACACTTCAGCATTCTTCATGTCATCCATTATTAGCTAAGTAGAAGACCTACACTTTCCTTCATCTTTCTCTTGCTCCTAATGTATTTACAGAATCTCTTTGTATTAGCTTTTGTATCCCTTGCTAGGTGTAACTCATTTTGTGCTTTGGCCTTTCACATTTTGTCCTTACACGGTTGTTCTATTCTTTTGTAACCCTCCTTAGCAATTTATCCATGTTTCCACATTTTTTGGGATTCCTTTCTGATTTTCAGGTCATCAGTATGGCTCCATTAAAAGTTCTGCAGTTTCTTATCTTTCCTTCACACTGGAATAGTTTGCGGTTGCACCATTCACATTATGTCTTTGTAAAACAGCTCTCCTGAACTGCTTTTCCCCCTACATTTTCTTCCCCTGGGATCTTACCTACCAGTTCTCTGAGTTTGTTAAAATCTGCTTTTTTGAAGTCCATAGTCCTTATTCTGCTGCTCTTTGTCCTTCCTTTCTTTAGAATCATGAAATCTATCACTTCATGATCACTTTCATCTGAATTGCCTTCACTCTTCAGATTTGCGACCAATTCCTCCATGTTAGTCAGACTCAGGTCTGCCCTCCTGGCTATTTCCTCCACCTTCTGAAACATAAATCTCTCCCCAATACGTTCTAAGAACTTGTTGAACATTTTGTGTTTTGCCATATTATTTTCCAACATTATCTGAGAAGTTAATCCCCCTTACTGCCATGTCTTCTGTTTTGGATATTTCTGTTTGTTCTAGAAATGCCTCATCCAGCTCTTCTCCCTGATTTGGTGGTCTATAGCAGACTCCTACCATGACATTGTCCCTTTTCCCCCTTTTATCCTCACCTAGAGATTTTCAACTTGTCTGCACCTCACTTCCTTCTGCACTCAGAACCAATGTATATATACTCTGGACATGGTATTGTTGTAACACCCACTCTCAGCCTCTCAGTGATAGTAGCCGTATGAATTGTTCAGTTAAAATTAACTCAGTCATCTGGGCCACACACGGTTCCTTGGGGGTGGAGCCACCGCCAGCAATGCTCTTTCTTGGAGCAGCTGCTCTCACAGGCTCCAAGTGACACAGAGTATTCTGTCTGGAATCTAGGAGTCTGTCAAGTCCCGAAAATTGCATGTAGCAGCCAGTGTCTATAGGTATGTAACACAGGGGTCTATCTCTCCCTTTCAGAAAGGTGTTTAGTGAAAAGCCAGGGTCACTCCATGGTTTTGTTCTACTTTGGGGAGCAATAGTTCCCCAGGGCTCCAAGGACTGCTGTGAAGCTTGAGGCAGTGGTGAGATTCAAAAGGGTGCACCTCTCTCTGCCTTGTTCCTCGGTAAGTTTAAATAGTTTTACTTTCTTGATGCTGTTGTCTTCCTGCACGGCCTGGTCTATGTACAGATCAATGTCCTCCCACTGCATCATTCATTAGGAACTGGGGAAACTTCTGGGATGGGAGGAGCCTATACAGGCTATACAGGAGAGATGGGCTCCACCTAAACCAAAGTGGAACCAGACTGCTGGCACTAAACATTAAAAAGGTTGTAGAGCAGTTTTTAAACTAGGAGATGGGGGAAAGCCGACTGCTGCAGAGGAGCATGTGGATCGGACACAGACTTCTCTTAGGGGAGAGTCTGATGATAGAGAATCTCCAGGTTATAGTCACGAGCAGAGGAATGAGAAGTATAATGTAAGGGCCGGATCAGATGATAAACAGTCACATAAAAAAGAATATAGCACATCAGAAAAAGGCAGGCTAATAAACAAGGACAAGTTTTTAAAGTGCTTGTACACAAATGCCAGAAGTCTAAATAATAAGATGGGTGAACTAGAGTGCCTTGTGATAAAGGAGGATATAGATATAATAGGCATCACAGAAACCTGGTGGACTGAGAGCAATCAATGGGACACAATCATTCCGGGGTACAAAATATATCGGAAGGACAGAACAGGCCATGCAGGGGGAGGAGTGGCACTATATGTTAAAGAAAGTGTAGATTCAAATGAAGTAAAAATCTTAAGCGAATCCACAGGTTCCATAGAGTCTCTATGGATAGAAATTTCATGCTCTAGTAAAAATATAACAGTAGGGATCTATTATCGACCACCTGACCAGGACAGTAATAGTGATGATGAAATGCTAAGGGAAATTAGAGAGGCTATCAAAATTAAGAACCCAATAATAGTGGGGGATTTCAATTATCCCCATATTGACTGGGAACATTTCACTTCAGGACGAAATGCAGAGATAAAATTTCTTGATACTTTAAATGACAGCTTCATGGAGCAGCTGGTACGGGAACCCACAAGGGGAGAGGCGACTCTAGATTTAATCCTGAGTGGAGCGCAGGAGCTGGTCCAAGAGGTAACTATAGCAGGACCGCTTGGAAATAGTGACCATAATACAATAGCATTCAACATCCCTGTGGTGGGAAGAACATCTCAACTGCCTAACACTGTGGCCTTTAATTTCAAAAGGGAACTATACAAAAATGAGGGGTTAGTTAGACAAAAGTTAAAAGGTACAGTGACTAGAGTGAAATCCCTGCAAGTTGCGTGGGCCCTTTTTAAAGACACCATAATAGAGGCCCAACTTCAATGTATACCCCAAATTAAGAAAAACAGTAAAAGAACTAAAAAAGAGCCACCGTGGCTTAACAACCATGTAAAAGAAGCAGTGAGAGATAAAAGACTTCCTTTAAAAGTGGAAGTCAAATCCTAGTGAGGCAAATAGAAAGGAGCACAAACACTGCCAACTTAAGTGCAAGAGTGTAATAAGAAAAGCCAAAGAGGAGTTTGAAGAACGGCTAGCCAAAAACTCCAAAGGTAATAACAAAATGTTTTTTAAGTACATCAGAAGCAGGAAGCCTGCTAAACAACCAGTGGGGCCCCTTGACGATGAAAATACAAAAGGAGCGCTTAAAGATGATAAAGTCATTGCGGAGAAACTAAATGGATTCTTTGCTTCAGTCTTCACGGCTGAGGATGTTAGGGAGATTCCCAAACCTGATCTGGCTTTTCTAGGTGACAAATCTGAGGAACTGTCACAGATTGAAGTATCACTAGAGGAGGTTTTGGAATTAATTGATAAACTCAAGATTAACAAGTCACCGGGACCAGATGGCATTCACCCAAGAGTTCTGAAAGAACTCAAATGTGAAGTTGCAGAACTATTAACTAAGGTTTGTAACCTGTCCTTTAAATCGGCTTCGGTACCCAATGACTGGAAGTTAGCTAATGTAACGCCAATATTTAAAAAGGGCTCTAGGGGTGATCCCGGCAATTACAGACCGGTAAGTCTAACGTCGGTACCGGGCAAATTAGTTGAAACAATAGTAAAGAATAAAATTGTCAGACACATAGAAAAACACAAACTCTTGAGCAATAGTCAACATGGTTTCTGTAAAGGGAAATCGTGTCTTACTAATCTATTAGAGTTCTTTGAAGGGGTCAACAAACATGTGGACAAGGGGGATCCGGTGGACATAGTGTACTTAGATTTCCAGAAAGCCTTTGACAAGGTCCCTCACCAAAGGCTCTTACGTAAATTAAGCTGTCATGGGATAAAAGGGAAGGTCCTTTCATGGACTGAGAACTGGTTAAAGGACAGGGAACAAAGGGTAGGAATTAATGGTAAATTCTCAGAATGGAGAGGGGTAACTAGTGGTGTTCCCCAAAGGTCAGTCCTAGGACCAATCCTATTCAATTTATTCATAAATGATCTGGAGAAAGGTAAACAATGAGGTGGCAAAGTTTGCAGATGATACTAAACTACTCAAGATAGTTAAGACCAAAGCAGATTGTGAAGAACTTCAAAAGATCTCACAAAACTAAGTGATTGGGCAACAAATGGCAAATGAAATTTAATGTGGATAAATGTAAAGTAATGCACATTGGAAAAAATAACCCCAACTATACATACAACATGATGGGGGCTAATTTAGCTACAATGAGTCAGGAAAAGATCTTGGAGTCATCGTGGATAGTTCTCTGAAGATGTCCATGCAGTGTGCAGAGGCGGTCAAAAAAGCAAACAGGATGTTAGGAATCATTAAGAAGGGGATAGAGAATAAGACCGAGAATATATTATTGCCCTTATACAAATCCATGGTATGCCCACATCTCGAATACTGTGTACAGATGTGGTCTCCTCACCTCAAATAAGATATTCTAGCACTAGAAAAGGTTCAGAAAAGGGCAACTAAAATGATTAGGGGTTTAGAGAGGGTCCCATATGAGGAAAGATTAAAGAGGCTAGGACTCTTCAGTTTGGAAAAGAGAAGACTAAGGGGGGATATGACAGAGGTATATAAAATCATGAGTGATGTTGAGAAAGTGGATAAGGAAAAGTTATTTACTTATTCCCATAATACAAGAACTAGGGGTCACCAAATTAAATTAATAGGCAGCAGGTTTAAAACAAATAAAAGGAAGTTCTTCTTCACGCAGCGCACAGTCAACTTGTGGAACTCCTTACCTGAGGAGGTTGTGAAGGCTAGGACTATAACAATGTTTAAAAGGGGACTGGATAAATTCATGGTGGCTAAGTCCATAAATGGCTATTAGCCAGGATGGGTAAGAATGGTGTCCCTAGCCTCTGTTCATCAGAGGATGGAGATGGATGGCAGGAGAGAGATCACTTGATCATTGCCTGTTAGGTTCACTCCCTCAGGGGCACCTGGCATTGGCCACTGTCGGTAGACAGATACTGGGCTAGATGGACCTTTGGTCTGACCTGGTACGGCCTTTCTTATGTTCTTATCCATTGCTGGGCTAGGTTTTTGTCTGCAAATCCAGGGCTCCAAGGAGTGGGATGGGGCAAAGGGGAAGGCTGTGGCTTTTACTTGCTTGTAGTCCTGTTCTCAATCTAGGTTGCGATAGATTGACTGTGCCTGCCCCCTTCAAATATGGCACCAGTATGAGAGCCAGTGCTTGAGGAGCCACTGAGCGGCTAGTGTTACCCTCTCAAAGGTGGTCAAAAGTGCCTCTGGGTTGTCATCTGGTCCCATTTGGGTTAACTTCCCCACAACCTCTGGGAGAGTTAGTCCTGGGGAAGTGGGCCCTGATGGGATCCCCTGAAGGAGTAAGACTGGCATTAACTGTTGAATCAGGTCCTTTTGAATCAGGGTTACCATCTCCCTCAACAGCTGTTGTTGCTGTGACACTTGTACCAGCTACTGGATAGTCCATTACTGCAGCAGCTGCTGTTGGAACTATTGCTTTTGAATAGCCTGCTGTTGCTACATCTCAGCCAACTGCTTACACCATTGCTCTGACTCCATCTCATTTAGAGCCCATGGTCTTCCATTCTCTGTATGAATTTTTGTTTCTTTTTTGTTTGCCGTTTGTTTGTTTGTTTGTTTAAATCACCCTGGTGTCAGGCATGGGGGTTAGCGCTAATTTTCTCCGCCATTGTGTGATAGGCTAGGTCTCTGTCTGGGGTCACACTCAGGCAGTTTTGGAATCTCTTCTCCCTTCCCCTTTTCCTGCTGGGGATCATTAGCCCAGCCTTTCTGGGTCCTCTATTGTGTGGTTCTCCTGCTCAAGGGGTGAAGTTCAGTCTAGGAGTTTCCTTTTAAAGGTTTAGTTTGTCCTTGTGGGCAGCAAAGGCTTGTCAGCTGTTTCCCGCTCAGTCACTCTGTAGCTAGAGTCAGCTACTTCTGAGGCATATCAACTTTCTTCCAGGTTGCTGACCCTTCCTGTGCCAAGTTTCTCTCTTTTAAGCTTGCTTCCTCCAGCTGGAGCAGGCTCTGCAGGAGGGTGTATTGGGTAGCAGTTGAGCCCAGAGGACCTTGTTGGCCTTCTCTTGACAGAGATGGGGGGCATGCCCCCATCACAGTTCCCCATGTGGATACTTATAGACTAATCAAGTCACCATTTAACCTTATCATTTTTAAACTAAATAGATTGAGTTCCTTTAGTCTATCACTATAAGGCATGTTTTCCAATTCTTTAATCATTCTCGTGACTTTTCTCTGAACTCTCTCCAGTTTATCAACATCCTTTTTGAATTGTTGACACCAGAACTGGACACAGTAGTCCAGCAGCAGTCCCACCAATGCCAAATACGGAGGTAAAATATCTTCTTTATTCCTACTCGAGAGTCCTTTGCTTATGCATTCTATGATTGCATTAGCCCTTTTGGCCACAGCCGATTCTCCACCATGACCCCCAAATCTTTTTCAGAGTCATTGCTTCGCAGGATAAATCCCTCATCCTGTAGGTATGGCCTACATTCTTTGTTCCTAGATATATACATTTCCATTGAACCGTATTAAAAATACACATTGTTTTTATGTTAGTTTCAGCAACACCAGAGGTAAATCAATTTCAAAATTAAAATGAAATACAAGACAACAACATTTAATTTTTTTTCCTCAGCAGGTGTCAGCTTGGCACTGCCCCCAAAACTACAGTAAGCGTAGTTTTCTGAGCCACTGCTTTGCAAAACCAGGGCACCAGTTAACATCAAGTTTTTCCCAGCTGGGTAGCGGGGGGAATATAACATTTAAGAAATATATTTTGATAACAGTGTTTTCAGTCATGGAGTATATGGTAGGGTTTACTACGTCCAGGTGCCAACCAGCTTACAGCTTAGCCAGGGTTTCCCAGACTGGGCCAAAGCTCAAAATCCAGTTTCTCCTGCCAGATCTGAAGGGTAGCCAGGGTCTTCCAGATGGCACCAAAGTACAAACAGTTTCCTGCTAGATCTGAATCAGACTGACTGGGATTAAATGTCCAAAGAACAGATGCTGATAAGACTCATTAAACAACAAGGAACAGCTGCCATGCATAAAAAAGGAAGACTATAGGAATGCCAGTGGAGTGAATAATGATGATCTCAACCTGAGGAGAAACTGTATAGTGCTAATTATACCCCAGAAAGTGGGCACTTAGGTTTTGTGATCATTTCTATTGGACCCCATTGTGCTAGGTGATGTACAAAGACACATAGAAGAACACAGTTCCTACTTATCTTACAACAGATGAAGGATGCGAAAAAATGCGTACAACACCACAGTGTGAGAAGAGTGATGGCAGGCACATATCAATGGTAATGCAACTAATAAATAATAGGGCTGTTGATTAATCGCAGTTAACTCACATGATTAACTAAAAAAATTAATTGCGATTAATTGCAATGTTAAACAATAGAATACCAATTGAAATGTATTAAATATGTTTGGATGTTTTCTACATTTTCAAAGCTATTGATTTCTATTACAACACAGAATACAAAATGTACAATGCTCACTTTATATTATTATTTTTATTACAAATATTTGCACTGTAAAAATGATAAACAAAAGAAATAATATTTTTCAATTCACCTCATACAAGTACTGTAGTGCAATCTCTTTATCATGAAAGTGTAACTTACAAATGTAGATTTTTTTTTGTTAGATAACTGCACTCAAAAACAGAACAATGTAAAACTTTAGAGATCACAAGCCTACTCAGTCCTACTTGTTTAGCCAATCACTAAGTCAAACAAGTTTGTTGACATTTATGGGAGATACTGCTGCCTGCTTCTTATTTGCAATGTCACGTGAAAGTTTGAACAGGAGTTCGCATGGCACTTTTGTAGCTGGTATTGCAAGGTATTTATGTACCAGACATGCTAAACATTTGTATGCCTCTTCATGCTTTGGTCACCATTCCAGAGGATATGCTTCCATGATGATGATGCTTGTTAAAAAAATAATGCGTTAATTAAATTTGTCACTGAACTCCTCAGGGGAGAATTGTATGTCTCCTGTTCTGTTTTATCCGCATTCTGCCATATATTTCATGTTATAGCTGCCTCGGATGATGACCCAGCACATGTTCATTTTAAGAACATTTTCACAGCAGATTTGACAAAACACAAAGAATATACCAATGTGAGAATTCTAAAAATAGCTACAGCACTCGACCCAAGGTTTAAGAATCTGAAGTGCCGTCCAAAATCTGAGATGGATGAGGTGTGGAGCATGGTTTCAGAAGTCTTAAAAGATCAACACTCTGATGCGGAAACTACAGAACCCGAATCACCAAAAAAGAAAATAAACCTTCTACAGGTGGCATCTGACTCAGATAATGAAAATGAACATGTGTTGGTCTGCACTACTTTGCATCATTATCGAGCAGAACCAGTGTGCAAGGAAAATTATTTTCTTCCTGGTACGGGAGGGGAGGCACAACAGCTAAGGGGGCCACATGACCTCCCCACGTGACCCTGCCCCACCCCCAGCCCAGGGCCCCCACACTCTTCCACTTCCCTCCCCTTCCCACATTACCTGGGGGGGTGGGAAGGGCTGGGAGTGGTACAGCATCCGGAGGAGCTGCCTCTCCTAGCAAGGAAAGGAGTAGAACCCCAGTCTCACCCCCGTCCTTCCAGGCACCGAGCAGACGCAGCTCCCTGGAAGGGCAGGGGGCAGGGCTTCTGTTCCTTTCTCTGCTGGGAGAGGCAGCAGAGAAAGGAGAAGAACACCGGCAGCTCCCCCTGCTGCCGTACGGCTCCCACCTCCACCCGCCCCCTGGCCCTGTTCTCCGGAGAGGCAGCTCTGTGGAGGGGCTGGTATGGTGTCTTTCTGGTACGCTGTACTGGCTATAAATAGCTTGCTGGTACAGCGTACCAGACTGTACCGGCTTACGTACACTGCTGAGCAGAACCCATCATCAGCATGGACGCATGTCCTCTGGAATGGTGGTTGAAGCATGAAGGGACATATGAATCATTAGCACATCTGGCACATAAATATCTTGTGACGCCAGCTACAACAGTGCCATGAGAAAGCCTGTTCTCACTTTCAGGTGACATTGGAAACAAGAAGTGGGCAGAATTATCTCCTGCAAATGTAGCCAAACTTGTTTGTCTGAGCGACTGGCTGAAGAAGGACTGAGTGGACTTGTAGGCTCTAAAGTTTTACATTGTATTGTTTTTGAATGCAGTTATTTTTTATACATAATTCTACATTTGTAAGTTCAACTTTCATGATAAAGTGATTGCACTACAGTACTTGTATTAGGTGAATTGAAAAATACTATTTCTTTTGTTTTTTTAACAGTGAAAATATTTGTAATAAAAATAAATATAAAGTGAGCACTGCACACTTTGTATTCTGTGTTGTAATTGAAATCAATGTATTTGAAAATGTAGAAAACATCCAAAATATTTAAATAATTGATATTCTATTATTGTTTAACAGTGCGATTAATTGCAATTTTTTTAATCACACAGTTAATCATGATTGTTTAATCGCCTGATAGCCCTAATAAATAATAATATCATGTTAGTTCAATAACCAGATTTTCTGGGGGGTGGGGAGGGAAAGGCTAACATAAGAAAGGAGGGGAAAGCAAGAAGCACAACAGACAGGGAAAACTGAAGTTGAGCAGCTGAGGTTCTAAAGAAGATAGATTTATGTCAATTAGTTTAGACTAACAAATGTTTGACTAGTTAGTAACTATGTACTTTCCTTCACCCCCCTCCATCTGGAATAACTGAATTTTGGGCTCTGTGCTGCATTCCTTACTTGCCTAAGACTCCTGTTTCTTGCACAAAGAATGCAGGATCTGTCCCCCTCAGCTGGAAAGGAAATAGCTGTACGACTGCCACATCGTGCTGTTAATAGTCACTAAGTTTAAATTAAAATTGTTTTCTAACAGCTAAGTCCACATATGGATTCTCTCTCCTACATAAAACACTTTCTAGTCTTGTATTTTTCTTAAAACTCTATTTGAGTCAGAAAATCAAAGTAGATAAAACTGCACAACAATCTGGAGCCATCAAATCCAAATTCCCCACCCTTTAATCCAAAACCACCATTTTAAAAAAAAGTTAGGCACACACTTTTCCTTCGGTATAGGATGTGTCGTCCAAAAATGTATCAGAGTTTTCTACCACACTTAACTGTTCAATGACACCCTGGCTTTGATGACTGGATGTGTCAGTGTTCTCTGGAAAGTGAATCTTTTTGCTTAAAGACAAAAGTTTTCTTTGGCAAGAGCAAGAGAGACAAAAATGTAGTTCTCTAAATCATTTAAAGTAGTTTCCTGCTTTGTACTCATAGTTTGCAGAACACTGCGAGATCCTGTAGTGATGTCCAAGTTCTGTATTTTGGAAGCATAAGTTAAACATCTGGTGCCTTTAGCGTACATAGCACACCATGTGTGTAAAGGATGTCAAATAAATTAAAATGTCTCTAAAGAGATTACATATCTGAAAAAGGCCTGGGTAGAAGTACAATTACCCAAACAAAACAACGCCCTTCATTTAAAAAAACTAGATAGGTTTGTTAGCTAAGAGCAATTTATATAACTATCCATCACATACAAAACCAAAGAACATAAAAGCAAGAAAGTACTTATTAAGAAATCTACAATTCTTACATTGTCCACATAATAAACAAACTACATTATTCTTCTCTAGTACAAAGAAATACATTTTTCAATCAAAGCACAACTTTAACTCTGACACGTTATTTTTGTTATATGTATTCTGGTAAGGAAACATGTTACATGGGAAATATTATCAGTTAAGTATTTATCAACTGACAATAAAATTTGTTATGGCACTTGCAACAGCCATTTCTTGAGAATAGGTAGGCTTACAAAACTGCCCATTTGCTGCTTTTGAAGTTTAGTCATCTTTCTTTAAACCATTTGTATGCGTGTTCCCCCTCCCACCTGCCACGTTATCTATAGTTGGCATTTTTCTCACCAAAACCATTCTTTAGCATATGGCAGACATCTAACTTAGTCATTGCCTTATTTTCTACACTGGATTTTTCCTCGGTATGACTCTAGATAGGTCAGTGAATTTTCCATTAGTTTCTTCCTGTTCTGTACTCTTACTGTAATGTAAGTTGGCTCTCTCTGTGATCAACAGATCATGAAAGTACTGAATCCCTCCACAGAAAATACTTTACACAATGATTTTAAAATTATTAGTCTATAAGTATCTAAATGGGGAACAAATATTTAATAATAGGTTCTCAGCCCACCAAAGAAAGGTATCACATGATCCAATGGCTAGAGGCTGAAGCTAGACTGATTTAGAAATAAGGCATACAGTTTTAACAGTGAGGGTAATTTAACCACTGAAACAACTTACCAAGGACTCTGGGGGATTCTCCATCTCTCGCACTTTTTAAATCAAGAGTGGATGTTTTTCTAAAAGATAAGCTCTAGGAATTTTTTGGGGAAATCCTATAGTCTGTTACACAGGAGGTCAGACTAGATGATCACAACCACAGAGTCATATGATCATAGAAATGTAGGGCTGGAAGGGACCTAATGCAGGACCAAGTAAACTTAGACCATCCTTGACAGGTGTTTGTCCAACCTGTTTTTAAAATCCTCCAGTGACTGGGACTCCACAGCCTTCTTTGGAAACCTATTCCGGAGTTTAACTACCCTTATAGTTAACGTTTTTCCCTAATATTTAACCTAAAACTCCCTTGCTGCAGATTAAGCCCATTAAATCCTACCTTCAATGGACATGGAGAAAATGGATCAAGGCCCTCTTTATAACAGCCCTCCTCAGTCCTCTTTCTCAAGAGTAAACATGCTTAGTTTTTTTAACCTTTCCTTACAAGTCAGGTTTTCTAAACTTTTTATCATTTTGATTACTCTCCTCTTGACTCTCTTCCATTTGTCCACATCTTTCCTAAAGCATGGTGCACAGAATTAGACAGAGTACTCCAACTGAGGCCTCAACAGCACTGAGTAGAGTGGGACAATTACCTCCTGGGTCTTACATACAACACCTCTGTTAATATGCCCCAGAATATTAGCCTTTTTTGCAACTGCATCACATTAATGCTGACTCAATTTGTGATCCATTGTAACTTCCATATTCTTTTCAGCAATACTACCACCTAGACAGTGACATACTCCCCATTTTGTAGTGCTGTATTTGATTTTTTCCTTCCTAAGTGAAGTACTTTGCACTTGTCTTTACTGAATTTCATTTTGTTGAATTCAGACCAATTTGACAAGGTCATTTTGAATTCTAAATCCTGTTCTCTGAAGTGATTGCAACCGCTCCCAGCTTGGTGTCACCCATGAATTTTATGAGCATGCTCTCCATTCCATTATTCAAATCATTAATGAAAATGTTGACTAGTAAGGGATCCAGTACTGACCCTGCAGGGTCCCTCCTGGTCTTGGAATCTATTAAATATCTTTGAATATATGATAAATTCATGCTAATCAGCTGCTAATTAAATATTCTCTCCAATAAGTATACTTCCATCAGAAGCGGTTCCTTGGGTTTTTTGCATTGGTTCATTAAGGAACTCTTCCATAGCATTACTGGCTTTCCTAGTTGTCATATTAACTTTAAATTATTTTTGTAACAGGCTTTATTTTCTCTCCCTTCTGTTTTCCAGTTTCTGAAGGTTTGTGACCATTTTTTTTTCATTTCTTTCCCTAGTAAGCAACTTATTACTATCCAGAATGTCAGTTTTGCTTTGTTCTTCATTCCATCAGAAAAAAAACCAAACACATCTTTGTTCTTACTTTTTCTTGACAATTTAACCCATACTTTCACTCTGTGGGAGTTGACTGGGTTGGCTTTTCTCCATCAGAATTGCCCCTTTCCAAGGTTAAGCTGGGCTTATTTTAATATCAGAAGGGAAGCCGTGTTAGTCTGTATCCACAAAATTACTATTTTAATGAAGTCTGTGCTACCAAAATCTTAACAAAGGGCTTCTTGCAGTCTAAACTTAAAATGGTAATGAAAATCCAAAGGCTGTCTTGCTTTATCCAAGCCCCTGGCTACGGCTAGTATCCATAAAGGGCATATCTGCACTGCAAAAACAAAACAAAACAAAACAACCCACACACACCCTGCAACAGCAAGTTTCAGAGCCTGTGTCAACTGACTTGGGTGCACTACAAGGCTAAAAATAGCAGCGTAGACGTTCCTGTTGGAGCTGGAGTCCAGGCCCTTCCCTGCAGGGGTTAGTTTGAAACCCAGACACAATTCCCAGAGGGCAGCTGTAAGATCCAATATTAGTTAACTTTAATATGTATGGTGTGCTTCTACAACTACTATGAAACACATTACATGTCCACTTGTCTAATTGCTGCACTCTAAGTAGCACATTTATGCTCTAGAAAAATTTTGTTTAGCTTAATCTTCAAATCGCCATTGTACAAACAGAAATTTTCATAATGTGCAAGGCCAGGAGTTTGTCAAGTTCACAGCAAACAAACAGAAAAACTAAACAAAAACAAACACTCTTGCTGGAAGGTTGCAACCTAACCCTTTATTTGCGGATAGAAGGGTGGCCAGGCCAAACGTCTGTGAGGGGACCTGCCACCCTATGCACCAGGAGCAGGAATTCGCACCAGCCCTGCGGGACAGGAGCCAGCCACTGCAGTGGGATCCCTGCCAGGGCTCATCCCCTTCGGGCCAGGACTCCAGACCCCGCCACATGGAACGCGGGGGTCTCGCGGCCACTGGCAGCCTAGGTCACGTTGCGCCGGCGCTGCCCACGTGCCACGAGCTGGCGGCCCCCGCACCTTAAGACCTGGGGCTAAGCGGCCCCCAGCAGAGACAGGACCCCGCCCACTTCCCTGCGCGGGATCAGCCCCGCCCCAGCGCGCGAGCCAGAGCCAGGCACGTACTTCTCCGAACCAGCGAGCACCGATCCCAGCGAGCAACGCGCGGGCACGGCGCTCTCGGTGCACTGCACGCTGGGAGTTGTAGTCCCCGGGAGCTGCATTCCCCCCTCTCCCCTACGCGCTCTCGGCCTGGAGTCGCCCTTCGCTCTGCCCCCCCCGCCCCGGTGACTAAGTTTGGCCCCCGCCCGGTCATGCGGAGGCTGCTATCGACTTTCCGATTCCATCTCGCCCGGCTATTGGCGGCGGCGGCAGCCGAGCTCCCCGCCCCGGGACACAGGGCACCGCCGCCTGGCTGGGGGGAGCGGCGGGCAGCGGCGGCCGCCTGGACGCTGGGCTCGGGTCACTCCATGGCGCAGTGCGGGGGCGGCGCAGCGCCCCCACCCTCCCCGGAGGAGGCGCAGGGGTCGTGGGCAGCCGCCGGGGACCCTCCCCCCAGAGCCGGCGAGTTCCTGGAATACGGTGAGAAGGCGGCCGGGCGGCCCGGGCCTCAGAGCCCCCCGGGGGTGGGTCCCGCGCGCAGCCAGGCCCTGCCCCCCGGCGCGGTCTCGTCCCAGCTCCGGCCCCTGCTTTGCAGCCAACTCTGCCGAGTGCGGGGCTAGGCCCCGCCGCTGCCCGCCAGCAGCCGCGCCTCTAGCATCGCCTGTGCCCGCTGGTGCTACGCGGCGTGTGTGTCCCGCCCCCCGCGCTGCTGTGCTGTCCCCGCCTAACAGGCCTGTACCGTGTGCGCAGCCTGAAGCCCCCTTGTCCCTCTGCGCCGAGGGAAGGGAGGAGTGAAGGGGTAAAGTCCCTTTGCCCGAGCTGTGCTGTTGATAGCACATACAGACACCGCCTCCCCGTGCTCGGCACTGTAGTAATAGTCTCCACTCCGAGGAGCTCACACTGGAAATAGGCAAGAGCCAAAGAAACTTTTAGCCCTCTGTTTGCAGACGGGGAACTGACAAGAGATTTAAGTGATGTGAGGTCATTCCAGCAGGCGATTGCAGAGCAATGAGTGAGCCCGCCTCCCCTGAGTCCCATTTCAGAGCCATAAACACAACACCATCCTCCCTGTAAAGCCAGAGATAGGATGGATGTTGATCCGCATGTTGCACTCTCTCCTTCCTCTCTTTGAAGGTAGGAAGAGACTATGGTTGCGTAGACAGTATAAGTACATTCCTGTTTTTGTAGTCAGTGTATGACTCATTTAACTGAATACAAAAGACAGGGTTATGTCCCCGTAGCAGCTTTTAATATCGAGTTGTGTGTGATAATTTAGGTGCATCAACACCTACCAACTCAGGCAGCCAGGGTGTCAGACCAGTCTAGGAAAATTTGAGCAGGTATCCCGTCCTATAGTATCTTAGCAAAGAAAAGGGTGTGCAGAGGACTTTGCACAGAGTGGCAGCATCAACATGGGACAATGAACTTTGGTATATTCTTACCCGCAGGCAACTGAGAGGAAGGAAGATCATCTGTACCAGTTAGTTATACAGTCATAGCTAGGGTCCTGACTACACTGCAAAAGTAGTGTTACCAGCTAGTTGCAGGACAACAATGCAGACCCTATGCCTATCTTATGGCCAAGGCAAAATACTCCTAGCTTTTGCAGTTTAACAGTAATGTTAATAGTGTGTGGACAGTAACCATAGTTAGAGACAATCGTATCTAACTGTAAATGGTTAAACTCTTACGTATAGTTTTAACATACACGGCCATCCTCCTTTTCCCTTGAAAGGGACAAGTTAAACACTATGGGCTAAATCTACAAAAGCATTGAGATCCTCAAAATCCTTGCTCAGCTGCCACCAAACACTGGGCACCCAAAGTCTCAAATTTCCACTGGTAAAGTCTCAAAAGGCAGCTACAAATCTGCCAGTGAGCATGCACATAAGTGCCTCAGTCCTGACACCTGGGCACCTAGCTCATGCCTAAGCCCTGGCAGAATCCTCAAACTAGGTGTTCCCTTGCCTATCTTGCCTTGCTGCCCAATCTGGTAGGCAGCTTTTGAGAACACCAACCAGATCAGGCCCAGCATGAAACACCGCAGGAGGAAGTGGTGCAACCCTTCCCCCCAAAAGACCACAATTCAATTCCCGCTTCTGCCTGAAATTGAGCAGCCACTTGAGCTTTGTTCTCTCCCCTCCTCCCAGGACTGTGCCCAACCCACTGGACTATGGGGTATTTTGGGGCAGGTCTTGCCTTGAAAGGGAGGGGAAGAGGAATGCAGTCAGATATAGTTAAATAGATAAGAGCTATCCCCCTCTCCTTATATTCCTTTGTTAACCACAAAGTGCATTTTAGATGATTGGAGGAATCAGAACTCTTAACTCTTGCCCATTTTAAATTCAGATATGCTTCTTTCCCCTACTGAAAGATGCTCTCCTTTTTATAGTAGAAAATTTGGATGAGACATGCTGGTTATGAATAGGTTATGAAAAAGCTGATTTGTGCTTAAGAAGGTAGTTCCATTTGCGTCCCTAACTTTGGCCTATCATAATCAGACTTCAGTTGAGAGATGAAATGAGAATGAGAGAATTGCAGCCTACTTAAAGGAATGCCAGTGGCACTGGAACATTTTTAATAGTGGGGGTGCTGAAAGCCAGCTCTCTTACCCTGTCTGCGCCCCCTTTCCCAGAGCTGGGGCCGGGAGCAGGGCCGTGTCTTGGGGGGGACTCGGACAGAGGTAAGGGGGCCAAGGCTGTGGCCACAGCTCGGGTTGAGCGCGGGGCCGGCTGCCCAGACCCTCAGACACGGGGCTGGCAGCTGCATGCAGGGCCATAAGTGGAGGTACGGGGCCAGCGACTGTGTGGGGGGCCAGAAGTGGAGGCGCGGGGCCAGCAGCCAGGACCCTCAGGCATGGGACTGGTGGCTATGTGGGGGGCCAGAAGTGGAGATGTGGTGCCAGGCTGTGTGCGGGGCCAGAAGCAGAGGCGTGGGGCCAGCAACTGGGACCCCCGGGCATGGGACCAGCACCCAGCTGCAACACCACTCCGCACCCCTAGTTCCTGCGCCTATGAGGAATGCTATCACACACAAATAGTTATATATATATACACACACCCACATAAAAGTTCTCAAAGTAGTAATAGCCATCAGTTTCACCATCTCCTTAATGATGAATGGTCTGTCAATGGACTACCATTTTACTGATACTTCTCCAATAGAAGTTTCATTCTGGTAACTGAGAGAGAGTCAAGAAATACAGCATCCATTTGAGTGAATAAAAATGAAGGCTTATTGCAGTTTCATATTAAAATTATAAAGTTCTGGCTAAGGTAACTAAAGTGAATTTAAAAAAACACCTGAACTTCTAACTGCCTTTGATAGTCAAGGCATTTATTCATACTGCATTCTCTAGTACATAAATATCAGACTAGCAAGATGTCAGTTTAAACTATTGTTAAATTTAAGACTTTTTAAAACAAAGTAGACAGCTTTTTCTCTTCCATTAGATTTAGTGCTTAAATATATATTTTCTTTGAGTAATGACCAACTCATTTCAGTGACTGAAAAAGGAGGGAGTTGTTTACTTGGAACTCATCCTATAGGATTTAGGCACACTCTTGGTGCTTGCCAATTTAGGCCAATTGCACATCCATCACTCAGTGACTGAAAGAGGGACATTGTCAAGACTAGTTGTTCCTCTGCTCTGCCCATCTGTTATTGTAAGCAGGCAGAATTTTTCAGAGTGGCATTTGTTTTTCAATACACTGCTTTCTTAGCAGACTGAGAAAAGGGAGGAAGTAACATACTGTAAAAATGCCAACATACTGCATATTGGCCCCAGTCCTCCAACTGACTCAATGCGGACCGATCCCTGTATTTACATGGAGCCCCACAAATTAGTGGGGCTTGTCATAGGCATCGATTGCAGGCTTGGGATCTAAGAAACCCAAATCAAGTTATCTTCTGGATGCCTAACTGGAAATGTGGACTTCTATGTAGGATTCACATTTTAAAGGATTGACTTTTAAAGGATTTGAGTGAGTGGAAGCATTCTTAGAGTCAGACTAAACATAAAGCCTGTATACCTTGACAGTGGCTTTCATCCATAACATGTAGTTGTCATTGCTATTTATACATGAGTAAGATTCTCTGATCATCTAGCATCTCACATATAGGGTTTACAAATGAAAAGCTGAGGAAAACAAGGCAATAAAAAGGATTATAAAAAGCCAGCAAGAACACACATTACTTTTTCTAGTTAGTTACAATTTTTGATTATACATCTGTAAATGAGAAATCTGATGCAGGAACCTTATGCAACATGCTTTACTATAAAGTAAGACTAAAACATGTAGTACAGGCCTGCACAACATGCGGCCCGCGTGGGCTCACTGTGCAGCCTGCAGGGGGTGAGTAGGCAAGCGGCAGGTGAGGGAGAGGGGCTGAAGAGGCGGGTGGGCAGTGGCGGGGGGTGAGGAGGCAAGCCAGGGGGGTGGGGGGATGAGGAGGCGGGCGGGCAGTGGCAGGGGGTGTGAAGGCAAGCCAGGGGGGGGGGGGGCGGAGGAGGCGGGCAGTGGGGGGTGGTGCAGGTGAGAGGGGGGGGGCCGAGGAGGCGAGTGGTGAGTCAGTGGCTGACCTGTTCTACTGATCTGGTCTGGCTCCCATCCCCTCTCCAAAGGGTGCAGCTGTCTGGAGGTGCTGCCTTCCACGCCTTCCTCAGGCACACCTCATTCATTCAACAGGGAAATTGATTACAAAGTTGGGGGAAGATCTTATTCTACTTCTAGCAAAAAGACATTTTTCTTTTACCTTAATTATACTACCTTAGGGGCCTGCTATAGCATATTACCAAGGTTCAATACCGCTGTTTCGGTGGGGCAGCGCTGGGGAAGGAGGGTTTGTTTCTGTGGGGTGGGCGGTTCTGGGGGAGGGAGTATTTCAGAGGGGCTGGGCGGCACTGTGGGGGGAGTTCCAGGGAGGCTGGGCGGTGCTGGGGGGGTGTTGTGTTTTGGGGGGGCTTGGTGGCGCTGGGGGGGGGGGTTGGCCCTCAGCTGTTTTCTTTGGAGTAATATGGCCCTCGCCGCTTTACGAGTTGTGCAGGCCTGATCTAGTATGACAATGGAGTCTAGTCCAAACATGTTCTTAGTTTGTGAAGGATAGGGAGAAAAAAAAGTGACATGCATACACCCACCCAGTTCCTAGAGCCAATAACAATACACCAGCCGCACAGATGATCCTTAAAGGAATTCCTTTAGCTTACACTATTTCAAATTAAATACAATTATTGGTCTCAATTGTCTAAGAATTGCCCATATCCTGTTATTTTTGTTAGCCCATCTCCCTCTCCCACACTTCGACCTCTTGTTTGTTTCCTTCATTGGTTCATTTAGATCGGGATAGGCAACCTATGGCATGCATGCCAAAGGCGGCACGCAAACTGATTTTCAGTGGCACTCACACTGCCTGGGTCCTGGCCTCCAGTCCGGGGGCTTTGCATTTTAAATGAAGCTTCTTAAACATTTTAAAAACCTTATTTACATACAACAATAGTTTAGTTATATATTATAAACATATAGTAAGAGACCTTCTAAAAACGTTAACATGTATTACTGGCATGCGAAACCTTAAATCAGAGTGAATAAATGAAGACTTGGCACACCGCTTCTGAAAGGTTGCTGACCCCTGATTTAGATTGTAATTTCCTTGAGGCAGGTATTATCCTTTTGAATAGGTTTGTACACAGAGCAAGTGGGCCCCAGCTTGATTGGCCTCTGAACCCTACCACAGTCTATGTTAAATAATAATAAATGTAATACTGTCCAAGCAGTGCTCACAGAAAAACTTTTGTATCTCTGCTTCTTAGTGTCCATTAAGCGAGCAGGCAGCCCACCTAAATACCTTATTTCTTTTGAGAGAGAGGAGGTGGGTGAGGTAATCTTTTATTGGACAACTGTCTGTTGGTGAGAAGGACAAGCTTTTATGCTTACCCAGGACTCTTCTTCAGGTCCTTTTAGTCATTTAGGGCATGGCTATACTTGCGAGTTAGAGCGCATTAAAGCAGCCTAGTGCGCTCTAACTCATGATGTGTCCACACTGGCAAGGCATGTAGAGTGCTCTGACTCCGCAGCTAGAGTGCTCCTGGTACTCCACCTCGGTGAGTGGAATAACGTTTGATGTGCCCCTGCTGGAGTGCCACGTCGCCAGTGTGGACTCCCTGGTCTGTTAATGCGCGCTGATCGGCCTCCAGAAGTGTCCCACAATGCCAGTTCTAGCCACTCTGGTCATCAGTTTGAACTCTACTGCCCTGCCCTCAGGTGACCAACCGTAAATTCTCTGGGAATTTTGAAAATCCCCTTCCTGTTTGCTCAGCCAGGCATGGAGTGCTCTCAGCGAATCTTTCCAGGTGACCATGCCTCCGCACGTCAGGCGATCCCCAGTATAGAGCAATGGTGAGGTGCTGGACCTCATCAGTGTTTGGGGGGAGGAAGCTGTCCAGTCCCAGCCGCACTCCAGCCATAGGAATTACAGTATTTTCGGGCAGATATCAAGGGACATGAGTAAAGGGGCCATGACCGGGATGCTCTGCAGTGCAAGGTTAAAGTGAAGGAGCTGCAGAATGCCTACCGCAAAACCCACCAGGCAAACAGCTGCTCCCGTGCTGGCCCCGCAACCTGCTGTTTTTACAAAGAGCTGTATGCGATACTTGGGGCTACCCCACCTCCACTCCGAGTACCACCATGGACACTTCAGAGCCCAGTCTAACAAGGCAGGAGGAGGAGCAAAGCGGGAGCGAGGGTGCTGAAGAGGAGGAAGACACCCCGGTATCCATAGATGCAGGCAGCCAGGAACTGTTCTCAAGCCAGGAGGAAGGTAGCCAGTCGTGGTGGCCGGTGGTTGGGGAAGGACAAACACCAGAGGAGGTTCCCAGTAAGCGGCTTTTATTTTGGGAAGGAAGTTACTCGGTGCGGGCTCTCGGGGAGAGGAGGGTTAGAGCTGCATGCATGCCTAGATGTGGAATAGGCGTTGACGTGCTCTCTCACATCGCGGTAATCTGCCTCAGTGATCTCTTCAAGGTCTCATCCAGAATTTGGGCAATGCACTTGTGCGGGTTTCATGGGAGAGCCACTGTGGTCCTTGTTCCAGTCAGGCTAACATGTCCGTGCCATTGTGCCGTGAGGGGCAGGGGGACCATTGCTGCACACAGGCAAGCTGCATATGGGCCAGGGTGGAAGCCACATTGTAGTAGAAGACCCTCCCTTGCTTCCCAGGTCACCCTCAGCAGCGAGATATCTTCCAGGATGAACTCCTGTGGAAAATGTGGGGACAGTGTTCAGTATAGGGGCCTCCTGCAGCTGTTGGCTCTCCCCAAGGCACAGAAACCCAGAGGACAGTGCAGCCATGAAAGAATCCGTCCCCCTTGACCCTGTGCTTACCATTTTGGGGCTCCCAGGGGTTATGTGTGCTCGCTTTGGGACGGGCAAATTATGCTATTGTGTAGACTGTGCTTGCCCTCCTTAAATACAGGGGAATCATTGCTCTGTCTGGTGTGAACAATGCTGCCTCTGTTAAGTGTTGCATTTTACCTTTACAGTTGCAACTCTGAGATCTCAGCTGTCCGTGTTATCACTGGCTGAGAAGTTGCAAAGAATCAGGAAGAGGCCACGTAGAAGCAAAGAGGACATGCTGCATGAAGTCATGCAGCACTCCCTTAATGAAAATCAAAAAGTGCAGGAGTGGCGGGAGAGTTAAAGGAGGTTCCGCCAGCAGAATGTGGATTGCTGGCACCAAAGCACGGAGCGGCTGATAAGCATTATGGAGCGCCAAGCATACTCGATCCTGGTGTTCATAGCCATGCAGGCGGAGCACTACCACCCCTGTCCCCCCGCTGCAGCCCTTGTCCCAAAACTCTTTCCTTTGTGCCCCCATGTCACCTCCAACCCACTTTCCCCAACATCCAGGTTCTTATCGTCACTAGCTGTCTCCAACACCTGTAGCTTCACCATCCAGCCCTGAAAACTACATCCCTTACCCACTGCACTCAACCCCCATCACCATGCAGTATAGCCATCCTGAAGTGCAGCACTCATTGCACAGCACTCCAAACAGGAAGGCTGAGTATGATAACAGGACATACACAAATCTGTGATTGTACCATTCCCCACCCCACCCCCTTGCCCTTTCTGTTTCCCAAACGGATGTGTTTCTTTTCAATAAATGCATTTTCTTTTCAATAAATGGATTTTTTTTGCTTTGAAAACATTATTATTGCATAAAATAAAAGATACCTTAGCCCAGGAAAGCAACAGGCACTGCAAGTCAGCATATCACACGTAGCAAACAGATTACTACTCACATTGGAACCACTGCACTTCACTCCTGTGCAGGGCACCAGGCGTTACTGGTGGCTTTCAGCCTCAAATTGTTCCCTCAAGGCATCCCTAATCCTTGCAGCCCCGCGCTGGGCCCCTCTAATAGCCCTGCTCTCTGGCTGTTCAAATTCAGCCTCCAGGTGTTGAACCTCCGAGTTCCATGCCTGAGTGAATCTTTCACCTTTCCCTTCACAAATGTTATGGAGGGTACAGCACACGGATATAACCGTAGGGATGCTGTTATCGGCCAAGTCCAGCTTCCCATACAGAGAGCACCAGCTGCCCTTTAAACAGCCAAAAGCACACTCCACAGTCATTCTGCACTGGCTCAGTCTGTTGTTGAACCGCTCCTTGCTGCTGTCAAGGCTCCCTGTGTACGGTTTCATAAGCCACGGCATTAAAGGGTAAGCAGGGTCTCCAAGGATCACAATGGACCTTTCGACTTCCCCTACGGTGATCTTCTGATCTGGGAAAAAAGTCCCGGTTTGCAGCTTCCTGAACAGGCCAGTGTTCTGAAAGATGCGTGCGTCATGCACCATCCTGGGCCAGCCTGCGTTAATGTCAATGAAATGCCCACAGTAATCCGTAAGCACCTGGAGAACCATAGAGAAATACCCCTTCCGATTAACGTACCCAGAGGCTAGGTGGGCTGGTTGCAGAATTGGAATATGCATCCCATCTATCCCCACTCCAAAGTTAGGGAAACCCATTTGTGCAAAGCCAGCCACAATGTCATGCACGTTACCCAGAGTCATGGTTCTTATGAAGTAGAATGTGATTAATGGCCCTGCAAACTTGCATCAACACGATTCCAACGGTTGACTTCCCCACTCCAAACTGGTTAGCGACTGATCAGTAGCTGTCTGGAGTTGCCAGCTTCCAGATTGCAATAGTCACCCGCTTCTCCACCGGCAGGGCAGCTCTCAATCTCGTGTCCTTGCGCCGCAGGGTGGGGGCGAGCTCCTCACACAGTCCCATGAAAGTGGCTTTTCTCATGCGAAAGTTCTGCAGCCACTGCTTGTCATCCCAGACTTGCATGACGATGTGATCCCACCAGTCAGTGCTTGTTTCCCAAACCCAAAAGCGCCGTTCCACAGTGGTGAGCATGTTCATGAAAGCCATAAGCAATCTCATGTCTTATGTGTTACTCGAGTTGATATCGTCAGAGTCCTCGCTATCACTTTGGATCTTAAGGAATAACTCGACTGCCAAATGCGATGTGCTGGTGAGACTCATCAGCATATTCCTCAGCAGTTCAGGCTCCATTCCCACAGACTAAAAGGGAAGACAGAGCACACAGTACAAAAAACGTTGAAAGATGGCGCCAATTGTGGACGGAAGCAGAGGGATTGCTGGGATGCGAAGTGATGCATCACGGGGTGTTGGGAAAGGACCCAGAATGCCCCCCCCCGCCACCTTACCACAAGCCACAGCGCCAGAATGGGAAGAGGTGCTCTGTGGGATAGCTGCCCACAATGCACTGCTCCCAATGCTGCTGCAAGTGCTGCAAATGTGGACACATTAGTGTGCTCGCAGCTGTCAGTGTGGACAGACTGCAGTGCTTTCCCTACTGTGTTCTACGAAGGCTGGTTTAACTCAAAGTGCTGTATATTTGCAAGTGTAGCCATGCTCTTAATAATCAGTTCAGTAACTGGAACAGCTCCTGGGGAGCCTCAGTACGCAGATCACAATTTACCTTGTGATTTTCCCCTCCCCCGCTTTATGTTGAAGCCAATTAGTACTTAATCAGGTGTCTTATCTTCCCTAGCACTAGGGATGATGTATCCAAGAAACAGTCTACAGGGTTCTAATAACCCAGATCAGTTTGTTATACTACATTTGTCAAATCAGTGGTTGCTTTGCATGCCACAAGAACATAATGTGGATGTTTACTGCCAAGTTTTCCCCTGGGGTTAGATTTGGAATATCTACATTAGTTACCAGTGGAGCTTTGAAAATGTGCTTGTCTGTGGTAATGAGGTGTCCTGTGATAAACTGCATTTCTGACATAAGTTTATTTTCCAGTACACTAACACCATTGTAATGTGGAGTTTTCCCGGAAGAATACTGCTGGATGCTTGCTTTTGTGCACAGTTGTTGAGAGATGCAAAAGGAGGTTTCAGCTTTACATTTTTTAGAAGATATAATTGGATATGCATAATGTCAGAATAAAATGAAAGAGTCTGAGGCAAACATAGGAAAATAAGACTTGTGGATAAATTAATGTTGCATAATTAGTAAGTTTAGAAAAATTATTTTGTGTGAATCATTGGTTAGGATGACCCTTTCATTATTGTGTTGGCTTGATATCCTGCCAGTTGTATTTCACAAAGAAGTTTAGAAACTGAACTTAGCTCTCTTAAATGAAAAACAAAGTATATCGAGTGGAGACAAGTGAATTGTGATTTATTCTGGCTCCCTATCTACAGCTTTCAAAACTCTTAGTAGATGCAAATGCCGTAGTGATTGACAATTCTGAGGAAATTTTAAATTGTCCTGTTGCTTATTAATTATATTTCAATGACCTGTTAACTTCAAAGAGCCTTGCCATAGCTCATGTATTTCATGTGATACTTACACATTTTCAAAGTTTGTCACATGTTTCTGCACAAATAGTAAAATGTAAGACATTTTAGAAAGAGACCCTTTCCCCACAGAATATTTAATAGAGGAAGGTGCAATACAAGACACCATGGATTCTAATTCTAGCACTTCTACTGATTATTCTTAATACTTCTGTGCACTTCCCAATTTTTATTAACCCAGGCCTCTGACCTCTACCTTAGGTGAGGCAATCATTTACCCATTTTACAGATAAAAGAGGTTTAATAAGGCACTGTAGGCAATGCTAATACAACAGTCCCAAGTTTCACACATCTCGCTATGCTGCCTTTCAGATGTAATTATGTGTTTGTTTGCCCATGCTAATGCAGTGTGGATCTTTATCCCTTTTTAGCAACCAGACCAGAGAAGTTTATGAGTCTGTTACTGCCTCCCTGCTTATGTACATTGATCTTTAGCCCAAATGATAGAGGCTCAGGTTTTTAGAATCAGTGATCCCAGGTTTAGTCACTGCAGGTTACTCAAACAGGGGTGTCATTATGCTGTCTTCAACCAATAGACCGTACTCTACTCATAGAGCCAGGAATAGAATCCTCATGCCCAGCAGACAATTGCTAGTTCACAGTTATGTAACCCAGTTATTAAAAACGTGTTTTCTCTCTCTCTGGGATGCTCCCCACAGATGATAACAGCACATCTCATGTAGTTATTCCTATAGTGAAAGTGGTAGACGTCTATGGTGTCTGTCTGAGGGCTATGGGTTCAGTTCTGGTTTATGACCCAGGTAGTAAAAAATATAAGCAAGTTAGTGTGCAAATCCTAGAATAAATGAATATTTCATATTGCAAGTCACATTGAGGTGTAGTTGGATATTTGTTTTATTGTA
Source organism: Mauremys reevesii (assembly GCF_016161935.1). Classification (NCBI taxonomy): domain Eukaryota; kingdom Metazoa; phylum Chordata; order Testudines; family Geoemydidae; genus Mauremys; species Mauremys reevesii. Next base: position 112,013,168 of record NC_052625.1, on the reverse strand, counting down.
TTTTTAGTCTTTGTACTTTGGTTAATAGGTGTTTTCCCTTTAAGAACAGGGTAGGGGCACATATTATGGCATTTTTTAAAAAAAACGGAGCAATGTCTGGGAGATGTTGGGTGTGGGTGCAGAGAGTGGAAGATCCTGCCTGCGATATTGCTAACCATTTGTATTAGAAAATAATGAGTCTAACCCCTCAAATCTTGAGATTGGCTAAAAATCAGGACATTTTAAAAAAAGTAATATATTTTGAGAATTCTTTTTGTTTGCCTTCTGGTTTAAGCCTTTAGGATAACCCTGGAAATTTGGTGCAGGTATTTCTCAGCAACCTCTATAACAATGAAGTCTATAAACTTGATTGTTTAAAAATGAAAGCTGAGATCCTCATGTAATCACTTGACTCCAGAAGCTGGAGCTTTAAGAAAAACAATAATAAGATTCTTGATAAAATCAAAAGAGCTGGCAACACCATGCCTATGTAAGTTCCAAAAAGGTAAGAATTTGATTTTTAAAAAAATCTTACCTTTCTAGAAGACAAACAACTCTTGCTGAAGATGTAACATTAACCCTTACCAGGGGATTAGATGCCTCATGACATTGTTAATGATCTTCAGAGGCTTTTTGTCCCGGTAGGTCACAAGTATGACTCCAACCACTCAGCAGATATTAAAGATTGTTATTGTCTAATAATGGATGTGTAGTGGTCTCTATATGAGTTGGGTTTAGTGAGTGTCAGTTCCAGCTCCTGCATCATAAAGTCATCACTACCACGCTTTGCACTAATTGGCAGACTCAGCATGGGCCCTGGAGACTGACTTAGCCCTCTTATCTCTAGAAATCACCCCAGAGCTGAGCTATGCCGGTAGGGCAACCTTCCTTGTTGCTGCCCTATAGATGAGCAGGGCAGCATATAGTAGAGGTATATGAGCACTAAACCCACACTTTTTTTTATAGCTAGAGTCTTCGTGACTCAGCCTTCCAAGGTATCAGAGTCCCTCCATACAAACATGGCAGTCTTCCCTTCTCTGCCCTGACTGTGCCACTCCTCCTGTGGCTGGCAGGGAAACACAAGCCCACCCTCTACTCCAGGTTCCAGCACAGCATCTGTAGCAACAATGACCTGCTTCCTTCCTCACTATGGTACTCTTGCTCTGGACTCCTTCCTACTTCTCAACTCTACATTCTGGCTTCCCCCATCTCTAGGTTTACCAGCCCAAACACACTCCTCCCATGGAGCAACTTGGCACTGTAACCCCCAAACACGCCTCCCCTCTCCCAAGGAGTAACTACAGACTATTTCCTGACAGCCCCTTTCTATTGGGATGGCCCAGCTCCTCCCCCAGCTGGACTTGTTCAGCAATTAGGTCTTAGCAGGCCCTGGCTTTCCTCCAGGTGCAGCCTATAGTTTAATTGGCCTAATGTACCTCTTCAGGCCTTGTATGAGTTAGACACTCCATCAGAGGAGGACATTGTCACCTCAGAATTCCACCTAATGATGGCTCCACGGATGTTACTGCAGCCTTGCAAAGAGGGACCAGGATTAATGGAGAGATACTTAACCTGTTAACCATGACCAGCTCACATGTTTCTAAACATCATTAATTTTGTCTACACTAGGTACTAAGTAATGTTTAAAAACATGTTAATTTTGACATAGAAGTTAAATAACATATTTTTGAACATCACTCATTTTCCCAGTCTACATAAGCCTATAGTGACCCCTTCTGCATCTGCCTGCCTTTCCTTAGGACTGGACAAGATGATATGGAACCAGCATATATGGCTAAATGGACTGATACACTCCTTTACTCCAATGTAGGGTAAGGTCAGGATTGAGGTCCAACTTTGATTAAGCACATTTACTGATATTTTGAAGCAGGAAAAAAATGGCAACAAATGGGAGAGAGCAATTTGTCTTACTGATAGAGTAATATATACTATATATATTGTCTCAAATTAGAAATCTAAGACTAAATGTGTTATTTTAAATATATTCCAGATGGGCTGGAAAATGTGCAGGAAAAAAAAATCATTCGAAAGAAAAAGAAAAGAACAAAAATAAGAAAAGGGTCACAAACTCCTCCTGACTCTATGGATTATTTGATGGCAGAAATACCACTTGCCAGTACAGATACTGGATATGAATTTGGCAGTAAGTATATTAAAAAAAACTGGTTTAAACATATGTAGATCAAACATTTAGGCTATTATCTGCTAGTTGGCCCATGCAGGCATACCTCGCCGCCCAAACAAAACCATATGAACTAGCTTGCAGAGTCAGGGCCATATAGTCACTGTTATTAGACTCAATTCTGCAAACACTTAAGCATGTTAGAAACTTATCATCCCATTGTCTAAAATAAGACTCTTCTACTTACAACTTCTCTAATCCTATATATTATTTTTGAAAACTTTGTAAGAATGGGATATAGTGCCTTTTACCTTTATATTGCTGGCTCAAGGCCAACTCATGTTGGTGTAGTATTTCTTGTGTATATTTTTTTTATTAATCTGTATGTACAAAATAAATGTTTTGCCTTCTCCCTCTCTTCCCCTAGCTACTAGTACATTTGAAATATGTTTTAAAAAGAGGAGAAAAAGAACTACTAGAAGTAAGACTGAAGATGACGATCAAACAAAGAAGAAAAAGCAGTATCAGCCAAACTATTTCATCTCTCTTCCAATTACAAACCCAAAGGTGGTATTCTTCTCTATTTTTTTATGGGCAAAATTACTTCGACAGGAGTAAATAAGGCAAGCAATATTTAGCCTAAAGGGGCAGTTCTCAAACTATTGGGCAGGCCTTCCATGGGAGGCGTAGGAATGTGTCAAGGGAGGTGTGAGCTGTATTCTTTTTAAGAGCTCTGGCTGTCAGCACCAGCGGTTAGGGCTTATGCAGAAGGGCTGTGCACACCCGAGAGGCAGAGATAAAAGAGACAGCCGAAGCCCTGCCACCTGGGCTTGAACTCTCTTCCCCACCAATCCCTCCCCTCTCCTACCCTGCCTCCTGCCATTCACTCATTGGGAGGCAGCCCAGGTTCAGGCTCTCCTCTCCTCGCTCCTCCCCACCCCTGCAATCGCTCACCTGGAGGCAGCAGAGCTCTGGCTGTTAGTCCTACGGTGCAGCAGCAGTGCAGAAGTAAGGGTAGCAGTGGGGCGCTAAGTCTTCTGTGAAAAGTGTTATTGACAAATACCACTTTTCACAGTGCCACACTTAACTTTGTTGCTGCTGGCATGGCACTGCCTTCAGAGCTGGGCACTGAGCCAGAGCGCTCTGCTCTGCCTTCAGAGCTGGGTGGTGGCATATGGACTTCCGGGTGGGAGGGCAGGGCATAAATAACTACTGACACAAAGAAGGGGGGCCCGATCAAATAAGTTTGAGAACCACTGGCCTAAAGTATGACAAATTATTTTATATTATTCTTTAAGGAACAGTGTCATATTAAGAATCACACTGAAACTGTTTTTACTAACCATTATTACAAATAACAATGGATTACTCTAACTGAAATATAGTAGAGAACATTTTTTCTCTTGTTATCCAGTTTGTTAGATTTGTGGATTTGACATCATTCGTGTGTAATCAGTTTTAACGTTTCCATCTGTATACTCAGGTTGTTTGTGAAAGTCATTCAACAGCAACAGGGGAGAGAAACACTTTAAAAAATAGGAAAATGTAAATAATAAATCCACAAAATTGTAGGAGGACTGAGGACAGGTGTATAGTACATGAAACTACCTTAACTTATTTTATGAAGTTGAGTAGATTTCATTTAGACTGTTTTCCTTTAATAACATGGAATTTGTCCAATTTGCTGTATAATTCATTGTGAACAAATCACCTCCATCCAAAAACTGTAAACCTGTTACGTAAAACACATATTTCAGGGTGATTATTGTCTAAAAAGAGGCATTTATAGGCATACTATGTGATTTTTGCATATACCTACTATCATCTCACTAATACTTCAGTTCTAGTAGCAATGTTCATTTTTTGTTCTGATTCTGCAACTGACTGCACAGATAGACCCTCTGACCCATGCACTCCATCCTTGTGGAGCCACGTGCAGGATCAGGGCCAATGTGTCAAATATCATTAGGGGACCACAGCTACTTAAATAATTATTTTATCCTGAAATTTGCTATTAAAAATAATTACTTATCATTTACTCTAGATTAGGTGGAATATTAAAGTCTGATTTGCCTTGAGTAGAATAGCAGCTCACCCAATAGGGGTGTGTGTGTGATTTGATTTTTAATGTGGATAGGTTTTAGTTAAAAATAGACTGATACACTATGTCAGACAAACTCCAGCTACAATCTAGTGCCCCCAATCTTGCAAACACTCATATATGCTTAAATTTATGTTCATCAGTATTCCCATTGATTTGGACTACTCATGTGAGTAAAGTTACATGCATGCATATGTGTTTGCAGGACTGGGACCTAAGAAATACTGGTTAGTTCTCTTCCTCCCCCAAAAGGGGTCCTTCAGTGATTTCTTCCATCCACAAGACAGTATGTTGTGATAACTGACCTTCTGGAGAAGAACTGGACAATTCTGTTACTGCTAAGAACGCTGGACAACTTTTCAACTTTAACAAGCAATGATGGTTAAAGTTGAAAATCTAAATCCATCCTAGTTCACATATATAGCCTTGAGAGTCAATTAGGCAGTTACAGGGGCAGCTCCAAGCCCCAGCACGCCAAGCACGTGCTTGGGGCGGCAAGCCGCGGGGGGCGCTCTGTCGGCGCCGTGGAGGCGGCAGGCAGGGTGCCTTCAGCGGCTTGCCTGTGGGAGGTCCGCCGAAGCCGCGGAACCAGCAGACGTCCCGCAGGCAAGCCGCTGAACGCAGCCTGCCTGCCGTTCTTGGGGCGGCGAAAAGCCCCTGGGCAATTATTAGTTTCACATGTCTCTAAGAAGCATGTTGACGCATATTCTTAATAAGATTGAGAGATTGGAGTTTCATGCAGTGCAAGTGGTTTCAAGACATACATTAGGATCTTTAAGAACATGTATCTCATGGTTGTTTATAATGTTGTTGTAGCTGTGTTGGTCCCAGGATATTAGAGAGATAAGGTGGGTGAGATAGGGATAAAAGATATTACCTCATCCACCTTGTCTCTCTTTCTTGTGGTTAGCATGCATTGTCTTAGTTAAGGTAGTAATAGCCGAGCATGATTCCTTCTCACTAGCTGACATATACACTGAGTTTTGCTAGCTATGGATGTTGTGAATACCTGTTGTGGCTTCAGCACAGAAAATAAGAGACGGTGTTAGGTGTAAAAGTTGTGCTGTCAAAGCCAGTACTTGAATACAGAGTCTGAATTAGATTTTTAAAAAGATTTGTTAGCAGACACCATCAGATGTGTTTTGAAGGTCAACGGAAGAGTGGAATTGCATCTGTGCTATATACTCACACACAGGAATTCTGAATAATGTCTGAAAATGAATTTAATAAAACCAAACTAAGTATGAAAGTTGTGGTGAAATGTTCCACTCTTAGGTGTCAGTGTGGAGGAAGATTGCAATGACTAATTATATCAGACTCCAAGACAGCCTTTACTAGATAATGAAGAAATGAGATCTTTTACCCCATCTGAATTTGGAATCTCTCACTGCCTCATTTTTGCTCTCATGATATAACAATTGCAAGGCTAGTGTAGTGGTTGAATACATTGATACATCATAATTGAAAAAAAGTGCTCCTGTTATTGCTGATAGGATTTGAATAATTTTTGTTGTTAAAGCGGAAAAGCTAAACTCTGCAGCCATTTTCACGCTGCCTAAAGTTGGTAATTCCTGTTTTTGACTTCATTTGTCATTAACAGTAATTGTGAGGATAGCAACTGTTCTAAGTCTCATAGCATTTGATATGGGGGTTATTAATTATTATTATTTATTTACTTTGTCATTCTTAGCCTTTATATTACAAAGTTCTGTTTGTAATTTTCTTAGATGTAGGGTTTGCACTGGAAGTGGGAGGTGCTGGTTGGATTTTATACTGGTAGTTTTATCCTGAATGGAAAAATTCCAACTAATACACATGGGATCCTGTAAAGACAGAGAGGAGCTTCTAACTACTGCTGCCATTTCAGATGATGATGGACAAAGAGCTTCCTTTTGTGAGAATTTCATTTCACTACTCCTGAAGTGTTCCAGGCAATAGTACAAGCCTTTCTGAATTAAGATTTTACTTAATTTTTTTTTAGCTTTACAGTGAAAAACACCCCTTTGATTCAGGAACAGTTTTGCAGTGGGGGATTTTTCAGGAAACATTTAATGAGTTATCCTGCTTGTGACTGAGAGATTTCTCTTGCTATTATTTTAATGGTGTTTTGAATCTTTGGAGGAAAAATATGATGCCCCGTTAATTTTAACATCATACTCTGTTACATTTTACAGAAATAGTTAAATGAAAAATAATAATTGTTTCCATCACTTTTGGTAAATCTACTTGGATGAGGTTAAATTTCAACTGGTATGCTGTGTGTCTGAAGATGCTGTTTCTAGGTCCTCAAGATTAGATTTTAATTAAATTCATTATACTTGATGTGTTACAACTCTAAAGGTAATCAGTTTTGTATTAACTTTTTAGCATTATTCTTGCATGCAGCAAACCCAAATTCTTGCATTTTAGAATAATGTTATTTGATACTATTCAGAATTACATATTGAAGTTAATGGTGAGGATGACCACAGGATCAGAACTAGACTCCTTTTTAAAATTTATTTTTAACACTTTATTATCTGGAGAAGGAGGTGCGTAGCGAGTTGTTGAAATCTGCCCTCAACAATTTATTTACTGAATTAAAACTACCAAGGTTTGTGAAGAAGACTGGAAGAATCTAATTAAATTAAATTGTCAGCAAAATTGGCAGATGAAATTTAATGTAGAAAAGTGAAAGGTAATGTACAGTAGGAAAAACCATTTAAACATTTCATATATATTAATGGGTTCATCACTAGATATGAGAGATCTAAAAGGAGTCTTCTTTAGCTTAATTAAAATATCTGATCTCTGTATCACACTGCTCAAAAGAGTTAGATACTTGGCTGTATTAAAACAGAAAAGAATAAACAAAACCTGAAAATGGAAGTCTGCAAATTGGTCGTACATCTACACCTTGTTTGTTGCATTTAATTTTGGTTACCTGAATTCAAGCGGGACATGCTAGGGATGGACTTCTCCCAGAGGCTCACAAACAAACTTCCGTGTAACAATATTTTGCCTTTGGAATAGTATAGCGTATAGTATAGTATAGAGAACACTGGTTCTTAACCTTTCCTGAGTACTGTACCCCTTTCAGGAGTCTGATTTGTCTTGTGTACCCCCAAATTTTACCTCACTTAAAAATGACTCACTTACAAAGTCAGACATAAAAATACAAAAGTACCACAGCACGCCATTACTGAAAAATTGCTTACTTTCTCATTTTTACCATATAATTATAAAATAGCTCATTTGGAATATAAATATTGTACTTACATTTCAGTATATAATGTATAGAGCAGAATAAACAAGTCATTGTCCGTATGAAATTTTAGTTTGGATTGACTTCACTAGTGTTGTATGATGTAGTCTGTTGTAAAATTAGGCAAATATCTAGATGAGTTGATATACCTCCTGAAAGACCTCCAGGTATCTCCAGGGGTACGCCTACCTCTGGTTGAGAACCACTAGTGTGTAATGCCGACCCTTATAGCTGCTCTTTCCGTTCTTTCCCATTTCTGACTTTGGAACAGAGGGGCATCTCCATTCTTACTTCCCTGCTCATTCTCTGACAGTAAGGTTAGCTGTGGTTTACCTCTGGATCCGGCTGTGGTCTGCCATCTTTGAAATTGACCGTGTACTCAAATAAACATCTGGGGGTTTGTTTGTTTTGGGTCAAGGAAGTCTTGATAATAGCTTCCAAGTTGTGTAAGCATATATCTTCTGTATACTGAAGGGCTTGAATTGTTATAACTGCTCTTGCTTTTTTTTTTCTTTTGCTGTCTTTCAGCAATAAATTAAACTATTCACTGTCTTGAAAAATTTTCCTGGAAACTATAATCAGAAACTGAGTAAACTGGTAATTGAAATGATGGACCACTCCATCTTTATAATTTGAACTTTTCCCCATTGGGATAATTGCACTTTTCTCCAGTTTATGACATTAAGTATTATCTGTGCAGTCAATAAATTGCAATTATCTGGGATCACGTTCATCAACATTTTGTGTAACTGTGGAGCTACATATTTAATACCTTTTGAGAATTCAGTGAAAGTGTCATTTATTTGTGGGAATGTAAGTGCCAAATTGTGACAGTGGTTAAATACTAGTATAATCTTATTGCAGTGTAATTTATGATCAGACAGAGGGACATTTTTTTTTCAGATGGCATTAGACATTGCCTAGACATTACTGGCTACAGAGAAGCCAAAGCATCTTCCTCTACTAGGCATGTTATTTTTTCCCTTCTTTCTTTTCCATCACTCCCCTTCTGTTCTAATTTGTTACTTACTTATATGGTGCCACAGGAAGTACATGGCACATAAAGACAAGGCTCTCATGTAGAAGAGATCATCTAAGGCCCTGATCATGAACAGTGCTGAACTCTCACAACTGGCCGTAGTGTTTGATAGATGATAATCTGTTCATAATTCACTTAGTTTAGTTCAAGAAATTTTACCAAATACTCAAGATTATAGTAAATCAGCTACGTTTGATTTGATTTTCACTAATATTATATCTAGGCTGTGTAGCAATTTTTCTAATAACCATGATGATTATTGTACTTTCATGTGCAGTAAAGACTGTTGGACAAAATTTATCATGCAAGCCTTCCTTTATGTGTAGTTGCTGATAGAAGGCAAACATTAAGCTAATTTTTTTTAACAAGCAGATTGACAGTATTTTAATAACAGTATGTATCAATATTCTGTTTAAAGAAACTGCTAAAATATATTTGAAGAATGGGTACGATCTAACTTTCTCCTCAAATAGAAAAATCAGGAGTTGTAACTCAAATGGCCCAGCAAATTATTTACTGAATTCTCATCTGTGTGCTACATACAAGATCTTGGAAAAGCTGGCTGTAGTCCCTCATCCCCTACTGCATCACGAGGTTTATCATAGGCTGGTGGAGGAAGTTCTTGCAGAAGCCTCTAATTTAGAATGTTGACAGCACAACACTGGGGAAGAGTGGAGCACCTTAAACCAATGGTTCTCAACCAGCGGTATGTGTACCCCTAGAGGTACACAGAAGTCTTCCAGGGGGGTACATCAACTCATCTAGATATTTGCCTAGTTTTACAACAGGCTACATAAAAAGCACTAGCAAAGTCAGTACAAACTAAAATTTCATACAATGATGTGTTTATACTGCTGTATATACTATACACTAAAATGTAAGTATGATACTTGTATTCCAATTTATTTATTTTATAATTATATGGTAAAAATGAGAAAGTAATTATTCAGTAATAGTGTGCTGTGTGAGACACTTGTATTTTTACGTCTGATTTTTGTAATCAAGTAGTTTTTAAGTGAGATGAAACTTGGGGGTATGTAAGACAAATCAGAATCCTGAAAGGGGTACTGAAAAGGTTGAGAGCCACTGCCTTAAACTGTTCCAGGAACAATCATGCTTCTGCTGAGGAAAAGCTACTACTGAGCCCTGACTCTGCGATGTCCAGCCGTACAATAATAAAACTCCATTACTTCCTACCCACTTTGAGTTTACTCAGGCAGGTTAAGAAAAGTCTATCAAGAAGATTATGAAACTTGTCTGCTTGCAGAGTTTTTATGCAAACATCTGATGTTAGTAAGTTTGTTTTCTTTCTTGCTTGTATTGTGGGATAGAAAAACTATAATAACTAGTTTTGTTTTTGTGTATTTCTTGTCTTTCTTAGATTACAAGAGGTATTCAGGCTGTCCAAGACACAGTAGTACAAAAGGATCACAGGCTTTCCCAAGCAATGGTTCGTTATGGCTCCTTACATGTCACCCTGTTAGTGATGCATTTATCCAGTGAAGAAGAAGTTGGCACGTAAGTGTTTTGCTGTTAAATTTTGTACATTATAAATCTATTTCTTTGGTTGTAGGGGAGTTCAGGGAAGAAGACCCCATTTTAAGGTACATGTATAAAGGGTAACAATTCTAAATTTCCTGAGACTGATCATATACCTACACTTGGGAATGTTCAGAATAACATACTTTGGTGTATGCTTAACCCTTTAATTCTGAGTTGAAACTAAAGTGTGCAGTGGGCCCTGTGGGAGATGAAAGAGTTTCAGTTCTCTCACCACCTTGCAATCCTTTATTTAGGCAGAGTTATCCATCCAGGTCCAGTTCTGCAGCTCCTCCTTAGGCCTGGTTTTTCATCTCTCTTTCTGCTGTGAGTTAGCATAGGTAGTAGCGCCCCTCTGCTGGCTGACAGCTGCTTTTTGTTTTTTCTCTAGGTCAACCTACTTATGTAGTTAGTTGATTTTAGCTGCCTCAATAGAGCATGAGGAGAGAGGTGAAGTCACAGTCTCAGGTAGCTATATATAGAACTTTAAAGATCAGTATCAACACCTTGAATTATACTTGGAAGCAAATACAAAGCCAGTTTAGTCTGTGAAGTAGCCAGTCTCATTAAGCACTTGAGCTGCATTCTGCAACAGATGAGCTCTGAATTATCTCTGGTGGGAGTCCAATGTAGTTGCACATTACAGTTTCAATCTAGAAGTCACAAAGGCTTTGGGAAGTGTGACATAGTCCACGTGTGGAAAAACTGGAAAGAGTCCAGCAGAGGGCAACAAAAATGATTAGGGGGCTGAAGCACATGACTTATGAGGAAAGGCTGAGGGAACTGGGATTGTTTAGCCTGCAGAAGAAAAGAATGAGTGGGGATTTGATAGCTGCTTTCAACTACCTGAAAGGGGGTTCCAAAGATAATGGATCTAGACTGTTCTCAGTGTTACCAGATGACAGAACAAGGAGTAATGGTCTCAAGTTACAGTGGGGGAGGTTTAGGTTGGATATTAGGAAAAATGTTTTCACTAGGAGGGTGGTGAAGCACTGGAATGGGTTACCTAGGGCAGTGGTGGAATCTCCTTCCTTAGAGGTTTTTAAGGTCAGGCTTGACAAATCCCTGGCTGGGATGATTTAGTTGGGAATTGGACCTGCTTTGAGCAGGGCGTTGGACTAGATGACCTCCTGAGTTCCCTTCCACCCCTGATGTTCTATGATACAAGAAAAATAGTTTCATTTATTTTGCCAAATACTGATGAATAGCCCTCCTGGGATTTCAGGAACAGGTGGGGATCCAACAGTCTCCTTAAATTGCATGCATCCTTGAAGAAGGGTGAGCAAACCTTTCCAAGAGTAGAGGCAGATGAATATTACACATTAGACCAGGGATTGGCAACCTTTGGCCCGCGGCCCGCCAGGGTAAGCACCCCAGCGGGCCGGGCCGGTTTGTTTACCTGCCGCGTCTGCAGGTTCAGCCGATTGCGGATCCCACTGGCTGTGGTTCGCCACTCCAGGCCAATGGGGCTGCAGGAAGCTGCGCTGGCCGAGGGATGTGCTGGCCGCCACTTCCATATCCATAGTACTACAGTGTAGTATGACAGAAAACTAAGGTTAAGGTTCTCTTTTAAAGATTGTTTGACTTTACTAAATTTACAAATTAACTATAAAGTAATAAGAATTCATTGACAGAATTAACTGCGAATTTCCAAACTTTACTGTGTGCTAAGTTTGTCAGTATAACATTTTTCAAAGCTGTTTTTATGAGTGGTGCACAATTTAGTAACCTTCATTTACATTTAACTACATTTTTTGTTTGGCAATTGCAGTTAATAAACGTTAGCTGTTTGTTTCCTTGCTTTAGTCAATTTTTGCATTAGCCTTAACGTTACTACATTACAGTTGCATGTGAATGTGCTTGTTTTTTCTGGTCTTTTTATTTCAATTGTCAAGTGGTTCTCAAGTTTTACTCCAAATTATCTTGAGTTTGACCTAGGTCACTGCAAATAAATCAAGATGCATTAAGAGCAAATGAATCAAATCCTTATTTAATTCTGTGGGAGGAATGCTTTACATGTTCATCTCCCTAAAAAAAAGTTCTGTTTAAGCAATAAGACACAACAGACAGTGTTTTTGTTGGCATTGTTAGAAGGCACAAAGTTCAAGGATATATGATTTTCTCTGAATAGTGCAATCATTGCTACAAAGCACTACTTGGGGTGTCTTAATGTTGTTATGAAATACCAGGTGTGTATGATAATAAACTAGTACATTATGATGATGTCATCTGGAGCCAAAAATTCTAATTGTATTAAACGTTCCTAAAATTATTTTATAGTTACAATTCCAAGTTGTAATTTAGGGCATATTTAGCATTTTGTCTCTAGTAAGGGATTAAACAGCCTTTTCATGGGTACTTCATGTTTTGTGTGTCAACGGAAACATTTTGGTAGCCAGGAGCATGATCCTCTCAATAAGAGAAAAATATTAAATGTACTGAAAGTATTTGGGCTTTATTGCATTAAGTTGCAATAACAAAAATGAGATATTGGACTCTCTAAATTATCTACTGTGCTTGTTTCCCCCTTTCCACTCTCATACATTTGGGACATCAGAACCCCTTGGGCTCTGTGCCCTCATCCCTCCCCGGAACACATGAGCAGGAACCTGCCAGCTTCTACCCCAAGAGATGACGCATAAGTAAGGCTAAGATTTTGTCATGGTTATTTTTAGTAAAGTCACGGACAGGTCACAGGCAATAAACAGAAATTCACGGAAGCCGTGACCTGTCTGTGACTTTTGCTGCTGCGGCTCCTGGTTTCCCCTGACACCGTGGTGGCTGAGAGCTGTGGGGTTCCCCCTCCACCCGCGGCAGCTGGAAGCTGCAGAGTGACTATATTTACCAAAGAGAAAACGGGACACCCCCAGCTGCTCACCCGAGGTGTCCCCATCCCATGCAAGACTCTCGCCCATCGTTGGAACCGTGAGGAGGGCCCCCTCAGGAGTCTGTCACCTGTCGCTGGAACCTTGCAAGGGGCCCCCGTCACTGCTGTCAACAGAACCCTGCCACGGCCCTGCTGGCTGCCAGCTCCAGAGTCCCACAGCCCCTGGGGCTGAAGAAGAGAATTTCATGGAGGTCTCTGGAAGTTATGTATTCTGTGACTTCCATGGCCTCCGTGACATAAACATAGCCTTACGCCAAAGGCCCTGGTGGGAGAGATACAGAGGTAGCCAGCAGGAAAGAACAGCAGGGAGAACGGGCCACTCTCAATCTGTTGGACACCCTCTCATCCCCCCAAAATCCTTTGTCCCCTGAAATACAAGGGCAGGAGCACATGGGCTTCCTCCTGCCCTGGGCAATGGCCCAAGGAGGCCATTGCTGCCTTAGGGCAACTGCTGTGGTGTAATGGAAGTATGCTCTCAATGACTCCAGATGATTTCACATCCTGCTGACGTCAGCACAATTGTTAATTGATTTAAACTGTGAAAGTTCAAGAAGTGGGGGCAATATGGGGTTGACTGCTAATTAGAGATTGATCCTGGAAGAGAGAGATGCAGAGAAAAAGGAGATAACTGGCATTAAAATAAAACAAAAGCTGAAAGTAATACAGTATAATAGGAGGCATTAAAAGCAAAATAAAAGTTTCTGTGAGATGGCTGGGGTGAAAGACGGGCATGTTGGTTCAACAATAGGGGAGCATATTGGTTGAGGTGTCTGTGCAGAGGGAGAAAAAAATATGTGGCTAGGATGGGAATATGGCTTGAGGAAACCACAATTAAAAATGTAACTGAAGTACCTTTGACTGTTGCTCACGTTAACTGTCTTTTTCAGTTTACTTTGTCTAATTGCACTGTAGTCTCTTTGGACAAGGAATGTATATTTTGTACATAGTTATATAGGTCCTATGCAATGGGAGCTTGATCGTGATTGGGGGATGTGGGCATTTAATAAAAATAATGCTCTAGATTGCTTACAGTAGAGAATGAAGATTTTTAGTTCTTTCCTGTATCTGTTCAAATCGATTCTTTCAAAAGATTAAAGAGTGAAAAGTTGAACTGTGCTTTCTTTGCTTTTATATACTTCACTAATTTCTAGTACAGAACGCCACTAGATTTACAGAAAGAGACAAAGTGCTAAATAACTTTTAACAAGTTTGGTTTCAGCAGGGTACATCTTGGTCCTAAGTTGCTCTCGCATCTTAATGTTACAGCAAACAACTGGTAACTTTTAAAAATAAAAGCATTGAACAGAGAAAGAAAGAGAAACAGATATACGCCATATCTGACCCCCTCAGCACACATATACGAACAGTTGAAAGGATTCCAATTTTACTTTGCTTATATTAACTTTGTTTTTCTCAGAGACTTTTAAATTAACAATTTAGAAAAGAGCTGAGATCCATACTTAAATGTCATAATGTTTAGATTACATAATTGGGGGGGAGAGATAGCTCGGTGGTTTGAGCATTGGCCTACTAAACCCAGGGTTATAAATTCAATCCTTGAGGGGGCCATTTAGGGATCTGGGGCAAAAATCTGTCTGGGGATTGGTCCTGCTTTGAGCAGTGGGTTGGACTAGATGACCTCCTGAGTCCCTTCCAACCCTGACATTCCATGATTCTATGAATTCAGAAAAATCATGGACAGCTCCTAAAATCCATTTTACATACTTCATTTGTAATATCCTGCAAAGAAAGGCAGCTGAATCTGCACTTGCTGAAATTTGTGAGATGTCTTCATGTATAGCTCCACGTAGAAGCCTGGTGGTAGAAAAGGCCTAAATGACTGGGGAGGTGTACGTGCATAAGGAACAGTCAGACCCCTTTGTCAAGCACAGATGAGTAAAAGTACGTTTGTCCACTGATCCTATCTGGGCATCCAGAAACTTACAGGTTTTATTCATATGGTGAAGGTTGCAAACTTCATTTTAAAAATTGACAAGGATACCCTAATGAAAAGAACATATCACATCTGCTGTTACCTCTAGATGTGTTCCTAATTCAGCCTAATTCAGACATCACTTTTTACTTGAACTAGGTTTCAGTCAACCATCTAATTCTCACCCAAGCCCCCAGTACCATAGAGACATTGGAAAAGTAGAGGGGAGTGCTGTTCAGATATGATTATAAGAATATACACACACCTTTGTATGTGTGGGCATAATGAATGAAATAACCTAGTATACCTGATAGGATACAAATGTTCTTAGTTGCCATGGTGATAGCTTGCTTATAAAAAGAATCATAGGGCTGGAAGGGACCTCGAGATAGCATCTAGTCCAGTCCCCAGCACTCAGGGCATGACTAAGTATTATCTAGACCAAATACTAAAGATAGATCAAAATAAATGATGTAGATTCTACCAGTGCCTCTAAGGGTACATCTACACTGCAGACTCCTTATATAAGCGTATAGAGTACATACACTGCATGCCTCCCTAGCATGTGTTTAAACAGCAACATAGACAGTGAGGGACTGCTTAGGTGAGTAAAGATATGCATGAATTCTTAAGGTACACCTCTACCCCCATATAACACTGTCCTCAGGAGCCAAAAAAATCTTACCGCGTTATAGGTCAAACCACATTATGTTGAACTTGCTTTGATCTGCCGGAGTGTGCAGCCTCGCCCCCTCCCCCCCCCCCCCAGCGCTGCTTTACCACGTTTTATCCGAATTCATGTTATATTGGGTCATGTTATATCGGGGTAGAGGTATATATACCCTATGCGGCTCTTCATACATCCAAGCAATACCTCCCCTTTCTACACTGATACTTTTTAGCAGTGTTGTGACTTGCTGCTGGAGTGTTTCTCCACCGCTGGGAATTGCTGAAGACTTTCCCCTCCAAAAGGAAACACTCCAGCAGCAGGGAAAGGTTTTGGCAGGGCAGAGGCAGCGGGGAAAGGATCTGTCAGCTTGCCACTACTGGAGCCTTTCCCTGCCACAGGGAGTTGCCAGAGGCTCTCTCTACCACAGTGAAAGACTCCAGCTGTGGGGAAAAGCTCTGACAGGGGTAGACTGTGGAGCTGCTAGAACTTTTTCTTGCTGCCTCCCCACTGCCAGGGCCTTTCACTGATGTGTGTAGCTACACACTGCTTCATGGACACAGCCTGCTTTTTACTGCGGGGTGTAGCTACGTGTACACCCTACGCAGTGCCACCGGTGATGTGCAGTATAGGCATAGCCTAAGAATATATCTATTTTGCAGATAATTACTGCCACCTAGTGACTATAAAGTCAACATCCCATCAGTGAAGTAAAAGGTTATTTCATTGACAATAGCTAAGGAAAAAATTCATTGCAGTAGGTGGGGAATACCACATACAACTTCCATCACTGAGTTGTATGTCTTATAGCCCTTATGTCACTAAAAATGTACTTGTTAATCTCTCTACCTCCTTGAATCTGAAGGTCATTTCAAGACAAGTACAACTATTTCACATGTACAAAAATGTCTATTAAAAATGGTTATTAAAATGCTAACATCTTGTTTCTCAATTAAAGCATACATTTATTCTTATACCTGCATGCCACTTATCTCCTGTTATCAACAAGATAAAGTAAGGAAAGTAATAGTACTTCCTATCCCAAAGTGCTTTGTAAACTGATTACAATGATTTACAAAGGATCCTTTGAAGCACCAATGAAGTACCACTGGAGTGAAACGCAGCATCTTTTTAACAGAACACAGTAATGGTATGCAATAGTTTAGGATAGGAGGTGAAGTAAAATGCCATATTTAGTTGAAATTTCAGGACAAATTAGGGAAGCAGAATGTTAAGTAGTAAAGTTGGAATTTGGCCAGTACACTGAAGATTTCTGGAAAGTTTGAGCAAAATAGCTCTTGAAAGAGTGAACAAAAATATTCTCCCCCCCCACAACAGCAATCTGGCAGGGGACCTCAATCTTTTGTGTGGGGTACCTAAAAAATGACTGGTCTTTGTAATTTCAGATTTAGCATGGTCATACTGTAGTACTTAAATGAGCAGTGTATATTTGAAAAATACTCATTTTAAAAGAACAAACTTATAATGTTTGAAAATGCAGAGCTGCATATATACAGTAAGCAATTCTTATTAGATGTGATGCACAGGAGTTAAAAATACATCTATCTGAAAGCTAGTCTGTTTTAAAAAATGAGTTAAATAGTATTTTGTGGTATTACACCTGTCGTCATGTCCCCCAGACAATTTCTGTGGTTTTACATTTTTTTAATTAAAAAAAATTCTCTGTTGCTCTGTGAAAGAGACACAAAAATGGAAAAACTGGCAAATTAGTCGCAAAGAGAAACAATGAAAATGACAATACACAAAGTAAGCAAACTAAAAAAGATTTTTTTCCCTTTGATTGTTCAATTACTGTAATCTTAAAAATCACACTTAAAATTCAAAAAATTATTTCCCTACTATTGGTGCAAGTAATAATTAAGTTGAAACTGTCCTGTTGACTGTTAATAAGTGACACTGGCTCAATTAATTCAAAGCAAGGAGCAGAGCTGTAGAGCTAGAACAGAGACAGAGGAGCCCAGCATTAATGAGACTTCTTTAAAGATGTGCCCAATGCTTGGATTTACCACAGGAACTAATGTTGGCTAACTGAGTACTGAACATGTGCATTTGAAAATTTTAAATTCTGTAGGTGCACACTTATGCTCAAATCTTGGTCCCTTAGCGTCAGTGGGAGATTTGCCATCGATTTCAATGAGATAAGGATATTGCCTTTAAAGAGCAATGCAGTATGCATCTTTACTCAAGTAGTTATATGTTGAGTTTCAGAAACTGGTTATGAGACTCTCATACTCTCACCAGCTCTCTAATACCTTTGCTGTTCCCGCAACATGCATGTGCAGAATGTTTTTGATTGCGTGTAGCAATCAAAGACCTCATTGCGCCTACGATGCTTTCCCAACATCAGATCTCTGTTTAACAGTCTGAGACTGCACTGCACTGCTAGCCCAAGGTGTGGCCATGGTCAGTCATATTTACAGTACCATTGCCTGGGACCAGATCCTCAGGTGTAATCTAACATAGCTCTCTCTGGCAACCCCCAGAGCTATGCGGGGTTCTTAGCTTCCTCTTCCAGACAGTCTCAGGAAGGCCTCTGTTCTACTTTCTAGATACAGATCTGTTTTTAACAATTGTGATTCCTTTTCCCTGGTTCCCAACCCTGGACTAATTAGCTGAGTCTCTACTGGGCAGAAGGTTACACCTCCTAACACCCATGTTTCTGGAGAGTGTATGGTTAAGCGTAACCATGTGTTTCTGGAAAATAAATATTTTCCCAAAAGCATCTACATTCTGATTGATAGGGAGTTTTGGCAGGGAAGGTGTATGAACAATAAGGAGTGAATTCATTGGTAACCACTCACAAAACAAAATAGTCTACTCGAGGCTTTAATAAATGTTTTCTCTGTGACCTTGGGCAAGTCTGTCTCAGTTTCCTTTTCTATAAAATGGGGCAAATAATACCTATAGCACTGGTACAGGTATAAGGTAACACAAAGGTGTTGTGAGGCTTAATTAATAAAATTGAAGTCCCTGAATGGGAATACAAAAAAATAAATTTATTACTATATCAAAGAGATTTTTCTTCCCTTCACAGAGCAGTTGGTGCTCTTTTAGAAAGCAAAGATGCAGTAGAAGAACTCCTACAAGGAAAACATTTGGATTTATCATTTCAAGGAATTGATGATTTTAGAAATGAAGTTGTATTTGTGAAGTTTGCAGCGAGTGACCATACAGCCGCACTTACGGAGATATCAGGTAAAACTTGTTAATATCATTACAAAGTGCTCAGAATGCTCTTCTAAGCTCTTGCTAATATAGGACTACATTATCCACTAAATGGGCAGTACAGTAACTCCTCACTTAAAGTTGTCCCGCTTAACGTTGTTACGTTGCTGATCAATTAGGGAACATACTCATTTAAAGTTGTGCAATGCTCCACTCTTACGTTGTTTGGCTGCCTGCTTTGTCCACAGCTGGCAGCCTCCCTGCGCCTCCCGCCCACTGGCAGACCCCACGGATCAGCGCCTTCCCTCTGCTCCCCCTGCCTCCTGCCTGCGGCAATCAGCTGGCTTGCGGCGTTTTGGAGGCAGGAGGGAGTGGGGGAGAAGCCAGGATGCAGTGTGCGAAGTAAAGGAGGAGGAGGTGGTGGGGGGGGAAGACAAGGCAGGTCAAAGGTTGGGGCTTGGGGAAGGAGTAGGGTGGGCAGGCTGACGGTTGAGCCCAGGGCGGGTTCCAGGCACCAGTGCAGCAAGCAGGTGCCTGGGGTAGCCAACGGAAAGGGGCAGCATGTCCGGCTCTTTGGCAGATGGTCCCTCAGTCCGTCTCAGAGGGAAGGACCTGCCGCCAAATTGCCACTGAAAAATATGAAGCGGCGGTGGTAGAGCTGCGGCCGCTGATCACTTTTTTTTTTTTTTTTTTTGGGTCGCTTGGAGCGGCAAAAATGCTGGAGCCGGCCCTGGTTGAGCCCCCTGCCGCTCATTCTTGCAGAGTAGGGGAAGCTGCCCTGGAACCTACCCCACCCCCATTTACATTAATTCTTATGGGGAAACTGGATTCACTTAACATCATTTCACTTAAAGTCACATTTTTCAGGAACATAACTACAACGTTAAGTGAGGAGTTACTATAATTACAATTGGAGCTTACACATTCTTCTGTTGGGAGGGCTGGCATTTCAGACCACAAAATTCATGGATTTTTTGAGCTCCATGGACACCTTCTGCAGTGGTTCGTGGCCCATCTTTGCACTGTTCATCCCAAAATCCATGTTTACTATCTGCCCTAGAACCACCCTCCTAAAGGAAGTTAACTACATCCTGGAGGAGAAAGATAGGTAAGTTAACGTTCATTGAGTCAGGATTAACTTCCTTACAAGTTTCATGGGTTGGGTGTGTTGAAACAGTGCTTCTCCATGGCTTCCTCCTTGATTCACCTCATTCCCCATGCTCATACCTGAAACCTCATGGAGCACCCTGAGAAGGTTGAAAAGGCAATAATATTCCTTCTCTCACCCTGGGTCATAGAACCATACGATTAGAAGGGATCACAAGGGTCATCTAGTCTAACTCTCTTCTCAGATGCAGGCTTTATTGTGTCTAAACCATTCAAGACAGATGGCTATCCAGCCTCCTTTTGAAAACTTCCAGTGAAGGAGCTTCCATGACCACTCTAAGCAGTCTGTTCCATTGTGATTCTGTTACTACTGTTAGGAAGTTTTTCCTGAGATTTAATCTAAATCTGCTGTGCTGTAGTTTGAACCCACAGCCTCTTGTCCTGCTCTCTGTGGCAAGAGAGAACTTTTATTCATTATTTTTATGACAGCCTTTCAAATATTTGAAGACCGCTATTATGTCCCCCCTTAATCACCTCTTTTCCAAACTAAACATACCCAGTTCCTTCAGCCTTTTCTCATACGACTTGCTTTCCATACCTTTGATCATCTTTGTCACTCAACTCAACTCAACCTTTCCAGTTTCTCTACATCCTTTCTATACATTGGTGACCAGCTGAGCCTAACCAGCACCAAATAGAGCAGTACTGTCACCTCCTGTGATTTGCATGCTATGCCTCTGTTAATGCAATCTAAAATTTTGTTTGCTTTTTTTTTTGTAACAGCATCACATTGTTAACTCATGTTGAGATTGTGATCCACCACAACTCCTAGATCCTTCTCAGCAGTGCTGCTGCCAAGCCAGTTTCCCACTTCTGTATTTGTGCATTTGTTTTTTATTCTCTGTAGCACTTTACATTTCTCGTTGTTGAATTTCATTTTGTTGTCTATAGCCCAGTTCTCCATTTCATCAAATACTTATACCCTACCCTTGCTATAATTGAGGGTATATCATCCATAATTAATCCCACTGGATTAGAAACAAACAACAAAAACAAATAGAAGGTCAAATGCAGACCCTCTTCCCATGGGTGTGAAAGTTCCCTAGCCAGTGGGACATGGGCAGACCAGGAGAGGGGTGGGACCTGACAATCTGCCTCACGAAGTGGGCGTGGGGTGTAAAAGTCCCTGTCACTGTATTGGTCTCCCGGGCAGGGGCGGCTCTACATATTCCGCCGCCCCAAGCAGTCATGCGCGGGAGGCGCCCCGGAGCCCCGGGAGCAGCGGACCTCCCGCGGGCTTGAGTGGTGAGGGTCCGCTAGTCGCGCGGGTCGGCTGGACCTCCCGCAGCTGCGGGCAGTTCGCTGGTCCGGCGGCTGCGGTCCAGCCGACCCGCGCGACCAGCGAACCGTCCGCAGTGATGCCTGCAGGAGGTCCACTGGAGCCGCGGGAGGAGCGACCCCTCCGCAGTCATGCCTGCGGCAGGTCCGGTCGTCCCGGGGCTCCGGTGGACCTCCCGCAGGTGTGACTGCGGCAGGTCCACCGGCCCAATCTGCCGCCCCTACCGGCAAGTGCCGCCCCACGCGCGTGCTTGTCGCGCTGGGGTCTGGAGCCGGCCCTGCTCCTGGGGCACCCCCTGACCTATCACAGCTTTTGGTCTTTGTTTCCAGGCAGCCAACACCACACCTCCATCCAAGGCTCTGCTCTTCTCCTAGGTCTGACATCAGCTGAGCTGGGCTTCTCCCTTTTACATCTTCCCTCCAGGCCTGACATGCCTTGCAGGGATAGTAGGGCTGCTTGAGCCCAGTACAGTCCGTTAACCTCATCACATACACCCTGTCACAGTCCCACATAGTTGCTTCAGTCTTTGGGCTGAAGGTAGCCTCTATGGAGGAGCTTTGGAGACATGCTGCAGATTGTAGAGTGAGGATTCTTCTCTCCCGCTCCTCCCCACCCCATGTATCTGCTCAGCACCTAGTCTGGCTTCTCAGACCGAGTGCTGTGCTCAGAATTTGAGTTTAAATAAAAACAGACATGGCAAACATAAATGTTGATTGTGTTCCTGCTGCAAAGTGTTCTAGTCACATACTTTTTATATTTAAAAAATAATGAATTTTAATAATTACTTGGAAGAAGTGTCACGTATAGGTGTCAGCATTATTTTGTGTTAGCAGCAGCATGATTTTCAGGGCAGTTGTGGGTTCATCATGAAATCCAAAAGATTGGAGTGTAAATATCACTACTATTTTTCTTTTTCTAAATCTAACTCCTATGTATTTTAGAACAGAAAGGCCTGAAAGAAATAAAAAATAAATAAATTTATCTTGTGGCTCATTCTTTTTTTTTTTTTTAGCCTATCTATAATGTATCTTAAGATCATTTAGCAGACCATGTTAGCAACTTATTATGTCTGATTATGGAAAAAGCCCTACTGAAACCATAACTATGCATTCTCTTTTCAAATTATTTAATTTAGATATTCATACACATTTTTAAATGCTTATTGAAAGCTCTAAATATCTATTATATATATATAAAAACACATCATTTACTCCAAAACAAAAAGAAATAAAACCATTCTGGCCACTAATCCCATCACTGGTGACCACATCCTTGAAGTATAGTGATACCATGCAATAACTGTACAATTGCTATTGCTGGATTTTAGTGTTCATGATCCCATAAGAACATAAGAATGGCCGTACTGGGTCAGACCAAAGGTCCATGTAGCCCAGTATCCTATCTACCGATAGTGGCCAATGCCAGGTGCCCCAGAGGGAGTGAACCTAACAGGTAATGATCAAGTGATCTCTCTCCTGCTGTCCATCTCCACCCTCTGACAAACAGAGGCTAGGGACACCATTCCTTACCCATCCTGGATAATAGCCATTAATGGACTTAACCTCCATGAATTTATCCAATTCTCCCTGTTATAGTCCTAGCCTTCACAACCTCCTCAGGCAAGGAGTTCCACAAGTTGACTGTGCGCTGTATGAAGAAGAACGTCCTTTTATTTGTTTTTAACCTGCTGCCCATTAATTTCATTTGGTGGCCCCTAGTTCTTATATTATGGGAACAAGTAAATAACTTTTCTTTATTTACTTTCTCAATATCACTCATGATTTTATATATCTCTATCATACCCACCCCCCCGAGTCTCCTCTTTTCCAAGCTGAAAAGTCCTAGCCTCTTTAATCTCTCCTCATATGGGACCTGTTCCAAACCCCTGATCATTTTAATTGCCCTTCTCTGAACCCAAGTTAGATTAAACTGATTTTGAAAGACATTAGATATTTTTGAAAGTTTTCCTCATGATTTCACTACAGAGTTAAGGTTGTTTGGACATCTTGATTTGTATTTCCATATACTTTTTAACATTTAACCTTAATTTTTTGTTTTTTCTGGGTTTGCAATGCTTGTTTTGGGGAGAATTACAGCAATGTATTATATCCTAAATTGCTGATATGTACGGTTAACCTTTGAGGGGTCAGGAGAAGACAGTGGGGATTTGGGGGGAAGAGAAGGAAGCAGAAATGTCTATAGGCCTCGGTAGGAGGTGGTGGGGAGAGGACTGTTTTTGGGGAAAGGAACCACATTAGAGAGAACGGCACTACGTGAAGAAGAGATCTATGCTGTAAGGACTTCCCTTGTATTGCAACCTCAGTGCATATTGTAGCAAAGGCAGCAGTACCATGGGGAGCCTTTCAAGCACTGGATGCCCAAGCTCACATGTGACCATGCAACCTGCAGCAGTAACAAATGGGGCCAAGTGAGTTGCTACTGAGAACTTTTGACACGTGAGTCCAGTTTCTCTCATGTCACTGGCTCATTTCAACTAACAGAATTGTTGTATGCAGATTAGCTGTAGAGGAAGGGTTGTGTTTTCTCTAATGTCAAAATGGCTTCCCTTGAGGGTGACCTCAACTTCAACCTAGCTCCATTTGTATAATCATAACAATTAATTAAATATAGCAAATATACCAACTGTTAATTGTTAGCTTCAGTATAACATGATTTTTTTCAAATGTAGTTTGTGCATGAGATTTAATGAATCTTAACTATATGAACATTTTGAAAAGTCTTTTATTCTGATATTGGGATCATTTGAGGGGGGAAGTTTGACACAAAGTGCTAACTTTCTCAAGTGAATTTTAGTTCAAACAAAAGTTTTTACTTGTAAAAATCTCAGAAAATTCACTCTGGACTCTGTAATTCTGGGGAGGACCCATATTCTTAATAAATCACAGAGAGGTCGAATCCATGCTTTAAGTACAAAACTCAA
The DNA here is from genome assembly GCF_016161935.1 of Mauremys reevesii. NCBI lineage: Eukaryota > Metazoa > Chordata > Testudines > Geoemydidae > Mauremys > Mauremys reevesii. The sequence continues at coordinate 111,989,063 of NC_052625.1, read as the reverse complement.
CTCTGTTTTAACTATGGACCCACAACCGACTTCTTTGTAACAGCTATTGGCTTTGGCACATCAGATCAAACCTGTCATAAAATATAGTTCTTGAAGATCAGTTAGTATGAGTATAGATAAAAAATAAGTGTAATATCAACTAAGTTCTGCTCTCCAGAAAAGCGGCAGATGGTGCCTGGATCAAAACAAAACAGAGAAGAGACATCATTGCATCGCTCTAAAATCTGGGCTTAAAGTACGTTCATAAGTATTTAATAAAAATATCTCAGAGCACAATAAATGTCTCTAGTTTGTCATTGTCCTTTTAAGCTATGCCAGCAATTTCAACTATTCCTTGGAAAGGTCCCCAAAGAGACTTTCAGTACTGATGAATGATCCTTTGTGCTCTGAGGAATGTGAGGTCACACCATTTTTAAATATGGGCATAACCCATATAGGACATTTTTCACAGTAGCAGAGACCACAGCCATCATATTGTCTCTGGTACATCCCAACAGCATATGTTAATAAAGGCTTGTTCAATTTTTCTATGCTTTCTCCAGTATCTCATGTATCAGTTCAGTTTCCCAAGCACCTTTTGATTTTAGAGTTTATTAGTCTGTACCTTATAAAAGACGGAATGACAAACAAGCAGAGGTAGGAAACTCATTCGGCAGTCTACAATAAAGTACACTGCTGCTGGGTACAGTTTTATTATTTGAAGCCGCTCCTGATTTAGAGGTGCACCTCTACCCCGATATATCGCAGTCCCCGGGAGCCAAAAAATCTTACCGCGTTATAGGTGAAACCACGTTATACTGAACTTGCTTTGATCCACCGGAGTGTGCAGCCCCGTCCCTCCAGAGTGCTGCTTTACTGCGTTATATCCAAATTCGTGTTACATCAGGTCACGTTATATCGGGATAGAGGTGTATTTCTAAAATCCAGCCTGCTGGAAGTGGAATAGTGCTTTCAAATCCCAAAGTGATTTCAGTGGTTTCTAGCATTATTATTTCAAGTACTTTATGGCCTTTTAGTCCAATGGTAACTCTGCTTCCCCACTGTCACGTCCCAAAATCTCATTGGACATTTACAAGATGATTATATATTATACAGAGACAATTTTAGAAAGCTATGGTAAGATCATTCGTAAGCTGATTGCTCTTTTCTAGGTCTCCCATGTAAGAGAATGAATGTTGGCTATTTTTGACCTAACTATTTGGGGTGGTTGTTGTTTTTTTGCCAGACTTGTGTGTTTTGTTTTAAGTATAATATAATATATACTATTAAAATATAATAGTAATGTTTGCTTTATCCAAGCCTGGATGGACACAGTACGTTTGAGCAAGAGTGAATACCTAGTTGTTGGACTTGGTTAGTGAGATGTAATAGAATGTTGGAGGGTGAAATATTTCAGCTTTGGTCTTCTCTGTAACCAGAGAAATCAGATATGCTACAGACCAGAATAAGTCTGAGTTTGAAAACTTCAGAGTAAATGATTCAGATCTTCAAAATAATTCCTGGCTAAAGTAGCTTGGACATTGAAAGCCACCATCTATAAAACTGTAAGAAAGTAAGTGAGAGCACTTGTGAGTAATTTTCTAAATGATTTCAGATTAGTTGTCCAGATTCTAAGATTGGCATAAAATATGATCAGACTTTGACCCTTCGTCTTCAGTAAGACATTCATTCACAGAAAACAAACTCATAGATCAATGAATCATTAAAACCTCTACATCAAGGTGTGAGGGGTAAGAGAATAACAAAGCTGGGTATTCTTGGGCAGGTCACCACTCTGTGCCTCAGTTTCACCATCTGTAAAATGGGGATAATGATGGAGACCTCCTTTGTAAAGTGCTTTGAGATCTGCTGATGAAAACTGCTATCTATATAAGAGAACTGAGGAGATCACGCTTCATCTTGTCAATGGTTGCAGTTGCAGCCTGCTTAGGTCATTCCTTAGACTTGGGCCTATATTTCAATCTCCAGACTTCTGCAGTAATATTTGCATTAATTTGGAATTAATTCTGAAACAACTTGGGGAGCTGGACACCTGAGGAAAATGGCAGAAAACTGAAATTGTCTGACTTGTGTGACTTTGATAGAGTATTCTGAAATCTTTAACGGTCAGGCATCTGACATTTATAACTTAATTGCCTCAGATTCCTGGAATCAAAGTACAGTATCTCTTAAATTCCCAGAGAGTCGTTATCAGTGGTTCACAGTCAAGTTGAAAGGGCATATCAAGTGGGGTCCCACAGGGATCAGTTCTGGGTCTAGTTCTCTTCGGTATCTTCAACTATTTAGATACTGGCATAGAGAGTACATTTAGAAAGTCTGCTAAAGATACCAAGTTGGGAAGGGTTGCAAGTGCTTTGGAGGGTAGGATTAAAATTCAAAATGATCTGGATAAGCTGGAGAAATGGTCTGAAGTAAATAGAATGAAATTCAATAAGAATAAATGGAAAGTACTCCACTTAGGAAGGAACAATCAGTTGCACACTTACAAAATGGGAAATGACTGCTAGGAAGGAGTACTGCAGAAAAGGATCTGGGGGTCATAGTGTGTGACAATCTAAATATGAGTCAGCAGTGTTACACTATTGCAAAAAAAGCAAACATTCTGGGATGTATTGTAAGCAAGACAAGAAGTAATTCTTCCACTCTACTCTGGGCTGATTAGGTCTCAACTGGAGTATTGCGTCTAGTTCTGGACGCCACATTTCAAGAAGGATGTGGACAAATTGGAGAAAGTCCAGAGAAGAACAACAAAAATTATTAAAAGTCTAGAAAACATGATCTATGAGGGAAGATTGAAAAAATTAGGTTTGTTTAGTTTGGAGAAGAAAAGATTGAGAAGGGACATGATAGTTTTCAAGTATATAAAAGGTTGTTAAAAGGAGGAGGGAGAAAAATTGTTCTTAACCCCTGAGGATAGGACAAAAAGAAATGGGCAGAAATTGCAGCAATGGAGGTTTAAGTTGTACATTAGGTAAAACTTCCTGTCAGAGTGGTTAAGCACTGGACTAAATTGCCTGTGGCAGTTGTGGAATCTCCATCACTGGAGATTTTAAAGAGCAGTTTAGACAAACACCAGTCAGGGATGGTCTAGATAATACTTAGTCCTGCGATGAGTGCACGGGACTGGACTACATGACATCCTGAGGTCCCTTCCAGTCCTATTTGCCACAGTAGTTATGCCATTATTCTTTTATCACAAGTATACCATACTCTGTGAAAACAAACTCAATCCCACTTTTTGTTTGGTCAAGAAGTTGTGAGAATGGATCTTCAGTATATTGTCAGTTATTTATGTGTGTCAAAAATTAGGTTTCTTACTTTTTAAATAAGTATCTGTTTCCTTGGCATCTCAAAATGCAATCTTTTGAATGTTGGCATGGGTGAGAAAAAATTAGGCAGATTTTTGTATGTGTCCCATATGCTCAAAGTGTCAAAACTTTATAAATAACAGGACAGAACAGAGGCAAAATCCATTTTTTTAATATACTGAAGTCCTTCAAGCAACACAATTTAGAATATCAGCTAAGAGTAAAATAATTCAACAAGACCACCCACCATTTAGTTTTAGTGTTTTGCTGAGAAAACAAAAAGTACTTCTTTAAATGTAAAGAGATTACAATTTAAAAAGCCCCAACAGAACCCATTCAAGATAAAGGTGTATTTCTAACCTTAATGAAGTCAAGACCTCTTTTTTATTTCAGTTCCAGTGTTACACAGCATTAATGTACCGTTCTTATTCAGGCAAATCTGAAGTCACTAGGGATTAGGACTGAGGTCCCAATTTGGGAACTAGCTCCACACAGGCACAGGGAGCCGACTGCAGGATTGAGGCCTAATTCCACTGGATTTAATTGGAAAATGGATTTTGTTTGGACACACACAATACAAATATTTTTAAAAAGTTGTCCTTTTTACCTGTTCCAGACCTCAAGACTAGTTTTACATATATAGAAAATGCAAGGTCAGTTGTGATGTTTGCATGTGTAAGCAAGAGAATATTGAGCAGGAATAGGGAGGTGTTGTTACTATGTACAGTATTAGTGAGAACGTTCCTAGAATATTGTGGCCAGTTCCTGTATCCACAATTTAAAAAGCATATTGACAAATTGGAAAGGTTTCAGAAAAAAGAGTTAAGAATGATTTGAGGTTTGGTAAACCTACCTTCCAGTGAGAGATTGTTAAACTAGACTGAGTTTCTCTAAAGAGAAAGTTAAGAGGTGACTTGATCACAGATTGTAAGTACCTACATGGGGAGAGTATTTATATTGCTTCAGTCTTCAGGGCTGAGGATGTTAGGGAGATTCCCAAACCTGAGCCGTCCTTTGTAGGTGACAAATCTGAGGAACTGTCACAGATTGAAGTGTCATTAGAAGAGGTTTTGGAATTAATCGATAAACTTAACAGTAACAAGTCACTGGGACCAGATGGCATTCACCCAAGAGTTCTGAAAGAACTCAAATGTGAAATTGCGGAACTATTAACTATGGTTTGTAACTTGTCCTTTAAATCAGCTTCTGTACCCAATGACTGGAAGATAGCTAATGTAACGCCAATATTTAAAAAGGGCTCTAGAGGTGATCCCGGCAGTTACAGACCGGCAAGTCTAATGTCAGTACCGGGCAAATTAGTTGAAACAATAGTAAAGAATAAAATTGTCAGACACATAGAAGAACATAAATTGTTGGGCAAAATTCAGCATGGTTTCTGTAAAGGGAAATCACGTCTTACTAATCTTTTGGAGTTCTTTGAAGGGGTCAACAAACATGTGGACAAGGCGGATCCAGTGGACATAGTGTACTTAGATTTCCAGAAAGCCTTTGACAAGGTCCCTCACCCAAAGGCTCTTACATAAATTAAGTTGTCATGGGATAAGAGAGAAAATCCTTTCATGGATTGAGAACTGGTTAAAAGACAGGGAACAAAGGGTAGGAATAAATGGTAAATTCTCAGAAGGGAGAGGGGTAACTAGTGGTGTTCCCCAAGGGTCAGTCCTAGGACCAATCCTATTCAACTTATTCATAAATGATCTGGAGAAAGGGGTAAACAGTGAGGTGGCAAAGTTTGCAGATGATACTAAACTGCTCAGGATAGTTAAGCTCAAAGCAGACTGTGAAGAACTTCAAAAAGATCTCCCAAAACTAAGTGATTGGGCAACAAAATGGCAAATGAAATTTAATGTGGATAAATGTAAAGTAATGCACATTGGAAAAAATAACCCCACCTATACATACAATATGATGGGGGCTTATTTAGCTACAACTAATCATGAAAGAGATCTTGGAGTCATTGTGGCTAGTTCTCTGAAGATGTCCACGCAGTGTGCAGCGGCAGTCAAAAAAGCAAACAGGATGTTAGGAATCATTCAAAAAGGGATAGAGAATAAGATGGAGAATATCTTATTGCCCCTATATAGATCCATGGTATGCCCACATCTTGAATACTGTGTACAGATGTGGTCTCCTCATCTCAAAAAAGAAATACTGGCATTAAAAAAGGTTCAGAGAAGGGCAACTAAAATGATTAGGGATTTGGAGCGGGTTCCATATGAGGAGAGATTAAAGAGGCTAGAACTTTTCAGCTTGGAAAAGAGGAGACGTGGCAGGTATGATAGAGGTATATAAAATCACGAGTGGTGTTCTTGTGGGAACAAGTTATTTACTTGTTCCCATAATATAAGAACTAGGGGCCACCAAATGAAATTAATGGGCAGCAGGTTTAAAACAAAGAAAAAGTTCTTCTTCACACAGCACACAGTCAACCTGTGGAACTCTTTGCCTGAGGAGGTTGTGAAGGCTAGGACTATAACAGGGTTTAAAAGAGAGCTAGATAAATTCATGGTGGTGAAGTCCATTAATGGCTATTATTCAGGATGGGTAAGGAATGGTGTCCCTAGCCTCCATTTGTCAGAGGGTGGAGATGGACAGCAGGAGAGAGATCACTTGATCATTGCCTGTTAGGTTCACTCCCTCCGGGGCACCTGGCATTGGTCACTGTCGGTAGACAGATACTGGGCTACATTAACCTTTGGTCTGACCCAGTATGGCCATTATGTTCTTATTTCTGACATTTTTAATCTAGTAGACAAGGCATAAAACTATCCAATGCCTGGAAGCAGAAGCTAGACCAATTCAGATTAGAAATAAGATGCATTTTTTTTACAATGAGGATAATTAACAATTGGAATAACTTGCCTAGAGGTGTGGTGGATTCTCCATCACTTGAAATCTTTAAATCAAGAATTGATATCTTAAAGATAAACTGTTGCTCAGTCATAAATTACAGGCATCACTTGGTGAAATTCTACTGCCTATGTTATGTAGTAGGAAGGACTAGAGAATCACAATAGCCACTTCTGCCATTAAAATCTAAGAATCTGTTTCAAATAACAGTGCCTCGTTTTTTATCCCTTTCCCATACAAGGAATAAGATGATGAGAAGGATGTGAAAACAAACATACATTGCTAGATTGCATTACATTGCTTTTTTCTATTTTCAGAAATCAGTAACTTCCAGGAGTGTTGAAAAGGAGACTATATCTGAGACTTAGCAGAAAAATCCAAAAACTCTTTTCAATTTACATATTTTCTTCCCAAGTCATGACCTCTGCTTCTGTAAGTGAAAGAGATCTGGATCTAGGATGAGGACAAGGAAGAAGGGGAATACTTTCCCCAACCTTTGTAGTAGCGTCTACATTGATGCTCTGGGGAGATCCTGTTCCATGCATGAGGGAGTGGGGGGAGCAGGTTTAGAGGGAAGCAGGGCTTGAGGATGGCTGTTGTCTTCAACATTATCCTCTTGGAAACTCATGAGGAACCCATGAACAAGACAGAATGATGTGATGTAAATTGAGAATGAGAAGTCAGTGTCTTTTCTTTTGTGTGAATTTTTTCTGAGTCTGAGATAATCCGGACAGCTTCAGCAAGCATTTCACCACTGATCCCAAGTGGGAGTTACACAATACAGTAGTAAACAGCATCTTCATTCAGTGAGGAACCCCAACTTGGGAGGGCAAATGGGAAGTGCAACATATACTGCTCCAGGGGATTTCAAGGTCAGTACTTCCGGGGCAATGCTCTCCTCTCTTGGACAGATCACTTCAGTTACGTCTTCCATCCCATCCTACAACTACCACCTCGAGTTCTACAGACGATTCAGTGAGACAGCGCACAAGTTATCCTGATTGCCCGCAGACGGCCCAGACAGTTCTTGTTTCCAGGCCTCCTACAAATGTCATCCTGTCCTATCAGCATTTGCACCTCCAGATCTTGATCCAGAAAAATGGCAGGGTCAAGCATCCCAAACCCAATGCTCTTCATTTCATGGCTTGGTGTTTGGATGGGCCTCAAGCCTAGAATGTTCTTGCTCTGAAGCTCTGCAAATCTTTCATAATAATAGCAGAAAAGACTCCACCAGAAAATGTTACCTAGCCAAGTGGAAACATTTCTCTGTCTGGGCTCAGCAAAGCTATATATCTCCAGAGACAGTGGATATTCCTGCTATTTTGGATTTGTCTTTTTACCCTCAAGATGACAGGCCTTTCCTTGAGAGCACTATGTGTTCACCTGGTGGCAAGTAGTGTGCCACTTGCCAATGGACAGTTACTTGATCTTTACCTACCTGGTAACAGCCAGGTTTTTGAAGGGCCTGATCAGAACCTTTCTGTTGGCAAAGAAAGCAACCACTCATTGAGATTTTAATTTAGTGCGTATGACTTTTACTAAGCCACACTTTGAACAGCTAGATATGTGTTCCATGAGGGTTGCCTCCCTCATTGTCATCACCTCAGGCAGAAGGGTTAGGGAACTTGGGGCTTCTTGGTTGAAGGATAAGGTCTTGCTATCACTATGCCCGAAATTCACTCCTAAGACAGTGTCGAAATTTCAAATAAACCAATCAATTCACTTACCTGTGTTTTTCCTGAACTCCGTGTCTCTAGCAAGGACAGGAGACTTTATTCCCTTGATATGAGACAAGCATTGGCATTCTAACTAGAGAAAGCAAAACAGATAAGGAAGTACCTTGACTGTTCGTTGCCGAGCGAGTATGAGAACAAGCTGTATTTTCTCAGAGGATTTCTCAGTGGAGCTCTAGCTGTATCCTACTTTGTTATCAATTGACACAGCTTCCTCCCCCACCAGGTGTATGGGCTCACTCTACAAGGGCACAAGCATTCTTGGTAGCATCAAATCAATAGATACCCCTGTGTGATATTTGCAGGGAGATTCACCCATACATTCACGAGATATTATGCCTTGTTCCAGGACTCCACTGCTGATGCATCATTTGGAACAGTGGCTCTACAAGCAGCTAAATCATCTGCATCCTCGCACCCTCCTCCTCTCTGAGTACTGCTTCTCAGTCACCCACTGTGGAATATATATAGGGACCAGCACTAGAAGAAAGGGAAGTTACTTACTTTGTAACTGGAGGTTTTTGAGATGTGTGACCCCCTATCTCTATTCCACTACCCTCCCTCCTTCCCCACTGCTTTGGATCTTGACTAGATTTACAATAGAGAAGGAATTGGAGAGGCATTTGGTCTGTCCTGGCCCTTATACCCTTGATGTGGCGCATAAAGAGAGCAAGGTCACAGGAACATACAAACAGATGCCACTTGCAGGAATTTTCTGGTCTCAGGTGCATGTGCATCCACAGTGGAATACAAATAGGGACCGCACCTGTTAAAGGTAAGTAACTTCCCTTTTTCTTTGTAGGTGGAAGCTTTCTATTTTACAAAGTCCTCCAATGCATCCTCTTACTTTCCTACACCATAGGATGTCAGTACACAGAGCCCCTAGTGTTGGATTTCCCCTTACCTTTCCCATGAACTGCAATTACATGGTACCTTTATCAGATCCCATTAGTAGTACTGTTGGGGTCTCTCTTCTTTGTCCCTCACCTGGTAGCAATGCACTTTCCTTTTTTCTCTCCATTAGAGCACACAAGCCCAGAAAGCGTATCTCCATTTCTTCAGATCCCTACTTTTGAAATTTCAGAATCAGAGTTCCAGATGACAAAATAGCACACTGTCATAATGTAACTGTGCTGTGTATTGCATATTTTTTGAGATTTGGAAATACTTAGAGTATAGTCATTTTGGAGTTGATTTTGAGCATGTTTCATTTGTCCAAGTTTGAATTAGGCTTGTGATCAGAATTTTAGCACTTTTAGTTTAATGTTAAGAGTTCTGTTCATCCAAAGCTCAGACCTCTGAGTTAGACACAGAGTGTGAAATCTTTACCCATTGAAGTCAATGGCCAAATTCCCATTTGGTTTCAATGGAGACAGAATTTCGTGGTGGGACTCTGTGGGCTTTCTTGAATTGATATGCCTCCATTAATTAATATTTTCTTTGTAATTTGTCTGTACTAAATTTGTGCTTACAGTTCTCATGGATCTTGAAAACATAACTCCTTCCTTTCACCATGACTTTTATCTCAAGTATGGTTAACATTGATAACCAATTGATGGAATGTACATACGATGACAGAATAGTAATGTCCACAGATGTGGTTGTTGATATACCTCTATCTATAGCCTTTGTTAGATATTGTCCTTTACTCCACACCATTTGAAGGGGCCTGATGTAGAACTTACATATGCAAATTGCCTATTGTCTGATGTTCGCTGCCAGTAGCATGAGACAAGAGTATATGCTTTCCCCTGACTGCACACTTGTTGTAGTGAATGTATGAAATTAGTATTGGTTTCTATCATCTTGATGTCTCTGTTGCTGAATATATTCCCTCATATCTCTGTTGCTCTGGGTATCACATGTAACATGACAGCGCTCAAGTGGTTTCAGTGTTGTTTTTTAGGTGCTTGTTGCTGCTTATAACAGCTGTTATTTTTGGCAGCCAGAAATGCCTGTAAACCCCCTCTATTGTTTTATGCTTTCTGTAATTAAGATTTATTTTGGCACCTAATTGTGTTTGTACATAATCTAGCACATTGCAGGTACTGCCAGAAACCATAAATCTATCAAATGTAAAGAAACCTATGAGAACAAATGTGCCATTAAGTGAATTTCCTATAGTACACTAGTACACTAACACTAAGCGGGTTGCATGTCTAAACTTACACCTTGTGCTTGTGCTCTATTGACAATAGCCCAAACACATGATTGTAAATGTAGACAAGCAAGAGAAAATAGTGTAAGCTATTGTAGATGGGGGCTTTTTTATTTTTGTGTCTTGATTTGTGGCACGTACATTATCAACACGTAGCATAATAATCCTGTGTACATCAAATATATTTATTGAGAGCAGAATTCCTGACCAGGATTGTTGGAATACTGTAGCTGTTTGTTTTTAGGGTTACTTAGTTAAGGTTATGAGGGATATGATTTTACATGATTTCTGCTACATTGTAAGGTGAGTTTCTGATGTTGTCAATTTATCATTAGTGTTCCATGGTGACAAGTTTTAGGAAATTATTAAACTCTAATTTGTCATCAGGCAGACCCCATTCAATCCCATGAATGTAATGGAAATATTTTATATGGTATCAACAACATTTGAATTTGCTACAGCATTATAACAGTAAGCATATGTCTGGCAGCAAGCTTCTAAATCCAAGTGACCTAGAGGCAAAAATTCAGAAAAAAGCAGGCCTAATATAGATTTTCTGTTTGAGTCAGTTGATTTTTTTATTATTCCACAACAAACTACTGGAACACATTTAGCACCATATAATTATCTACTAGGAACCACAGTGTAATTATGCCTAAAATGTGATGACAGGAGGGTAAGAACATTTTATTCTTTGTAGTTTTATTTGGTCATTTTAGAATTCCTGAGCTAAACACAAAGTAGCTATTGAGAATTTACTTTTGAGTCACTCTAGTTGACATTTGAGGCTTGACTGTATTAAGGGGGTGAGTGTCCTCAGTCTCTGGCATGACTGGTTCCTAAAGACCAGATGACTTTAAAATGTGCTACTTGTAGTCTATTAATGGAAGTGAAACTGTCATGATTGGTTAAGTCACATAGACTACTATAACAGTTGTATTCAAGGAAGGTAGACTTGGATTTTTGAAGACTCAGTGTCTGACTCTCAACTCACTTTTACCAGCATAAATCAGGAGTGAGTCCAGCAAGTGTTAAAACCAGTGTAAGTGAGATCAGAATCAGTCTTTTGGTTATTACAGGCATCCTAAATGAATTGATTATAAGGATCTGTTACATCATTGGCAGTATCTGCAATGTTACTGCATGTTTTATCTCTTCTACAAGTACACGTTTTGATGAAATACTAAATATACTGTAGAAAAGGTAATGCACAGACCTGTAGGCTTCACAGACTTTGGATGAGACTCATTGGTGTTAACAGGTAGTGTTCTGACCACTGGAGGGAGCCTATATTCCATGAATAGAGCAAGCATTCTTTAGTTCAGAGGTTCTCAACCTTTTTTTTTTCTCTGAGGGCCCCCCCAACATGCTATAAAAACTCCACTGCCTGCCAGTGCCACAACTGTTTTTCTGCATATAAAAGCCAGGACCAGCATTAGGGTGTAGCAAGCAGGGCAATTGCCCAGGGCCCCACAACACAGGGGTCCCCACAAAGCTAAGTTGTTCAGGCTTCAGCCCCAGGTGGCAGGGCTGGGAGCCCTGGGCTTCAGCCCCACATAGTGAGGTTTCAACTTTCTGCCCTGGGTTCCAGCAAGTCTAACTCTGGCCCTGCTTGGCAGCCCCCCTGAAACCTGCTCACGGCCCCCCAGGGGGGGCCGGACCCCTAATTGAGAACCACTGCTTTAGTTAATATGACTGTATCCAAGGATGAAGAATGTTCATGAAAAGCAGCCTATTTTTCTGTGTATTTAACAAACAAAAAACAAACCCACACACCCAAGTAGAATTTCTCTGCATTGTGGATCTCTCTGAAAGCCAGGCACCTACCAAGATAATTATTTGTATGTGATGTAAGAGTGAGCAAGCCTGGGTAGGAACATAGAAAGAATACAGTTCTGATGTTTGCTTTTTTTCTGGGAAACATTCCAGATTATTTATCATGTTCTACCCTCCTAAATTCTGACCTTACAAATAGATGTTTTAGCATGGACTTCTGTGCCCATCAGATTATGGCTATAGACTGTAATGGTGGTGCTCCCTTATTAGCAGGGCTCTTTGTACAGCCTGCTGATATTTGTCAGGAATAAGACCCTGCAGCTGCACCTGCCTAGTCTCAGGACAGCCTGATGAACACAGCTGGGCTGCATCCGATGGACCCCCTGACAGAATGCCTGCCTGATTGGCTGAGGAAGCTGATAAGCCCAGCAGCAGCAGTTCGCTGGCTGCTCAAAGCATTTACCCATGGCTGCAATAACTCCTGTGTCTGCCTGTTCCCAGCCTTGCTCCCACCCTGCACACCTTGCCTCTGCTTTGCCTGACTCCAGGTAACCTGGCTCTGACCCTTGGCTTTGGCATCTGGCCCCCGACTCTGGTTCTGACCCTATGCTGGCTATCGATGCCTGCTCTAATCACTGGGCATCACTGCCCACATCCTGGTCTGATGCTGTTGAACAAAGTTGCGCATATTCAGGCTTCAATTTCTTACCAGCAGATGGTATCTAGGAATAAGAGAATATATTTATTAAATGGCTGCTAACAGTAATATGGTATATTGGTAATTATTTAAAATGTTAATGATGGTAGCTGGAAAAAGTTATTACAATAAAATTTTACTTTACATGTTTGTGAAGTATTTTATAGTTTAAGAACACTATCAATTTCAATTATCTTCTATTCCTGCCTTCTTAAGGACCAGATTCGGATACCTTGACTCATGTTCTGTAGACAATATTTATGTTCCATTTTTGGCTTAGACAGTGACAATCAAGTCACTTGTGTTTGTCAATTTGACTTTCAGATTCTTAAAGCTGCAACATGTGGGTTTCATAGACTCACAGGAATTGGTGTCAGAAGGGACCGTTATGCTTATCATCCAGTGATCTCTTGTATAACACAGGGCAAAAAACCTCACTACAGGCATATGGTTATAAATTAGAATTATTTTCATTAAAATCTTATTTAAAATGTGGAAACATTTCTTTTGATTTTAAGTCTTACTCATTTCATTTGTATTTAATTTATACAAAGCCAGCATCTATTTAAATTTTGAACTGATTTTAAGTTCAGTATTTAAACATCTAAACTTTACATTATTTGAGGCTAGCATCTCATATCAGTAACATGTGAAGTTGAGAGACCTCAAAGGATTTTATGTTAAATATTTATTTCATGCCATTGTGGTCCTTTATTCTTCAATAAGTTTTGATGCGGCTGATTAAGTGTTTTAATATATTCATGACTGCAATGGAAAGGAACACACAATAAAAAGATCACACAGGCATATAGCCTACTCCAACAACTGACAAGAGTGGATGCCTAATAAATCATTTAGTTGCTGTATACTTTTATAGAATGCCTTAGCTTAAAAGCTATTGTAATTTTAATGGAGATGCAACTAATTTTATACGGAATGAACAGAAATCTGCTAGCCCTCTCTCCTGTAATACACAATGTATTCAAAATGTGCTGCTGTGATTTGATGGGGTTTTTCCTCTACTTTTGGTCCATATGCTGTTATGTAAGGGTCACAGGTGTGCTGGTAGCAAAATGATAATCTAAGCTATGCAGCCCGGGATCTTGGCCTAACCATAGCAAGCAAATGAAACTGATTTAAGATTGAAAAGAAATGGCAGTGTGCTGGTCATAAGATTTCAAATATATAATTACATACAGAGGCAAATACATCCATATTGTATCCATTGGTGAAAATAAAAAGCGGCAAACTCCCATTTTTGTTGAGATGGTTGGAGGAGCGAAGATGTCTGCTTATTGTTCACATTTCCTTTGTGCCCATTCAAGTGAAGGTTGATTGTCCTAGACCTAGCTTTAGCTCATGCATTCTGATGCTATGCAGTTCCCTCCACACAGCCTCTTTTAATCTTTGTTCTAAACAACACCTCCATTCATTTCTGTCCTCCTCCACTGGTAGAGGCTGAAAATAGTGCTAAACTGTTTCATGGCTTTTGTCAATATCATAAATTTTCCCTAGGGTCTAGCACAACAGAAATAAGTTTTACTTTTTACATTTTGTCTAATTGGTATTTAAACTTGTGTCTCCAGCATTAGACTACCAAATCTACAGCACTAGTGACCTCTACTTACTAACAAAGTATTTGTGTCTGCTTTACAGACACTTACAAATAAAACATAAAAGAATAAATGGACACAAATCAGATGTCAAGAATTATAACATTCAAAAACCAGTTGGAGAACACTTGAGTCTCCCTGGCCACTTGATTACAGACCTAAAGGTCACAATATTACAACAACAAAAAACTTCAAAAACAGATTCCAATGAGAGACTGCTGAATTGGAATTAATTTGCAAATTGGACACCATCAAATTAGGCTTGAATAAAGACTGGGAGTGGATGGGCCATTACACAAAGTAAAACTATTTCCCCAGGTTTATCCCCCCCCCCCCACACACACAGTTCCTTACATCTCCGTGTCAATTGCTGGAAATGGGCCATTTTCATTACCACTACAGTTCTTTTTCTCTCCTGCTGATAATAGCTCACCTTAACTGATCACTCTCCTTATAGTGTGTATGATAACACCCATTGTTTCATGTTCTCTGTGTATAAATATATACATCTTCCTACTGTATTTTCCACTACATGTATCCGATGAAGTGAGCTGTAGCCCACGGAAGCTTATGCTCAAATAAATTTGTTAGTCTCTAAGGTGCCACAAGTACTCCTGTTCTTTTTACAAATATTCAGTCTCTGCTGCAGATAGCTTAAAGTTTTCACAGACAATTCACAAATGCAAAAAGGACTTGTGGGGAAAGAGGGGTAGGGTGGGAAGCAACAAAAGGAATGTGACCGAATGGTGATGTTCAGTTTGAGGTGTTAGTCACATGATATTGTAGGAAGGGAAATGTTTTGTAAAGATTTTCATATGTCTAGATTAATACTTTTGTCACAGGAGGACTAGGCCTTTTGGAGGAAATATCTTTGAAGGAGACACTTTAAGAAGGAGAAATTGAAGGCCTGGTGGACTGGGTCATGGGTGTCAGGAGTAGGGTGACCAGATAAGTGTAAAAAGCAGGACATTTTTTTCAGGGTTGGTGAGTATAGTTGCATATATAAGACAAAGCCTGTAATATTGGGATGGTCCTGATAATATTGGGATGACTGGTCACCCTAGTCAGGAGTAAGGGATTTCATGGAAGAGTGGAAGGACAGCACAGATAGGATGGGTAATTGTGTGGCTTGGCAGAGCAAAGAGGGCAAGGAGGGAAATGGAAAGAAATGAAAGAGAGAAATACGTGGGAGCTAGTTTGTACAAGATCTTGCAGATGAAGATAAGACCTTAAATCTGATATGGAAGACAACAGGAAAGCAGTGTCTGGACTTTGAAAGAGGCTGAATGAAATCACAGTAGTGCTTCTGTGACACTCACCCAGGATTGTGAGGCACCTCACCACTACCTGCCCTAAGCATTAAATAGTCTTGTTGTCCATGCTTGCTGTAGAATAACGCCCTGATACCAACAGCCTGTGGCAGCACAAGCGCTACCTTCCAGGCTTCCATGGGCCTTGCTCTCTCTGTACAGGTAGCAACAGGCACAAACCAAACCTGCAGATCCGCGGAGTGTTCCCTATAGTGTCCAGGCCCTTAACCACTGAACACTCTGACAGACATGCCAGGCCTGCTATTCCCAAAGGAACAGTAAACACCAGCTTGTAAGATTCAACCCAGAATCACCACTTTGCTTAACACAACAGCACAGCGATTCATTTATAGTGAAAACAAGAATAAGTTTATCATCAAAGACGGGAGACACAGGAGACAGTAAGCATATTGGAAACAAATGGTTAGGTATAAAACAATAATAATGTGCTTTTTAAAGGCTGAACTTAACTAACAGGTTAACCTGTCTAAAGAAGTTTCTCTCACCCAAAGTCCTCTGAGCATTTTCAGCGAAGGTTGCCTGAGACCCTGCTTTCATGACTGCAAATGTGCTGTCTACTTGCAGCTGTAGGATGAAGGAGCATCTTTGCCTTTACTGCTCATTGTCTTTATTCATAGGCAGGATAACCTCCTGTGGCTTATTTTTTTTCCCTGTGTGCTCTTTTCCCATTGTTTTTGTATTTTTAGCATTTGACTTTGTATGTAAGTGGACAAATACACTGTGTTAGCTTACAATGTTTAATTTACATCCCAGCCAGATACACATTTCTTACCTTCTGTCTAGAGGCATTAGTCTAAGGCATGACACCTTTTAGTGACCTGCTTTTAACTTATATGCTTAAGAACATAATTTTCTGGTAACTCCTGGCATACTACATGTACATACTGTTAACCATGACATTGATAACCAATGAGACACTAACTTTCATTTGAGACCTCAGGTGAAAGTCTTTGGTGAAGTAGTATGTACATACGAAGAGTCAGGAAATACCTGTAACTCTTCTGCACCCCCTTACCAGTTGGCATTAAGAGTTTCTTGGGTCTCAAATCAAGATAGAATATTTTTGTGTATGTATTTTGGACAGATTGTTGCTGGTGGTGGGACAAGAGATTAGGAGCCCAGAGATGAGGATGTTAATAGACAAAGGTAAGAAATGACCAGGGTCTAGTCAAGTGGTTTTGTAATGAGTGGAAACAAATTTTGGAGAGGAGGTAGAGCAGAGGAAGAATGCAGGTTTTAGTGACAGTTTCAATGAGAGGGGAGGAGGTGAGAAAGGAGTAAAAGATGATGCACAGGTTGCTAGTGAACAATGGTAATGAGAAAAGACAAAAGAAGGAGAGTTTAAGAAGAAAAATGGGTTCACTTTTAGCCATGTTAATATTGATCTGATGGAGGGTCATCTATGAAAAGGAGGCTGAGAGCCAATCTGAGATGTCATTATGCAGCATGGAGGAACACATCAGGGTAGAAAGGTAGATCTCGAGTTATCAGCATAGTGCTAGTAGTTGGAGTTGTACATCTGAATCAGATCATCCAGGTATAGAGGAGCCCTGACTGATGCTGAGATGGCAGGAGTAAGGAGAACAAGAGAAACCTCCAAAGGAGAAACTCAAGGAGCAATTAGAGAGGTAGGAATAGAACCATGAGAGAAACACATTGAGTATATTAAGGCTAGAAAGAGGAGAATTTCTAAGGAGGTTGTGATAGACCATGTATTGGGCTGGTGGGAGAGGGAGCAGTACCCATGATAAATCTTGATTTTTAGTAAGTCTTTTGACACAGCCCCACATGACTCATAAGCAAACTAAGGAAATGCGGTCTAGATGAAATTACTATAAGGTGGGTATCCACAAATGGTTGAAAGATCATACCCAAAGAGTAGTTATAAATGGTTCACTGTCAAAGTGGAAGGACATATCTAGTGTGGTCCTGCAGGGGTCAGTCCTGGGTCCAATACTAGTCAATATTTTCATTAGTGATTTGGATAATGGAGTGAAGAGTACACTTATAAAATCTGCAGATGACACCAACCTGGGCAGGGTTGCAAATGCTTTGGAGGACAGGATTAGAATTCAAAATGACCGTGACAAATTAGAGAATTGGTATGAAATCAACAAGATGAAATTCCACAAAGACAAGTGCAAAATACTTTATTTAGGATGGGGGAAAAAATCAAATGCACAAGTACAAAATGAGGAGTAACTGTCTAGATCAGGGGTTCTCAGACTTTTGTACTGGTGACTCTTTTAACACAGCAAACCTCTGATTGTGACCCCCCTTATGCATTAAAAACACTTTTTTATATATTTAACATCATTATAAATGCTGGAGGCAAAGCAGGGTTTGGGGTGGAGGGTGACAGCTCGCGACCCCCCATGTAATAACCCCGTGACCCCCCTGAGGGGTCCCAACCCCCAGTTTGAGAACCCCTGGTCTAGATGGTAGTAGTGCTGAAAAGGATCTGGGGATTATAATGGATCACAAATGGAATATGAGTCAACAGTGTGATGCAGTTATGAAAAAAGAAAGTTAATATTCTAGGGTGTTTTACATACAACACTCGTGGTAAGGCAGAGGAGATAATTTTCTTGCTCAGCAATGGTGAGGCCTCACCTGGAGTATTGGGTCCAATTCTGGGACAACACTTTATGAACGATCTGGACAAATTGGAGAAAGTCCAGAAGCAAACAACCAAAATGACAAAAGGTTTAGAAAACCTGACCTCTGAGGAAAGGTTAAAAAAAACTGGGCATGTTTAGTCTTGAGAAAAGAAGACTGAGAGGGGACCTGATAACAGTCATCGAATATATTAAGGACTGTTCTAAAGAGGGTTGTGATCCACTAGTCTCCAAGTCCACTGAAGGTAGGACAAGAAGGAATGGGCTTAATCTATAGCAAGGGAGACTTAGGTTAGATATTAGGAAGAACTTTCTAAGAATATTTAAGCTCTGGAATAGGCTTTCAAGGGAGGTTGTGGAATCCCCATCATGGACGCTTTTAAGCACAAGGGGGACAAACATCTGTCAGAGATGGTCTAGGTTTACTCGGTCCTGCCTTATCACAGAGGGTTATACTTTGTGACCTCTCAAGGTCCCTTCCAGCCCTATGTTTCTGATTCTATGCAGAAGAGGACAAGAAGATGAGGATGTGGGAGATACTTTGCAGCTTGCATAGAAAGACTGGTAAAGGCTGCTTGAGCAGGGTTGACAGATGCCACACTGAAGGGGCTCAAGGAAGGGGGTAGAATAGAGAAATTTGACCACAGTCAGCCTGGCAGCAGTAGTCTGCATGTGCAGAAAACAGAGAGGGAACATGGATAAAAGTTGTTCTTGGCTCTTCAGTGATTAACAAGTTCCAGTCAATGTAATCTTATTTAAAAGTCTTTCGTGTTATGCTGTGAGTTCAGGTATGGTAATGATATCGATACTAAAAGGCAGTCTTTAAATGAGGGATTACAAGTCATTTTCTTCTCATCCTTAATAATGAGATTTAAATGTATTCAGTTTATTTCATGGTGTTTTATCTTTATACCTATAGCATTAATTCATTGCCAGTTTAATCCTCACTCATAATTATATGTCTGAGAAGAAAAAAATAGTGTTCTAGCCATTTGCTTGTGCAACTCTCTAATTCTGCATTGTTTAACCTCTCTTTCAAGATAACTGATTCAGAGATAGCTTAGATTGTAAGCCTCTCTGTTTATACAGCACCAGGACAATAGGGCCTTGATCCTGATTAAGGCCACTGGGCACTACTATAATACAAATCACCTTGATCGATCAGTCCATCAGCCCTCACAGAGAGAGCGCCGATCACAACACATCATTCATGTTGTTCTAGCCAGACCTTCAGCCACCGGCTGGCCAGGCTATTAGTGGCACTGGATGCCCAATCGGTATAGTGCACCACAACCCAGAATCCCTAAGCGATCTGCCAGCCTCAGGCTCCCAAACAGCTGGGATTACAGGCGCACACCACCACACCCGACTTAATACAAATTAGGATGCGTCTCCTCCCCTCATTTCCCCGCAGAGTTCCCATTATTGAGCTCCAGATTTGTTCTTGAAATGCTGCACTTGGAAAGCTGGATAGACTTCTGAAAATATGGGGACTGGTCCCACTCCTTCAAATAAATTATCTCTTACATTTTACTGGGACCTAGTGAACAACTGTAGCTATGACAAACGCATACTTAAGATGGAACAATGACTATCTAATTTTTGCTGACTCGGAAAGATTGTCCTGATGTAAAAGTAACAGCCATTATACATTGCTTAGGCCAGAGGCCGGGTGGAAGACAGACACAAGTTATGGGATAAAGTTGGCCTCAGCTTTTTATCAGTAAATTCAGCCTAACTCCAGGCAAGGAATTCTTGCCAAACCTGAACTCCAGCGTGCATTGGTAACCCATATGGCAGTACACTCCCTGAGCTGTAAATCTACTGGCATTCAATGTTTAAGTCCCTTGACATATGCACACAGAGAGGTTACTTGGTGCAGCTTCTTCCTAGATCATGCTTTATGAACAAGAACCTCTGTTTTTATACCCATATGTATACCTGAACAGCACACAACTTGCACCACAGGTACTTGGGAATGCTATACCCTGTACCATTAACAAAGGTGAAAACCCCCTATAGGCAAAACCCAACACCATCAAACCAAGTTACAGTGGAAAAACCTAGAAATAAATTTCTTTTACACCTCTGTTCACCTATGGGCATGATGTAAAGACAACCGTACACAGGGGAAGTGCTACACCTGGGTGGAGAAAACAAGATGTTCCTTCTTCAATGGAGAGATCAAAAACAAGGAGAGTTTCACATGAGGCAACCCCCTTTTTACTCTCTGAAGAGGACACTGCTCAGTAGGTTAGGTGGCATGACCCCAGGCCCAATTGTCAATCTGTTTGTCCCATCAGAGATTAAAGGGTTACTGGGCCAGTCAGGACCCACTGTCTTTGAGCAGGACAGCAAGAGTCACCCCTGAGATCAGATCCCTTCCTTCAGCCCCAGAATGAATAGGGTGGCCCTGATAGGCAGTGTGACACTGTGATCATACATTCCAGATCATTAATTTGATTGCAGAAGAAGACTTACCCAGTACAATAAACTATAATGTATATATGTAGTTGTGATATAGACAGAAATATTAGCAACTAAAATCATTAGCTTAGGCTTCTTAAGTTTTGTTATTACTATTATTCACATTATTGTAGCAGCCAGAGGCCCACAGAGAGTTTTCAGGCCCCTTTGTGGTAGGTGCTGTACATGCAAATAATAAGGAACAGTCCCTACCCTGAAGAGCTTACAGTCAAAATAGACACAGGGTGGAGAGAAGACAGGCACAGAGGAGAATTGACTTGCCCGAAGTTATGCAGCAGTTCAGTGACAGAGCTGGCAACAGAAGCCCAGTCTCTCATACCCTACTCACTGGACCACACTGCCTCTTGGCAATTAAATTCATGTACATAAAAACCAGAAAAATCTTTGTGGACTGCTGAAAACCAGGGCCCGGTGTTACATTGCCTTACACACTATGTAGCCCCACTGAGGTCAGGACAGAATGTGACTCCCCTAGTGCAGTTTTCACAAATTTCATGTTTGGTCCAATTCCCTACTCAGGTTCACTTTGAAGTGGTATTAGAAAAATCAGAATGCACTGACATGTTCAACCTCCTATCATTTCTTTCCATTTTATAAGTGTAAGATATGCGATTCTATAAGATCTGTGTGCCATTTAATAAAGAGAAATTACTGTTTTTGGCTTTGCCTTTTTAAAAATTGAAGCTACATTGTGAACAGGTTGCCGAGATAACAGAACAGCAGAGGAAAATGCACATACTATTCACAACCCATACGTAGGTATTTCTAATGAAAGCTGGAAAATGGAAATAGCTATTTGTGTTACAGTTTATGGCTCAATGTCAAATTCACCATATGAATCACTATTGATTTAGCTATTCCATTTTTGGGTCCTTCCACGTGTAATTATTTTGACCATCTTTCCCCATAAATAGGCTTGAAATGTGATATAGCAAAAGTTATATAATGGATGCAGCTGCATCTAATGTAAGTGATCCAAGTGACATGGGGGAATTTGAACATTATGAAAATAAAAGTACAAAATACTTAAGAGAATGTCAAATTGCATGAAAGATAAGTTTTCCAATAACTTAAGAACTGCTCCAAAAATTAGTGCTAGGAAGTAATTTTTTTTTAAAAAGGGCAAACTTGGATCTTACTTGTTAGACTGAGGGCATGGCAATATTGATTTATGAACTCAAATGCAAGGTACCATTTAGCACTGCACATGGGGGATTGTATTACTAGTAATCCTGTCACTGGCTTTCTACTCTCTCCCAAATCAAATGCATACTTCTTATTCAAGTCCCTCCACAAACTCTCCTACCTTTGGGCTATTGTGTCATTTTACACTCTCTTTACTCATCACCAGCTTTCCACCTGGCTGTCCCCCTTTGTGTCCTTCTCTCACATGCCTCCTACACTTGGAACTCCCTTTCTGACCCCATCTGCCATGCCTCCCTCCCCCTACGCCGTTAAATGTCTTCTGAAAACCCACTTCAAGTAGGTGTATAACCAATAACCTAATAACATTTTAAAAATCACTTTGCAAACTAAGGAAGTTCTTTGTTATATTCAAGACTCATGCATTAGCCAACCATGTGCTCTCATAATCACACTGTCCTTTCCCTCTTCTATTACTTGAGTCATTATCTCCTCCTGCGTATTCTCATCTTCATTTTAAATTGTAATAGCTTTGAGGCAGGGAATCTTGCTTTATTTGTTCTGTAAAGGAGAACACACACAGTGGGGATGCTATATAGAAGTAACAAATAATAATGATAAAATATGGAGACCTGCATCTGTGGTATTGGTTGAAGCAGTTGGAAATCACTGGGGCACACAGCTCCTCTTTCCTCTGGCACTTGGAAATACCCCCAGCAGTGGGCAGTCTGTGGGGGTGGTAGAGGCACACACATACAATTAACTGAATATAAACAAATAACACAAGTATGTAGGAAAAATAGGAAGACCACGGCACAAAATGAGATCAAACTAGTTAGAGACATAAAGGGTACCAAGAAAACATTCTACAAATACATTAGAAGCAAGAGGAAGACCAAGGGCAGGGTAGCCCCATTACTCAATTAGGGGAGCAAAATAATAACAGAAAATGTGGAAGTGGCAGAGGTGCTTAATGACTTCTTTGTTTTGGTTTTCACCAAGAATGTTAGTAATGATTTTTTGTCTAACATAGTGAATGCCAGTGAAAATGAGATGGGATCAGAGGCTAAACTAGGGAAAGAACAAGTTAAAAGTCTCCAGGGCCTGATGAAATGCATCTTAGAATATTCAAGTTGCTGACTGAGGAGATATCTGAGCCATTAGCGAGTATCTTTGAAAAGTTTTGAAAGATGGAAGAGATTCCAGAAGACTGGAAAAGGGCAAATATAATGCCAATCTATAAAAAGGGAAATAAGGACAACCTGGAGAATTACAGACCAGTCAGCTTAACTTCTGTACCTGGAAAGAGAATGGAGCAAATAATTAAGCAATCAATTTGCAAAGATCTAGAAGATAACAAGGTGATAAGTAACAGCATGGATTTGTCAAGAACAAATCTTGTCAAACCAACCTGATAGTTTTCTTTGACAGGGTAAGAAGCTGTGTGGGTAGGGGGAAGCGGTAGATGTGGTATATCTTGACTCGAGTAAGGCTTTTGATACTGTCTTGCATGACCTTCTCATAAACAAACTAGGAAGATGAAACCTAGATAGAGCTAATATAAGGCTGGTGCATAACTGGTTGAAAACCATTCCAGGGAGTAATCATCAGTGGTTCAGAGTCATGCTGGAAGGGCATAACGAGTGGGGTCCCTCAGGGATCAGTTCTGGGTCCGGTTCTGTTCAATATCTTCATCAATGATTTAGATCAAGGGTCAGCAACCTTCAGCATGCGGCGCATCAGGGTAATCGACTGGCAGGCTGTGAGACATTTAGTTTACATTGACCGTCCACAGACATGGCCCCCTGCAGCTCCCACTGGCCACAGTTTGCCATTCCCAGTCAATGGGAGCTGTGGGAAGTGGCGGCGGCCACTGGCCGGGAATGGCGAACTGTGGCCAGTGGGAGCTGCGGGAGGCCATGCCTGCAGACCGTCAATGTAAACAAAATGTCTTGCAGCCCACAAGTAGATTACCCTAATGGGCCGCGTGCCGAAGGTTGGCGACCCCTGATTTAGATAATGGCATAGAGAGTACACTTATAAAGTTTGCAGATGATACCAAGCTGGGTGGAGTTACAAGTGCTTTGGAGGATAGGATTATAATTCAAAATGATCTGGATAAACTGGAGAAATGTTCTGAAGTAAATAGGATGACATTCAATGAAGACAAATGCAAAGTGCTCCACTTAGGAAGGAACAATCAGTTGCACACATACAAAATGGGAAATGACTGCCTAGCAAGGAGAACTATAGAAAGGGATCTGGGGGTCATACTAGAGCACAAGCTAAATATGAGTCAAAGTGTAACACTGTTGCAAAAGAAGGGAACATCATTCTGGGATGTATTAGTAGGAGTGCTGTAAGCAAGACAAGAAGTAATTCTTCCACTCTACTCCACGCTGATTAGGCCTCAACTGGAGTATTGTGCCCAGTTCTGGGCGGAACATTTCAGGAAAGATGTGGACAAATTGGAGAAAGTCCAGAGAAGAGCAACAAAAATGATTAAAGGTCTAGAAAATGTGACCTATGAAGGAAGATTGAAAAATTGGGTTTGTTTAGTTTGGAGAAGAGAAGACTGAGAGGGGACATGATAACAGTTTTCAAGTACATAAAAGGTTGTTACAAAGAGGAGGGAGAAAAATTGTTCTCCTTAACCTCTGAGGATAGGACAAAAAGAAATGGGCTGAAATTGCAGCATTGGAGGTTTAAATTGTACATTAGGTAAAACTTCCTAACTGTCAGGGTGGTTAAGCACTGGAATAAATTGCCTAGGGAGGTTGTGGAATCTCCATCACTGGAGATTTTTAAGAGCAGGTTGGACAAACACTTGTCAGGGTGGCTTAGATAATACTTAGTCCTGCCATTGACGCGAGGGATGGGACTAGATGACCTCTTGAGGTCCCTTCCAATACTGTGATTCTATGAATTCCTTGGAAACTTAAAATTGCTATCTCCTCTCACTGAAATGATACATTATGCAGAGTACTTTATTTTTAAAATTAAAAAAGTGTGTGTTTTGAAAAACATCCTTTCCCGTAAAGTTAGAGATGATGTAACAGATGTACAGGAAAAAGGTTGGTGGTCACAGTTGGTAGAGAACAAAGACATGGGCCATGGATGCCCAGTTCTTCCACCTATGCTCACATTGAGTAGCACCATACTCCATGAATAGTCAGTCCTATTGAAATCAATGGGACTGCAATCAGATCTGTACAGGTGGACCCGTGTGCTGGCACAGAGCTCTGCTGTGTCAGTGGGGCTCAGTATGGGTGCAGGGATCCACTCATGCAAATCTTGATCACAGGATTTGAACCTAAAGTCCTTCTCAGTGTAAGTATGGGTGTCAAAACAGAGCCCTAAGCAGACAAACAAAACAATGCAGTGCACTGGGCTGAGACAAAGCATCAGAGGCTGGTGCAGAGTTGTTTGTTTTAATAAGAATAGTCCTTCTTTGTTGTGAGGACTAGGGTTGATAAATACACAAAACAATACAAATCAAACACCCATGAGACTATAACATGGATTTGTTACAGAGTAATGCAGATTTTTTTTTAAATAAATGTAGTAACACTTCTTTATTCAGCAGATTATTTAACCTATCAACAACAAAGAATAAACTGGAGGATACTTGGAAACCCATGAATAGGAGTTACCAATTGCATTGTTTTGAACATGCATATCTAACTTATTTTTAATAGTCTGTTTTTGATGTGCTAATCTGCTGTTCACTGACATTTGCCTGGACAGCTGTATAATCTTTGGCATAATTCTTCAAATTCATGTCCCACAGAGACATACAAAACATTGTTTCAAATGTAGAAATAGGTAAAACATATTGACAAATAGCTGGCACTTTAAACAGAGCAAACAGTGACAAGCTCTATGAAACTCAAACATGCAAACAAATCTCACACTGAATATGGCCATATCATTAGAATGCACCTGCTACGATAACTAAATGGTACAGCCTATTTACATTAACATTAGCTTAACAACTAGAAACTCTAATATTGATGCTGCTGTGTTACTTCATCTCCAGCTGCTGTATTTATACCAAAATATTTTCAAATAACTTGCTTTTACATTCTAAAGGGCCAAATTCAGCCTGGTTGTAACTTCAATAAGGTTGATTTGGCACTTTAATGGAAAAACTCTTGACATAAAACCAGGTTCCCAAACCTTGCTATAGTGTTCCTTCTCTAAATATAGGAAAAATATTGCAGTCTTCCATGTATAAATTGAATTGGATGAAGGACCACGAAGGAAGGAAAATAAATGTGCATTTTAGAGTATATTTTAAACCAATGGACACACCTACCCTACTATTTCCCCTATTTCAGGGTTAAATTCACCCCTATGCAGAGGGCCAGCCTCAAGTGAGATGTAAGTGGTTAACAGACCCTATGCTGGCCCTCTGCACAGGGATGAATTTCACCTTTATGTGGTTAATTTTTGCTTTGGTGTGTTTATGTAGAATTCAGCCTATTGAATATTTGCTACTCTGCAGCTAAAATGAATATTTATACTGCCCACCACCACATGCATTTTGTCTGGACTGTCCCTTGGCAGAGAAGAGAAACAATATTTATACCGAGCTCTTATAGCACTCATCAGTAGATTTCAACGTGCCTTCAAAAAGGACAAGCAGACGTTCTCAGGGGGAAGGAAGCGTCTCGTGACCGAACTTTATTTCTCCCCAAGAATAGTGAGGTGCTTCAAGGGGAGCCCATTGTTGCATAAAGCCCAGTGGGTCTGGAAGGTGGAGAAAAGGAAAGGTAGCTTATATCATTTTAGCATTTATTATTTTATTTATGGTAGTACTTGGATGCCCAAACTAAGAGCAGTGCCCTTTGGGTTAGGTAATATACACATGGACAGAGAGACAGTCCCTGCCTTTAAGAGCTTAAAGTCAAAATAGACAAGACAAAGGATAGGAGGGAGACAGAAGCATAGAGAGGAGCAGTGACTTGCCCAATGGCCTGCAGCAGGTTGGTGGCAGAGCTGGGAATAGAACCCAGGAGTATTAATACATGCTATGAAACGTTAAAAATATGCTACTGAATGCATCTGCATGGCTAGGATAAGTACTAGTGAAAATCAGTTGATCTAGGAGTCCATTTTCCTTCCATCCAACCTCACCTCCATATTGGACATAGTGGGGCTCCTTGAGTTTAGAGCTAGTCAAAAAAAGGAGAGCAATTTTGCCAAATAAATAAATAAATAAATTTCCACGGATGCCAACAGAACTTCTGGGGTTTGTTAGTTACTTTTGGCTACTACAAAAATAGGGCTGGATCCTGCTCCCGTTGAAGTCAATAGGAGTTTTGCCATTGACTTCAGTGGGAGCAGATTCCAGTCTACAGAGATTTGTGGGGTTTTAGTCCTGCAAGTAAATAAAGCCACTATCATGTTTAGAATGTGCACAACATATTCTCTCTTTTCTGTTATAAAATGTTATTCTCTATGGAGAAAACCTTCAGTCCTGTTTCTTGCCAGAACAGCCAGGTTGGGCACTGATGAGAAAATGAAGAGTGATTCCTTTCCATAGATTGTGAATCCTCTCCACAGAGCCACTCTTCAACCAGTGTTACAGCCTTGAGGATTTAATAGGACAGGTCACAGAACCCTGATGTGCCCCCTCTGCAGGTATGGGAGGATCTACATAGGAGCGAATCTTTCAGTCCACCGTGCCCTTCCTATCCTTATTGCCTTGGTGTGCAGGAAACTACCCTAGAATTCATCTGCACACAGGGCAGGGGGTGCACCCCCCGCCCAACCAATCCTGTTCACTCCCTCTTACCAGTTCCACTACCAGAACCCTTGATGGTCACAGAAACAAGCATAGGATTGACCCCTATGTATTCTTTAAATAAGTGCTATTACTGTAGTTTATTTTCTGTTTTTAAAAGCTGAAACCACTCAAAACTAACCTTTGTGTATGTGGGCACGCAGAAACATGCAATACGTGAACACATTTTGGTAAGGATTTGTTATTGCATATAGGCCTTATACTACAAACACTTAAGCATGTGCATAACTCAATACTTGAATAGTCTTGTTGAGCTCAAATTGGCATATCATGAAATGTGTGCATAAGTGATTGCAGGATCCGGACCTATATTTTAAATATATGGCCAAGTGACAACTACTTACAGGTACGTGTTATTTTAGTAAACTGAAAAAATTAAAAAATAAATATGGTAAAATCCTTTGGATTTTAAAAACAGTATGATGGTATCTTTCATAATTTAAGTTTCTTTTTAAAATACACTATGTAATTTTACCTTAAAAACCTAAATAATTTTTTTTCTTAACTAATGTTATGAATAGGCTATTTTTTAGTTTTAGTTATGTATTTTACAGAGTGCGCTTGGGGGAAATATTCACTTAAAGAATATGAAAGATAATGTGGAGTTATGCCTTTTCAAATCCAGAGGATTTTCTCTACAACATATTGTAACCACAGCTTTAAATTAGACCAATTTTAAGCTCAAAACTTTGCAGTGCCTCTTTAGATCTTGATTCTCTGAAGGCTTAGGCACATTCTTAACTTTACATACTGTGTGAGTCATCCCACTGAAAACACTAAGAGCTTGTCTACAGACACAAATACTCAGGAAGCTAAGGCAAATCAATTAAAGGTGGGAAGTCAAGGAACATATATTAAAGCTCGTTTAACCCCAAACCTCTCCTCCCTACTGACTCCATATGTGGATGCTCTCATTCAGGAGTAAAGTGACCTTAATTTGCTGTAACTTAATACTCATACTTTAACCTGTTTAATCTATTTATAAAAACAGAATAGTCAGGAAACAAGTTTTAGTTTTAATTTTCGAAGGTATCATTTCAGAGAGTTTTTTTTTTAATTATGACCAAGGAGGATTAAGACCACTCTACTCCTAAGTGAGAGCATTCACATGGGAGATTAACATTCTCTAATTTATGCACATTGATTTCACATATTTAGTTGATCCACCTTAACTTTCCTGAATCTTTCAGTATAGCCATGCCCTAGTATGCACAGTTGCAAACACTCTATGTAGTGTTCAAGCTGGCTAACTCTAGATAGTATCTGGTCTAATGGGGTGCAAGATCACTATGGTAGATTTCATTAGTGTTGATTGTAGTTGTGGTGATTTAACTTCCAGTAAGTTGAACATTTATATTGCTCTAGGTAGATGGGCTGGGAGGGAGTAAGAGAGGTCAATATAGAAGCTTTGCCTAGCCTTGGATGTAGGCAAATAGCCACAATTAAAAGAAAATTTCCAGTCTTCTCAGTCAGTTGAACTGCACATTCCATTTTTTACACAGGTGTCAGAAAGGCAACAGATAGTTAAAAATAAATAAAAAGCAAATGTCTAACTGTGGAGCACTGGTAAAGAACATCATATTTGATCTATTCTCAATCTTTGCCCTTCACAATTAGGCCAAATTTGGTGATTATTAAGCAAAATTCCCTTGGCCTGAAATGGTCATTCAAATAAGGACCATAGAATTTGACACAGAATAGCCTTGTCTAATGAATTTCATCATCTATAACTATTCTTTTGTAATTTGCAATTGCTTCAATCATTGCAATCCCTGAACAATTTAAATGTAAAGGTACTATCCAGATTTTAGACTGGATATTGATTGGTTTAAATAGATTGCCAATGATTTCTTTTTAAATGAAGTAACTTGTGTCCCAGATCAGCTGCAATTATCAGATTGATCTGTTCAGATATAACATGCAGCTTTGAAAGCTGTCTTTCCCTTCTTATTGATTATCTTCACTTTTCACATGGGATGGATGTGACTCGTATTACAGTTGAAAGCACATTTTTAAGCATCCACAGTATTTGATATTTTAGGGCCTCTGCATTTTTCATTCTCCAGAGACCATGAAGAAGATATTTCAAGAAAAGGGCATCTTGGCAGGAGAAAACAGAGCTTTTAAACCTCACTTGACCTTCATGAAGCTGTCAAAATCACCATGGCTACGTAAGCAGGTAAGCTCAAATTTGATGCAGCACGACAGCAGCCATCCAAAAAGTTTATTTTAGAGAACAAATGGTAAGCACACTAGTTTTACTTTAGCCGTATTCTAGAGCAGTCAAGGTTCGACTTCTTTGTAACCAAGTGGACTGGTCAGACTTTAAAATATTAGTTTTTTACGAAAACAGTTAATATGTAAAATATTTTGTCCAAAGTTATACTACAAAATACTACTCTTGATAGTCTCGATATGTTAACAATTATGGTATATTTTCTCTTGCAAAAGAATCTAAAGATTACAATTATTGTCTGGATTATTGTTCCAGTGTACCTTAAATAAAGATTTTTGAATTATACGGAAATTAACTGTCCAGCATGTAGGACTACTGACTCTGGAATGAAGAGCATTTATAATAATATGAGTTGATAGATCATATCTTTCAGGCTGCCTTTTTTGGGAGAGGTCCTCCTGTTTTTCTTGCAACCGCATTATCCTCTCCCAGTGGCATTCCGCTTTCCATTCTAATGGAAAAACAAAAAAGGCAAGCAACTTTCTGCATGAACCAAAGCACAGTAATTGAGGATCAGCCATAAGGGCAAGCTATTTTAACTCTATATTCTTTGCTAAAAATGTTTAATTATGTATGCTGATGTGAACAGATGCAGAGGAGATCTCTCCAAAATATTTGTTCTTTATCTCAGCTTTTGGTTGTGTAAATGAGATATTCATTTGTTCATTGCAAGTTATTTATTAATCTATATAGTGTTATCCAATACTCTGAAATGAAGCTAATTCAACAGATCAAAACCTTATCTGACTTTCATTCTTTTTGTACTTTTGAACTAACTTCCTCTCCTCCCCCTTATACACTTCATTGTCTCTGAAGCTTAAGGGGGCGGGAGGGGGAAGGGAGTGCTGTTTCAATAAACCTGGGATGAAATCCTCATCTCACTGAAGTCAACTGCAAAACTCCTATTGACTTCAACTGAGTCAGGATTTCCTCTAGATATTTTGAAAGTGCTAAGTAATAAATGTTTGTTTTACTTGAGCTTAACTCAGTTTTTAGAACTCATTCAGTTATACTGAACAAAGTGTTACATTTTTTTCCCTTTGGTGAGCTGGGGAAACAATTGCTTCACTGCAGTGTTGACAGAAAGAATATGAACTGTTTAGGTCAGTTGATTTTATAAAAAATACTTTGTAGTAAATGTGCTTAGAATACATGTATTTGAAATAACTTTACTAATTCCAAAATTTACTCTCTGTTGTTTGATGATATAGTGTACACATTTTAGCAATGTTTGTCCCATCTTTTGAGGTGGTCTTGATAAGAAAAGTCAGGAGCTTTCATTATAGTTGCAATTGTCTTCTAAACCTGGTAAAATAATTACCGTCTGTCTGAAGTTTAGTTTATAATAGACAGACTTGTCTGAGGAGACATCTGGAAAGTCAGTTACATTTTACGTGCAACTGGAGGTATGTAAGCACTGCAACATCAGGGTGCCAACTTCAGGAACAGATGCTCTGTCTAGCATAAATAAGATTCCAAGCAATCCAATTGTAGCAATACGTACGTGAAACAATAGAAAAGGGGTGGAATTCTTCAGGTACAGCTTTCCGCATTAGACCATAGTTTGTTTGTATGGTCCACCTATTGAGGTCCTGATTAATCAAAACCCTCAAAGGACATGCTGAAATACTTTGTTATATCATGGGGTAAGCCCCCAGTTGTATCTTAGATAAAACAGTTGTTTTTCTTTTTTTCCCCATCTCCTGTTTATCACATGAAAAAAGTGGAAGCTTTAACCTAAGTTTGTTTTTAATAGTAGATTGTGGCAGAATGGCTTTGTTTCACTTGGTTGTTGAACCATACTACTTTATTTAAGCTTTTAAAAACTTTTATGTAGTATCAGGACACACATTGTGCGTGCTGGGTGCTATATAAGCAAAGATGTTACCATGTTTTTCTTCCGTTTTTTGGAAAATAGAGACAAGAGATAAGATTAATTAAATGTACAAGGTTATTATTTATCATGGGGTACAGGTAATGTACTGAGAGACTTATGCTTCTTGTGTGCAGTTGAAACATTGATTCTTTTGGATTGTTTTCTGTTGACACTGTGTAGCAGAAAAGACCAGTTTCTAAACAAATAAAGATCATAATCCATATCTGGATTATGCACAGTATGTATTGTAACCTCTCTCTTTTTACTGCATATGCTGTGCTGAATTCCAGGACAAGCAAGAAAAGAGATATGACACATCCTTTTAACTATACTCTTATAGTTAACTATTACTTGCCTTACTCATGCAAAACTCCACACTAGATTCTTCGATTATAATAGTACATCAATAAAGGTAAAGTGTAACAATGGTAAGAAAGAGAACAAACATAAAAGCAATCATGGACACAAAAGTGTGACTCACAATAACTATTTAATCCAAGTTTTTATTCCACTCCAGTTCCCATTATGATGTTACATCATTTTAAACCGAGCTATATTTCCATGCAACTATTTTTTTCTGCCCCTGTATAGCATTTTATGTGAATTTCTTATCATTCTCTTCTTTGACGTGCATAAGTAAAGTTATTCCTGGAACTAGCATTATTTGTCAAAATATTGCATGAAAAGAAAAGGTGCTGTTGACATTAGCTTATGTATACATTTTAAACAAAGTATTTTATTTTGATAAACATTACAGGGAAAATGTTTACAAACAACATTGGGAGTACCACTAACAAGTATCAAAAATGCTTAAGTAGAAAATTATATAGTTGGATTGAGTTAAATCTTGGATTGTAAAACAGTCTTTCTTGAATACCACTTTAAAGATACACCACAGTAGTTTAAGGGCATAACAAACATAAAAGGTAGGAAATCAAGGAAGGAACTAAAGACTTCAGGACACAAGTTCTGGCTGACATGGCATAGCACTTACTATTGTAAAAGTCACTACTGTGTAGAGATCTTCATTAACCACACACAGTTATTTCTAATTTTGTTATTTATTTTAATGTCGGAGGCCATTAGGGTGTATGAGATATTTACTGTTTTCCCAGTGTGCATTATTTTACATTTATCAACATTATGCTGCCCTGTACTCTAATGTGTTGGTCTCCACAGTAGTTAATAACAGAATCAAATTACTGTCATCCTAATTCATATTACTTCTCCAGAACACTGAATAATAAATATACTAGCGGCTTAGCTATTAAGTGATATGCCATAGAAAAATACCATGAGAGATTGATATTAAATAACAGTAAACACTATTCAATGGGATATTTCTTTGTCAAAACTCTCTCCATCTTAAGAAGCAGCATTTACTATCATTCTTTGTTTCCTATTGTTTAATCAGTTCTTTGTGCATATTTCCTCTTAGTATAGTAAATAAACAAAGCATAAAAAGATGAAGATAACACATTTTAACAACAGTTTAAATGAATTTTTAGATCATGCAACAACAGTATTACAAGTAACAGAGAAAAATTAATAAAGGTTATCGTAGGAAGAGCATATATATAACATTGTAAAGTAACAGCTGATAGATCAAAAATAATTTAAAACACAAACCACCAGATTGATAGTTATAAACATTCAGGACAGAAGTAATTAAAATTTTGGGGTTTTCTGTCTTAAAGAAGCAGTTAACCCAACCCTTCAGAGGATTACTGATCTCACTAAATGTATTTAAATTACATTTTGGGAAAATTGATAAAACGTTCCATTTCTCCATCTATTGTAAATATACCTAGGGCTTCAGGGGAAAAGATAGAAAATTCTTGAGGAACAAAAATTCTGAAAAGTTACTTTTCCAAGGCTGTAAAATATTTAATAAAATAAATTACTGAGTTCAAGATGAAGGTTCTGTAACTCTACAGAGGTATGAAAAGTAAGTCTCTTCAAGAGATTACCCTTAAGACATTTAAAGCTACAGAAAAGTAAAAAGTCAGACTTCTTTTATTTAATGGAATAGAAGCTAATGAAGGATAAAAACATTAGCTGCTACATTTACATTGAGTTAATTGGATGAGAGAAAATCTCTCTGGAATTCCCCCCCTCCCAGTTTCTCAGGTGAGAAAAAGAACATAGTTTACAATAATTGATGGAAGTGGAAGACAGTTAATCAAACTTGGCCCCTTAGGTCCAGTGGGACAATTCTGGGGACGAATGAGTTAATTGAAAAGTTCCCCCCAAATGCTGATACCACATTTTCCATTCCTACCTAGGACTAGGAGCCCCTGTGGAAGGAGATAACATGAAACAATTTATTATACAATTGATCCTGGAAAGACTTGAGCATATGCATAACTTTATGCATGTGTGTAAGTCTTTCCAGGGCTGAGGCCTTCAACAATAAAATAAATGGGGCAGGTATCATATCTTCTATGCATTGTCCAGTGCTGGGCACACATTGCCTACAATATATAATGAAAGAAGTGAGTTCGTTTTGTGGTTACAGACAACACTCCTATCCCCAGGTCTACCACTAACTGCTGTGTGACTTTGGTGAAATGAAGTATTAATAGACTCAATCTATTCCTTATTTGCTATGAGGCTTCATTGATAAATGCTGTACGGTGATTCGAGATCCTTCAATGCAAGGGGCTAAAGAACTGCAAATATTATTATAAAATTGAGTCCTTAAATTGTACTGCCTGACTATGCTGAATTTCTCTGATCATTTCTGCTTAATTAGGTCCTTAGTGAGTAAAACAAAATCATGTAATTACAAACCACAGGCAAGGCTATTTTAATAGTAAAGGCACAAGGCCTGATTCACTGTTGCTCCGCAGCTTGCATAGTCACGGACACCATTTGCAAAGCAAATGCAATCAGATCGGGAATATTTTCAACTCACTTTGCACTAATGTAAGTGACTGTACAGGGTGCATTGCAGTGGTGAATTAGGCCCATAAGTAAATGAGTCTATGATTTAACTGCAGTGATAAGTTAATTGCATAGTTGCTGCACATTATTTTGAAGACAGTACATTATAATTCTATTGGAAACAATAGTAACTGCCTGTTGCTGTAATTTATCCCTGTTGTCATTTCCTGTTAATTGTGTTAATTTGTCACCACTGTACGTTTTCTTTATTTGAATCTATAGTTGTATATTTTGTAGTCTGATAGCACACCACATAATGCATTAAAGGAAAAATCACTACATTGCAACAAAATCAAAGTTCTGTCTCAATCAAAATCCTAGTGATATGCAATCTGACTAATTAATTATACTTGCCATTTTCAGCTACATACACTAAACAAATTAGAAGATATTTAGCATTGAAAGTTATGAAGTTAACAATTTTTTTTCTTAGTGGCTGACCCATGCAAACCTTTCCTCATTTTAAGTAAAATTAGCATATTTAGCTCCTTGAAACCACCATCCTCAAGCAAGTTCAGCATAAAGAAAATATAGTAGCATTGTCTACGTCTTCTGCTAGCTGTACCGTGAGCAGTAGTAGCATAGTTTTGGCATTCAGTCCAAGCTGTCAGATGCCCTGCCGGTTGTTTGGGTGTGGCAGCTGAGTCAAGTTATCACATCACAAGAAAAAGTCGGCATACTGAGTCCTACTTCTGCTTTACTTATCTAACAATATGCTCTGCTGCTTGGTGCTATGAACATTTGTTATTACATCATTCGTTAAACATTGTCTTCACTAAAGATCCTTTCATTGATGGTCTGGACAAGGGGAGGGGGAGTGGGGAAGCAAAAGACTAGTCACCCCTTCCTCCCAATGCAATTTCCCCATCCTCAAATTTTCATTTAAAACTCAGAGAGAATTTAAAATGTTAATCTCCGTCTTAAATTCTCAATACATTCTTCAATTCCCTTGCTTTCTGTATGTTTCTAAAAGTAAGTGGAGTCAAAAATAATAAAGTTTGTATCCTTATAATATAGAACCCAAGGGGAGAGAGCAGTTCTTGCTTCAGCAACCCAAAATGCATCCTCACATGGTTCTGCCAATGCATGCTGATTCTGCCCTGCAACATTCCATTTATGACAGCTCCCAGCTTTTCCTGAGCAGAGACTGTCCATTAAGATAAATTATGTGATTGCTTTATTATGTGAACAAACAACCAGCAGCAAGCAGGATGAAACCACAATTAAATTTCTATTGGTGACCAATAATAAGCAGAGTTCAAATGTGGACTTCCCCAGAAGTAATACACTATAAGGTTGTTAAATCACCGCATCACCAACCCCCACTGAGTGTGCCATTTTTCTGGACAAGACAGTTAGTGGTGTAAGAAATGTCTTACAGCCCATGACATCATCCCATTTTCCCCTCTATTATCCTCATCCTCAATGCCCTGCACAGTGACAAATGTTTTTTTCTGACTCAGGGGAACAGGATACACATTTCTGTGCAATGTCTTGATCCTGATCTGAAAGTGACTAGAAGAGTCACTATAGTGTGATGCAACACACTCTCTTGCATTAGGGACTGAACACTTTTTACCCTTACATCCTTCCTCAGCCGATAGTACTGTATCATGGATAGGTCCCAAACTATGATCTTGTACACAATGACTATGTTGTACTTCTATAGCACCTTTCATCTGTCAATCTTAAAGCACTTTACAAACCTTTAAGCCTCAATATGTGCTCTGAAGTAGTTAGATTATTATGTACTCATTTTACAAATGAGTAAACAGGTACAAAGAGGTTAAGACTTTACCCCAAGGTCACACAGATGGAAGAGAAACCAAGGTCCCTGACTTCCCACCCTCCTGCGCTGCTACTACCAGATAAAAAGGTCACATCTCAGACAGATAGGTAGCCACAACAGTTGTTTGAAACAGGAAAAAGGAAACATAACTTTTACAATACAAATATTTTAAAATTTAAATATGGGGTGGGAGTATTGGTCAGAGACATTATTGATCATTGCAAAAGTTATTTCATTTCCTCTGGAGAACATAGATCTCTTGTCCATGGGGTTTTTCAGCTGGATATTGGGTAGTTGCTTCTGTATGTTGGATTGCATTTCATATTTGGAGTTGAAGAAAATTCACTGAAGGGATATTATTCCCATTAATATCAAAATTATAGGGACATTTTAAGCTCCTCCCACCAAAATGTTTGTTGTTTGACAGCAATGGAGGCCTATAGCATATAGTCCATGTTTCTAGGGTTACATGGGTACAGAATGGAGGCTGCGGAGGGCAGCACTTCCTGACTCATGAACTTCTCTAAGTCCACATGAGGGTCATCAAGGTCTAGGCAAAGGAACTTTTCCACCAGAGACTTGCATCTCTCTAGCTGGTTCCCTTTGGATGGATGATCAATACGTCTAATAGGTTTTCCATTTCGGATAAGCTCTGATACTTCCATTCCTCGTGCAATCACTTTGGGTGGCATCCCAGCCAATGCAGCAATATTGGCAGCATGGCTAACAGTAGACACCCCCTCCTTGAGCTGATAGAAGAATATTAACTCATCTCCATCTTGGTGGGTCTCCATTGTCAGGTACTGCACAAGAGGGGTGTCAGGAAGGAGCTTCAGCTGCACCAAGCTGTGAAAATTAGTGGAGACAAAGACCTGCGGGCACTGAGTTCCCTGGTTGAGCCAGTGCCTCAGCACAGCGGCCAGAAGGGAGAGGCCATCCACTGTGTTGGTCCCTTTGCCAAACTCATCAATGAGTACCAAGGACCTCTCAGTGGCATTGTTCACTGCTTTGGCAACCTGGTTGAGATCAATCATGAAAGTGGAAAGTCCCACAGATACTGATTCTCTGCTGTGAATCCTGGTGTAAATCCCATCAACTGCCCCAATTTCAGCCTCTGCAGCAGGGACATAGCTGCCAATTAGGGCCATGAATGTTATAAGGCCCACCATTTTTAAGTATACACTCTTCCCAGATGAGTTGGGCCCTGTAAGGATCTTTATCCGCCCATTAGCCTCACCACTGTTCACAGGATTGGGCACAAAAGTCTTTGCACATAGCTCCATGAGTGGATGCCTGCCATCCTTGATGTGGATGCCATGGTGGTGGGTAAAGCATGGGCGGCTGTAGCTATTCTCTCGAGCCATCACTGCCAGAGCTAGCAGCACATCTAGGTGCGCTGTGTACTCAATCACATTGTTAAGCACCGCCGACTTCTCCAAGATCTTTGTCTGCATCTGGTGCATGATAAGTGTTTCCTGGTCTCTGATCTCACAGTGCAGGTCACCCAGAATGCTGTCTAGTTCCTTTGTCCTAGCACTTCTGTAATGCAGTTTATCCTCTGACAAGAACATGAAGTCCAGGCCTTCAATCTCAAAGTCACTCTTGTCCAACATTGTGGGCAGCCGTGGAATGGAAAGCAAGAATCCAATCAAGGGAATATAGATCACACAACAGGA
Organism: Mauremys reevesii; assembly: GCF_016161935.1. Classification (NCBI taxonomy): domain Eukaryota; kingdom Metazoa; phylum Chordata; order Testudines; family Geoemydidae; genus Mauremys; species Mauremys reevesii. Next base: position 111,950,996 of record NC_052625.1, on the reverse strand, counting down.
AGGAATCCGATTGTCCAGGGTCTCCAATTCCTTCCGGGCCACCTCTGTAAGGAAGTCTGAGAGACCCATCAGCTTTCGTTTCTTTTCATCAATGGTGGAATCCACATTGGGTCTGACGGTGAAGCGGTTTTCTGAGATACTGCCTTCAAAATCTACCACTTTGCTGATGAGACTGGCAATATAGTGCAGATCATCGGTGAAGACCTGTGAAATGGTCTGGAAGAGCTCGATGCTGCTAGGCAGGGAGCGGCATGTATCTCTGAGGCACACTGCACTATAAACTGTCTTGTAAAGTGCCTGCCAGTCACTGACCTTTGTATGTGAAAGAGTCATTCTTCTCAGAATCTGAGGTACATTTTTTATATTCTTGAGGCAGTCTTGAAGAGTCAGGACTGTTTCATGGTTCTGAGCCAGCAAGAAGAACTGAATAACATCCAGCCGTTTGTTCAGCTCTGTAAGGTTCCGGGTGGGCCGCATGAGCCACAACCGCATCAGTTTCTCTCCCCACTTGCACCTGCAGCAGTTCAAAATCCCATACAAACTGAGTCCTTCTTTCAGCCCACTGGCCAGCTTGTAAACAGAAGGATGCACCTCACTTTTAAATATCTGTAGGACACAGTAAGTATCTTGGTCCATATTCACAATATCCATGAGCACAAACTTTTTAAAGGCCAAGATGGGAACTCCGATTGTCCTATCTTCCAGTTCGACTCCGATCCGCCTCCTGTCAAGAAACTTCAACAGCCCACCTAATGCTCGTACCATGAGTGGGCTCTCAAAGGGAATGATGGAGGACAAATAGAGGATTTTCTCTGTTGCAGTCATATGAGAGGGAATGAAAGGGAATTGCCTAGATAGGATCCGTTGTTTGCTCACTTCCAGGCCAAAGTCCATATTGGGAAAGAGGACAATTTCTGGTTTGTCCACATCCCCAGTAGCAGCACTCATATTGGTCAGGAATTTGGCAATGTTGTGATCCTGCTTGGCACTAGTCACTATGCATCGAGGAAGGACTTCATCAATCACTTTCTGCAGCAGCTTGAGGTCTTCATTATCAGGCATGTCGGGCATGAAGTAGACTGAGCAGTCGCCTGTGTCATAATAAGTGATCCCCAGCTGCCCTACATACCACAACACACACATGTATATCTGAGGTTGCTCTTGCTCCTCCTCTTGTTCAGGCACAGGCGGGGGTGGGAGACAATGGGTGTTCAGTGAAGCAGTGGTGCTCATTCTAGCTAGTTCCAGGAGCTGTGTTGCTGGTGAAGACGGACATTTTTGTTGACACATTGCATAAGTCCCTTCCCCAGGAACAAATGACTCTCTTCACTTGTCCATTTTATCCACCTCCCAGCTACTACCTGATCCACTTCACTCCTCTCCCTCTCTGGGCCACCTGCCCCTTTTCCAACAGCTTTCTGCTGCTTGCATCAGTCCTCTCTACCCACACTCCTGCTGTATGCAAATCCTCTTCCTTCAATGAGCAGGCTGTGTTGAACCACGAAATGAGTTGGATGGTTGGGCTGAGAGTTTGGCTCTAGTAGGCCCCAAGTATCCCTGGTTAGTATGAATAATAATGAGGAATGGATCTCATTTTCTGTTGTGAGTACAGTGGGCTATGGACACTACTCTGTAGAAATTAAAAGCTAGTAGAGTCAGCACCTAACTGCCTGCTTGGACATACAGCCACACTCCACAACTACGTGTATGGGCATACGTGAGTGCACATGGAAATGCCCATTCTATGCACACAGACCCACCTCCATGGGCACATTCACACAATGCCACCCAACACCCACTACCTACACACCCAGCACCACTCTGTAAGTCCCCCCTCCATATGAACTCACAACACACCACCCCAGGTGATCACATTAGTCCCACACATGCAGAGACCACTCCCCACAGAACAATGGTCCATAACCCGCCCTCCCTGCTGCCACCCCCACAGCATAAACCTTCTCCCAGATCTCAGTTTTCTTCCTACCCACCCACCTCACACATAAGCCAGGCAGCTCTTCTCGGGCTGGGGGCTTAACCTGCCTCTTTCTCCTATCCCTACCAGCTGCTCAGCACTCCCTCAGCCCAGTTTCTGATCAGGGCTGGACCCTGCCACACATACTGAGCTGTAATCTGTATCCCTGTCCATTCCTCATCTCCTTCCCCCCCTGTAGCAGGGTGGACCCCTGCTCCTGCCCTAATGGGCTTAAAACATCCCTGGGGGAAGGCTATGGCTGGAGAAATCAGCTCTAAAAGGCTGGGCTAACTGGGGGAAGTGGCTGCAGCTGGGGAGCTCCAGCCTGGAAAGCCCCAGGCTGCGGCCTAGCACAAAGTACTGGGGGTTGCAGAGGGCAGCCCAGGGGCAGGCCAAGGCAGCAGGTCCAAACCCTCCTTGCCAGTGATGATTAGGCTGATACTGCAGTCTGCCCCAGGGCATGGGGCTAGATGATGACTGGCAGTAGCCTTATACTGAGGCGAGGTGGGAATAGTAGGTAGGGGTTCCCTGGGGAGGGGAGACCCTAAGACTGAGGGGTTACTGCCAGGGGGCAGCACCCCAGGTAAAAGGGTACCGGGGTCCAGGGAGGGACACGGGGCAAGAGGACAGGTGAATTACCGGCCTGTAGAGGGCGCTCCGGAGCTGGAATGAGCTAATTCCCAGAAGTCACCAGCAGGAGGCGCCACAGGGGTGAGTCCGCTCATCTACAACCCTCCACAGCTCACTACATCCCCTGACCCTATCTATCTCCCTTCTCACCTTCCCCTGAAGAACGCCACCTTTCTGCCCCCCCACAGATCATACACCATCCTGTAAACCCCACCGCTTCCACACACCTCCATAACCCTTCGCAGTACAGAGCACCACTCTCACCCCCCACCCCCCCCCCGTCCACACAGCTCTGCCCCCACACAGTGCTGTGGTCTGTAATTCTCCTCTAGCCCCCACGTACCACAGAGAGCAGCACTGTCCCACAGTCTGGTCCTGCTCACTCAGTACCTCGTGGCAGCACACGCCTGTCTTCACTGCTGCGAGGCTGGCGGCCGATCCTGGCTGTCTCTGTCCCTGCCTGGCGGCTCAGTGTTCTTTTGCCTCAGCTGCTCCGTCTCCCGCTCCCTCATTGAAAGTGAGGCACTGAGGGCAAGGCGGGTGCTGATTGGCTGGCAGGTACAGACTAGAGGGAGTCTCAGTCAGCAGCCCAGCCTGCTGGCCAGCCAGGGACCCCAAAAGGGAGGCTGAGGAGCCAGAGATAAACATACATCTGGCACTACTCTATAATGCCTTCACCGCCCCCATGAAAAGACACTGCCTTTAAATGCCTCCAACATACAAGCACAGTTCCATAACTGCCTCCCACCCACTCACAGACAAGTGCCATTCCGTAACCCCACCCCCACCAGAAGTGCCAAGTTTTGTGCAGCTCTTGTATGGCTTTTTTGCAAATTTAATGAACTGCTATTTCTATTTGCACATAATTAGCACATAATTTGCATATCACCATAAACACCAGCGTATGGTCAACACACCCCGACCCACACAGTAATGAGTGGATGTGGAGTGGCATTAAATTTGACAGCTGTGCCTGGTATTGGTGGGTAGAAGGGTGATTGACTGGAGATACCGTGTTGAGTGGGTGCTATATGTGGGGGGCTGGATGTTTTGCTGGTCATCTGGGGCTGGAGTATTTGCTGTAGGCTTCTGATTGGTGGAGCCTGGTGCAGCTCACCAAGTGTGGACGCTTGACCAATATTAGGCCTCTCATCTTGCAGTGATTTTGCTGCCTCTGCCAACCACTACTGCCTCTTCCTGCCTGACTATAATCCAGCAGAGGGAGCAGCAAAAGAGGAAGCTTAGCTGATGCCATAGCGGCCCCATGCAGTTGGAAGGCACAACTGCAAGCAAATGCCTACAGCCTGCTCACACCTTAGCTGCAGGTGTGAAAATCCAGCCGAGAGGTCAGCAGGCAGGACAGAGCTGCCAAGTCTGTGTCACATGGCACACCTGCCCCATACATGCTACCTTGTTACAATCCCACACCAAACATTTTCATCAGCAGTGCCCTATAACTTCACTCCCCATTTGTAACATCTCTGTGCAAAAGCATTGACTCATAACTGCCTCCTCCCAATCAGTGCACTGAAAGAACCCTATTGTGTTAACGAGGCCAACAAGTTTACCCTAATTGTAAGCTTAATTGTAAAAAGTATATGAAAGTTTATAAATGTTAACAAGCAGGGCAAAAAGCCTAGTTTGGCTGGGTAGAAACCACCATGCTCTGGTGGCCCAAAGGCATGAGGAAGGCTGCCCTAAACAGCCAACTGGGATTCTCCCAATAGTGGGAAATTTCCCCTGAGTAGAGCTGACAGAGCCAATAATCCCCAGTTGTGTAATGGCCCTTTGGGGGCTGTTACAAGCCATTGGAAGTTAGGGTTGCTCTAAGACTGCTCTAACTCATGCTGGGGGCTGAACTGGCAGAGGGTCAGGTGGGGGTGGCATAAAGGTGGTATAATGCCACTCCCCCTCCTTCGCCTCAGGTCCTGCACTGAGTACAGCTCAACCAGACCAAAGGATCAGGCACTTTATAGTGTAAAGTTTTGTTTGTTTATATTTCTAAATGCATTCTAAAAACACATTTGTTCCAAACAGAATAATAGAAAATAAATATGAAAATCTGGTCTCCTAGTGAAATGACTAATGTAATTTAATTTTGATTATTTAAAAGGTGAGAAAAATTGACCCGCACCTGTATGAGAATTTTAAAAGCCACTATTTTGGAGATGAAACGCTGTACCGCCTAGATCTTTGCTCCATGTTGAAAAAAAAGCAACCCAATGGCTACTACCACTGTGAGTCCTCTATCACAGTTGGTAAGTACAATACTATTTTGTGTTATTTCTTAATTTTATGAATTTTGTTTGAAATTGAAGAGGTTGATAAGCTGTTAGTACTGGGAATGTATGTCTGGCAAATCTTGCAGAGAAACGTTACATGGGCATCAAATCTGAATTAAATATTGTAACATTTTGGCAGTTAAGCTACTTACTGCTCTCAACCAATGACACGTGGCTCAGCACTAAAGTTTCATGCTTCTATGTACTTTTGGCTTTCCCTCCCTTTCCTGTGTTAAGTTCAGCAAGCTCTACAGGAAAAACTTCAATTAATTTCCATGTTAATTCTTTACATAGAGAGCTTGCAGGATGGTGGTTTTAACAATGAGTTTGTCTGTTCAGCTTTGTTAAGAGCAGCCAGAAATAAACTTGAGTTGGAAGCAGTGGGCACAGATTTAAAAAAAAAAATTACAATAATGCCCAGAGCTCCAGTTAGGATCAGGATCTCATTATGTTAGACCAGGCCTGCACAACATGCAGCCCGCGTAGGCTCACTGTGCGGCCCGCGGGGGGATTCTAAATCCCATGCACACGGCGCTCTGCGGGCAGCCCAGAGCCCTTTGAATTCCGGCCGCGGCTCCAGCAGCCGGGCTGGGGCTGGGATTTAAAGGGCTCGGGCTCCCCTCAGCAGCAGGAGCTCTGGGCCCTTTAAATCCCTGCCCCAGCCCCGCAAGGCTCCGGTTCCCCCGGCCGCCGGCGCCCCAGGCCCTTTAATTTGCCCCTGAGGGCTCCCAGTCACCTCTTCAGCTGGGAGCCCCTGGTTGATTTAAAATAAAATATCACCTCCCCACCCTCAACCTTCCTTTTTGGCCCACAGCTGTTTTGGTGGGGCAGTGCTGGGGAAGGAGGGTTTGTTTCTGCAGGGCTGGGAGGCGCTGGGGCGGGGTGTTTCCGCAGGGCCGGGGGGTTTCGGCCCTCAGCTGTTTTCTTTGGAGTAATGTGGCCCTCACCGCTTTATGAGTTGTGCAGGCCTGTGTTAGACGCTGTAGAAATGTATATGAAGAGACAGTTCTTGCCCCAAAGAATTTACAGACTAAGGAGACAAGTGACACTTAAAGGGTGCACAAAGAGAAATATACTTTTTTTCATACATGTATTTGCTTTTTTACCTATCATTAATTGGCTGATTTTGTATCCGTATTATAGTAGTGGTGGTGCTTGAGGACATATTTAAGGCAAGGAGAGGGTAGTGGCCATATCAGATCAGTTCAATTCAGTTCAGGGAGTGTGTTATCTGAACTAGTACAGCTGGTGTTTGTTTGATAACATGGCATACCTGCCTAGAAAGGTTAAGAGCTATTGGGATAATTTCCATGTGCCAAAATTTGATAGGCAAGACTAACAACAACAGCCTCAAACTGCGTCATGTCCCAAGGTTCATGTTGAATGTTACTATAGCTCTTTTCTTTTATAGTTTATAAATGTGAAAGAATATTCCTTTCAAAACACAACAAAAATGTACACAATAATAATCAAGAGCTCTTCTTGTGCTTCTTTTGGCAAGATGACAGAGAGCAGTGTTCCAGCTCAAGAAGAAAATTGTCACATTTATTGGAACAGACCATGACTTACATTAAAGTAGCAGGGAAACAACTACTATTATTATGTATTCTTTTAAAAAAAGTCACCAGGAATAAGAAACACTATGGAGAAAACTCCAAATTTAAGACACTCATCACAGAAACAGAAATTTATTTTTTGCTTCTCCTATATCTCACAACATTCCCCCCCAACAAATTCCTAATCAAACTGTTTTTAAAGTAACGTGAAACTAATCAGAAGCCACTCAAACAGGAAAAACCTCACATGGAGGCTCCTCTACTTTTCTGCATCCCACACCAAAGAATACTGGAGATATTTATGAAAAAGAGTGAGAATTGCCGTAGAAGGGAAGGACAATCCACGTAGTGATGTGAAAATCTTTCAAGACTACTACTTCCATCACTAGTAACTGAATGGAAACATCTTCCCTTTGGAACCTCCTGTTCTGTAAACAGCTCTAAAGGAAAACTGCCTCTTTTTCCTCAAGTCTTTGAAATCTCACAGCAAATAATCTCTATTTTCTGGGATGTTTCTAAGCATGTCCCCATATTATGCAAAACCTTTGAAGTGATGATATTCTAGGTATATTTGGTCCTGACTTAGTGCAGGGGGCTGAACTAGAAGTCATCTCGAGGTTTCTTCCACCTTCTATTTCTATGATTCTAGGGTGAGCATAATTAAGGGAAATCTCTTCTGTTTTAAGCATATCCTCATCTAACCTTATGCTTCCAGTCAATGAGATTTTGGTAAAAAAGAGTCAAACTTTTTAAATGTCTTGTCAACTGACAGGACTGTATCAGAATTACTCATTGTACCATATTTTTTTTAAATTCTCTGGCGGATATTCTACTTAACACCAAATGTGTCCATACACAGCTGCTGCTACCGTCTCTGAGTCAATAATTGTTTTGACCATCTTTATGCAAGTGCTGGCATTGGAATTCATTGTTTTCTGAAGGAATAAGCACACTGCTGAGTCATGAAGTCCAGAATTTTAATTTTGGCATTGTCAGTGACTTGCTGTGTTGTCTTGGACAAGTCACTTCACCTTTCTATTTCAATTTCTCCATCTGTAAAGTGAGGATAGTAATGCTTATTGACCTGTCTCACAGGAGAGTTGTGAGGATTTACTAGTCAATGTCTCTACAGTGCTTTATACATATAAGGCACTAAAATGCTAAGTACCTGTTGCCAGTGATACTAGGCAATTTTAGTTTGCACTTGAGTTGTCTCTATTCTCACAAAATATAGAAAAAAAATCACGTTTTTCATATTATACTGGAGGATATTGCACGTGGCAAATGAAAAACAGTCTGGAGTAGAAAAAAGAACAGATTGGGATAGTTATGGTTGAATTATTGGTGACAGCAATGTGAAGAGAAGCCAAAAATGTTTCAAAAGATTTACATATATTTTATTTACATTTATACATGCATGCATACATACATTATATATACATGCATAATCTACCTACCTACTGAACGTGGGACAATAGATTATATATGATGTGGTATGAAGGCTTTAATTGGCATGAAATTTGGGCCTGCTGCATTATTTACAAGTGGCGGCGTATTCTAGAATATGTCTCTTCTGATAAATAATTTGGATAATAAATATTTCAAAATGAAAGCTGTTCTGCAACAAGGATAAACCTATTTGACAGCTGTCGGCCGTGTTGTTGTAAGCATTTGTTTAAATCTAAGTGTTATTTTTGCACTTGTCATTGGCTGACAGTTTTATTATACTAACTAAATTCATAGATACCTTGGAATACGTAAAGCAGAATATTCAATTACACAGATTTATTTAAAGTATGAATCTCATTAGAATTGCTTATAAAGCAATCAATCAGCTGTTATTACAGGAAGAGCAGGATGCTTGCAAGTTGGGTTTGACTCAGCCATGGTGTGATAACAAAGACTTTGTGGAACCTGTCATTTTCGTGACCAGGAACCAAGTCCTCTCTTTTTTGAGAGAAAACTAAATTATTTTCCTTGCAGTTAATTTATAGGGATTACCATGGCCATAGTATCTCAGCACTTCCCAAACACTAACTAAGCTTCACAATATCCTGTGAAATTTTGTAATAAATACAATAATAATAATAATACCTAGCTCTTAAATAGTAGTTTCCATTAGTAGATCCCAGAGCATCTGACAGTCTTTAATGCATTTCTCCTCCCAACACTCAAGTTTAACACAAGTTGATATTTTGATCCCATGCAAGGTGGGAGCACAGTGTTTAAGGCAGAAGCTAGAAAAACTAAATGTTGAGCCTCACAGAAAGAAAAACAATCATTGAATATTTGAAAATATAATTTGAATAGATTTTGAAAATATAATTTGAATAGATTTTTTCTGAACTGTTTGGTTACAAGAATATTTAGGTGTTAAATTAACCACAGAGGGGAGCGAATGCAGCCCTATACATGTGACAGAAATGTACTGAAAGAGGTAAATAGAGTTTTTCATATAAGGATAGAGGTCAAAGAGCACTGTGTGATTCTAGTTCATTCTAGCCCTGTATATCTACATTTGTTTGAACTGTGTTTTCATGTCTTTGGAACATACAGTATTAAGCATCAAAGCAGTATTTACTTTCTGTCAGCTAGAGTTTTGGCAGCTTTTAGGATACACATATGATGTGGGGAGATCTAAAAAAGGGGACTGACTGACTAAAAGAGAAGTCATAATATAAAGGATTACACCGCTTTATTATTACCACTGCTATTACAAGCCCTAATGCCTATCAGCTTGGCATTTTAAAAACATACTGTAACACAGAAAGAATATGGAAGTATAAAGGCTTGATCTTGTCAGGTGCAGAGGTGAGATGCTCACCTGCCAAGCTACAAACATGTGCACAGCAGGTAGCAGATTCACAGGTTGGAACAACACATTAGAGAGAAACATCCACTATGCGCAGCAGAGTGTGCAGGCAACAGTACCAGCAGGTCTTTCTGCATGGGTGCAGAAAACCCAAAACATGAGGATATAGGTGGTGAAGATTGGGCATAGCTACAGCAACATGCCGAACCCTCATCCACAAAATGAGGAGTAGGGTCATTCTTGGAAACAAAACAAAAAGCCCAGCACCGTGACTACCTTAGAGAGCACAGTATAAATCTTTACATACTTAGGATGACTTAATTGTGGGTACCTACTAAATCTCTCCAGTCTCTGTACATTGAAAAATGCAAACATGCATAATGTACTTACACAAATCACATAATCATAGGACTGGAAGGGACCTTGTATAAGCTGTGTCCTAGAGTAGCTGTTGGTCTGAGAGAGGCCCTGAGTGCTGCTAAAACCAGCACTTTATTTATATATTTGGATTTCAATACAACATAAAAGGATACCTATACTGAGCTGTAGGTATCCTCTCTCATAATTAAAGAAATGATATGAAAAAAATCAGTAGAAAAAAATCAGAACAGCAGCACATTTCTCCTCCCACCCAAACATCAGTCAGTGCACACATTACAAAAATCTCACATCCAACTGCAGCAAATGCCAGATGAAACAGATGGGCTTTACAACAGATTCATCCTCTTTTGGAACAAGTGTGAGAGCCATCAGGCTGTCTCCCTTTTTTTTATACCAAAGGGCATCTAACATCTGCTTCTCATCTCAGGTATGGCAGCCTGCCATGGCAAGAGAGGGGGGGTCTCCCAGGTAGGAAAGTACCAAACCATTTAGAGTTTAATAGGTCAAAACCACCATCTTAACTCCATCCTGTGGACAAAAGGCAGTCAGAGCAGGTCTGAGAGCGTGTGTCATATGCTTATGGCAAGATACTCTGATTGTCGGTTTCTCCACTAGCTTCAGCTTCTGACTGGATTTAGGATTTAGCCCCCTGTAGAATTTATTGCAGAAGTACAATATAGAGGTGAGAAAAATGTATCATGTTGGCAAGCTAGGCATTTGTGAGGAAAGGCCATAACTGTCTGGTTGGATACAGAAGAGGGAGGAAATAAACTACACTCTTGGTCACTGCTGCTATTTAGCTGTCTAAAAGCTGCTGGGACTCTAACTAGAACCAAGTTGTAAACTTGGGTTACAAGTGATGGAGAATCGCCTTTCAGTCATGGGGGTTGCAGGGTGGCTTTACCTTGCCACCATTATCATCTCACTCTTTTCAGGACTGTATCTCAGCCCACTGTCTCTCATCCCTGCACCAATCTCACCCAGGCTCTGAGAAAGACATTTGATGGCCTTTTTTGGGCTTGATGAAAGAGATTTATAAAGTTAGGGGCCATCAGTGTACTGAAAACACTTTAGCCTACATCTCCACACTAACTCTCTTAACATTATATACGCCTTGAATGAGAGAAATGGCAGAGTAGATACTTGTGGTACCGTATATAAGACAGCCTGGGGCAGCAGATAATTTGCCAACAAAATCCTTTGGCGTCCCTCAGCAAGAAAGGAATGAAGCCACAGAAGAACAATCCCTCTATTCCTACCAAGAACCACAGACATCCATGGTACCAAAGGCAAAGAATAAATCTAACAGTATCAGTATGGACACCTGATCCTTATCAATCATCAGATCATCACCCAATGCAATAAGAATACCATGGGGGTCCCTGTGAAGCTACATTGCTCAGGCTTCGGCTTCAGCCCCGGGTGGCGGGACTTAGGGCCCCGGGCTTCAGTCCCAGGCAGTGGGGCTTTGGCTTTCTGCCTTGGACCCCAGCAAGTCTAACACTGGCCATACTTGGCGGCTCCCTTGAAACCTGCTTGCGGCCCGCCAGGGGACCCTGGACCTCTGGTTGAGAACCAGTGCTCTAAAAAAACAGGAGTACTTATGGCACCTTAGAGACTAACAAATTTATTTGAGTATAAGCATAGACCTAACATTACTAAGTTTTATGTATTAAAATTAAATATTCATTATCCTTGGCCATTTCAAGCTAAGTAAAATGTGAAAATAAAACAAACCATAGAAGTGGTAAAGAGTAAATTAGGTTTTTAATATTTTTATTTTTAATGATGAATGGAAATATTACTAAAATAATTTTTTATTTTTGGAAGTGTGCCTTTGAAGATAACTTGATACATCAGTAAAAGAGGTAATATAAGTTCTTAGTACCAGAAGGAAACTACTTGGGTCACCCTAGAATAATTCCCCTACAATGTGATACCACTCAGATATTCCTCTGAGAAAGGTTTTTCAGGTATGTCTACACTACGAAATTAGGTCGAATTTTTAGAAGTCAGTTTTTTAGAAATCATTTTTATACAGTCAATTGTGTGTCCCCCCACACAAAATGCTCTAAGTGCATTAACTTAGCAGACTGCATCCACAGTACCGAGGCTAGCGTCGACTTCCGGAGCATTGCACTGTGGGTAGCTGTGAGTAGCTATCCCACAGTTGCCGCAGAAGCCCATTAGGATTCTGGGTTGAGATCCCAATGCCTGATGGGGCAAAAACAGTGTTGCGGGTAGTTCTGGGTACATGTCGTCAGGCCCCTCTCTTCATCCCCCTCTCTGTGAAAGGAACGGCAGACAATCGTTTCACGCCTTTTTTCCTGGGTTACCTGAGCAGACGCCATACCACGGCAAGCCTGGAGCCCGCTCAGCTCGCTGTCACCGTACGTCTCCTGGGTGCTGGCGGACGTGGAACTGCATTGCTACACAGCAGAAGCTCATTGCCTTTTGGCAGCAGACGGTGCATTACAATTGGTAGCCATCGTCGTCATATTCCTGGGTGCTCTTTTAGCCAACCTCGGTGAGATTGGTTGGGGCGCCTGGGCAGACATGGGAGTGACTCAGCCAGGTCATTCCCATCTTCTGCCGAGCACCCAGGAAATGACGATGGCTTGCAGTCATACTGCACTGTCTGCTGCCAGCCTAAGATGTAAAAGATAGATGGATCAAAACAAGAAATTGACCCGATTTGTTTTGTGAAATCAACGGCCTGTTAAACCCAGGGTTTTGAGTTCAATCCTTGAGGGGGCCATTCTGTGTCACAGTTTGTATTTCTCCTTGATGCAAAGCCACCCCTTTTGTTGATTTTAATTCCCTGTAAGCCATGTCGTCAGTTGCCCCTCCCTCCATCAGAGCAACGGCAGACAATTGTTTCGCGCAAAACCAGGTGAGGAGGCGATGGCAGCGTGGTGACAAGAGGGACATGGTCATAGACTTCTCACATAGACTTCTCGCAATGTGCCCCGGCAATGTGCACATCATGCTGATGAACTCTGCAAACACGCTGGCCAAACAGGAAATTAAATTCAAAAGTTCGTGGGCCTTTTCCTGTCTGCCTGGCCAGTGCATCTGAGTTGAGAGCACTGTCCAGAGCAGTCACAATGGAGCACTCTGGGATAGCTCCCGGAGGCCAATACTGTCGAATTGCATCCACACTATTCCAAATTCAATCCGGCAAGGCCAATTTCAGCGCTAATCCCCTCGGAGGTGGAGTAAAGAAATCGATTTAAAGAGCCGTTTAAGTAAAAAAAAAAAGGGGGGGGCTTCATTGTGTGGACGGGTCCAGGGTTAAATCGAGGTAACGCTGCTGAATTCAACCTAAAGTCGTAGCGTCAGTTGTTCAAAGGACAATGAAAGAAAGGAAAGATGTGCTGTTTTTCTGCTGAAATGTCAGAATTTTTTTTCCAACTGTTGATGGTTTGTAGAAGCTCTTGAGATTTGCACTATGTACTGCATGATTACACAGAGATGCTGCTTTGCTGACTGTGGATCCCTGTGAGGTATTCTAAAATAAGACACAGCTGCACAGGTCAGTACTTCAGAAATAATATGAACACTGCATCAAAAACCAGTTGTTAAAAGTGCTTTGCTGTGGCTTATAGATTATCTCTAGGCAACAATATCCAACAATCAATTGGAACAGGAGACAATTTCCAGAGTTTTCCTTTTTTCAGACTTCAGGGAATGAAAAAATATATTTTTGGAATAGTATAGAACCCCTAAAACTCATCAAAAAAACAACAACCCTTTCTTTTCAGAGGAGATAGAAGTCCTGTGTATTGTGCAGTGGTGACACTGTTTTAAAACAGAGAGCTGTTATATGCTAATATGGCACCCTTATGTTTCACCAGGAAGTAGTTGTGCAGCACAGCATTGTTTCTTATGGAAACAAATATATATAACACCACATCACAAAGTAAGATTGTGTGGAATATTGTTGAACAAACAGGGTCCTATGCAAGTCATTTATTACATTAGTATAGGACTTTGCCATGGTCCTTGTTTATTGATTTACATTTGTTCAATATTCATAGATTTTTTTTAAGACCACAAGGGATCATTATTATGCAGTCTGACGTCTTGTATATCAGAGTACACACCATAGAACCTCACTCTGTAATTTCTGCATCAACCCCATAACTTCTGAATTAACATTAGGATTTCATGTCTTTGCTGATGAAATCACAAATGTACCCCTCTTTATAAGAGAGTTGCAGAAACATGAAATTTGTGAACTATCAACGGTGGGTGGGGTTATGAGTTATGCAGAATATGAAGGTTGTCAGTGAGCGTGCAACATATATTTTATAAACTTGACACTAGAGGCCAAAAATTTCAAACCTGGGTGCCTAAAGTTAGGCTTCTAAATCCATATAAAAGATGCAAGTATGTGGCTTGATTTTCAGAAATGCTGAGAAGCCATAGATCCCATTTAAGTCAAGTGACTTTTGGCATCTAAGTACTGAAAATCTGTGCCACAGCTTCTTGTTTTCCGAAATAGTAGATATTCAGAATTTTATTATATGTATCCATCAACTCTCTCTGAGCCTGCTGAGTACAACAAGAGTATTATTGCTGGTTCAAGACTGCATAAAAACATTTTTACTTTGAAATTACTTAAATGAGCAGTGTAAATGACATAATTGCATTCAGTTATATTTTCACTGCTTCTCAACAGAGTAAATTGCATAAAATTCTTTGTTTAAATTGTCTTGACTCAGCAACCTGAGGCATCAGAGCTCTCTTGTTCTAACCAGTAGGTTATACAGCACACTAAACTTTTCCTATATGCCAACTCCTTGTCCTTGACTTGTCATATTTTAAACACAAACAACTTTGACTTCCATATTAAAAATTCTATGAAAACTTTACATCACTTTAATTAGGACTGCTAGAACCCCCATGACAGACAAAAAGTGTATTTATATAACTTAAATGTTAAGCAACATTAGTTTTAATTTAATGCATTATGATAGCTAGTTGTATTGATTCAATACTGTCATATTTTTCAGGTTAGAATCCCTGAACTTTCGGGGGCAAGGGGAGAGGAGGAATAGAGAAATAAAGGAATAAGACAGTAGAGGGGAGGGATAGCTCAGTGGTTTGAGCATTGGTCTGCTAAACCCAGCGTTGTGAGCTCAATCCTTGAGGAGGCCACTTAGGGATCTGGGGCAAAAATTGGTTCTGCTAGTGAAGGCAGGGGGCTGGACTCAATGACCTTTTAAGGTCCCTTCCAGTTCTAGGAGATTGGTATATCTCCAATTATTACCTTTTATTATTACCTTTTTAGACAAATCCTAAATATCCCTCCCAAAAGTAGTTAAGTTACTTAAACAAATATACATTAAAAAGCAGACAAAAATTACATGAACCATCAAGACCCTGCCTGTACAAACACACACAAGCGAGCAACCTGTTATTTTATTTTAGACTGCATGTATGGTTATTGACCATGTCCTTCTATTTCCATCTTTTAGAAGCATGCACTTAGGAAGGAACAATCAGTTTCACACATACAGAATGGGAAGAGACTGTCTAGGAAGGAGTATGGCAGAAAGGGATCTAGGGGTTATAGTGGACTACAAGCTAAATATGAGTCAATAATGTGATGCTGTTGCAAAAAAAGCAAACGTGATTCTGGGATGCATTAACAGGTGTGTTCTGAGCAAGACAGGAGAAGTCATTCTTCCTCTCTACTCTGCGCTGGTTAGGCCTCAACTGGAGTATTGTGCCCAGTTCTGGGCACTGCATTTCAAGAAAGATGTGGAGAAATTGGAGAGGGTCCAGAGAAGAGCAACAAGAATGATTAAAGGTCTAGAGAACATGACCTACGAAGGAAGGCTGAAAGAATTGGGTTTGTTTAGTTTGGAAAAGAGAAGACTGAGACGAGACATGATAGCAGTTTTCAGGTATCTAAAAGGGTGTCATCAGGAGGAGGGAGAAAACTTGTTCACCTTAGCCTCTAATGATAGAACAAGAAGCAATGGGCTTAAACTGCAGCAAGGGAGATTTAGGTTGGACATTAGGAAAAAGTTCCTAACTGTCAGGGTAGTTAAACACTGGAATAAATTGCCTAGGGAGGTTGTGGAATCTCCATCTCTGGAGATATTTAAGAGTAGGTTAGATAAATGTCAGGGATCAGGGATGGTCTAGACAGTATTTGGTCCTGCCTCTCGAGGTCACTTCCAGTCCTAGAGTCTATGAATCTATGCAATATAGTTACTACTTTTTTGCTGATGTATTCAGTTTTCTCCATATTGGAATTGTCTTTTGTGGTTTATTGCCCAAGCTTCTTAGAAGCTAATCTCCAAATACCTCAATTTCAGTCTATAACCTAGATTAGTTATTATCTCAAACAATCATTTGCATCATCCCGCTGTTTTGTTTTAGGATCTTTTATGCAGACTTTTATGACAGAGCTTCTCATGCTTATTCTCTCTTCTAAAATGTATATAAATATAAGTAAATCATGCTGCAGAATTCATAACCTCAGCTGAAATTGTTGTGGATGCACTTCACTAAAGATTTATAGTCTCAGCTTTCCTTAGTTATGGAGACAATAGTCCCAAATTCAGCTTCAAATACTATGGTAATCAGTATCTTCTAAGTACATATAGTAAATATACACTGAAAGTAACTTCCACAATTTAAATTCAATAACTCAAACATAATAAATATATGGAGATATACCTATCTCATAGAACTGGAAGAGACCCTGAAAGGTCATTGAGTCTAGCCCCCTACCTTCACTAGCAGGACCAAAAACTGATTTTGCCCCTGTTCCCTAAGTGGCCCCATCAAGGATTGAACTCAAAACCCTGGGTTTAGTAGGCCAATGCTCAAACCACTGAGCTATCCCTCCCCCAACTATGCATATGCTTCCCAATACCTTGTTTATGGGTTTTTTTAACTACTGCCAAAGGCTGTGTGAACATGATCAATCTAAATTCTTACACCTGGTCTGTATTATGCTGTCTTTTAAGGAAATATTGTTTATATTACAAAGTTTTAGCTATGGAACACAATAATTTCCAACAACACCAACAAAAACGTAGAGAATGAGTACAATAAACTAAAAAACACTTAAAGCTTCTCGGGGATGGGGAGGAATGATTCTGTGTTAGGAGCATTTGAAAAGTAGTTTCTCCTGACTGGATTTCAACCCATTTAATCTTAAATTATCCAAATAATCATTAATTTGTTTACTCTGTTCCTTTTGTCTCTTCTGCCTTCCTCAACTTTGGGATTCAGATGAAATAGAGTCAGAAGTGGTGGGTTGTTATAATGGGATTTTACTTGGGACAGCAGAGGAGACAATACTGTGACTTTGGGAGAGCATCAGATAGTGTAGTGGCAGTGAAGGCAATAACTGTTTGCCTCACTGCAGGTAAATGAAATATTTTTGAGGGGAAAAAGATTAAAGGCCCGTGCTAATCAGATCCCTGATCAGTGCCACAACTTGAATATTTTACCCTTTGAGAATTTTTTTTTAATATAATAATGAACTAAGCTAGTGCTGGTACTTATGAATTCTTCTGTGTATTTTGGGTCTGGTTTTCACTTGTTGCTTCATCTTTATCTAATTTTTTTATAATGGAAAATGAAGAGAGTTGGGGAGCGGCTGGTTTATGCCACATGCACCAATTTTTTTCAAGGAGAAATTTGGTAATTACTTTTAATAGGTGGACTTAGTGCACCTGCACAGCAGGCAGACCATAACAGGTCATTCTATCAGTACAATGAAATTAACAATTTTCTTTCTAGGCCTTAAGAGCTATCACGCTGAATCTTTTAAGAGCTGTTCTTTAAACAGGTTCCCAGCCGTGGATCCACACTCTTTGTGCCAAGAAAATAGGATACAATGGGGGCTTGATTTAGCTCTGGGTTATGCCAGCTGTGACTGCTGGAAAGGCCACCTAGGGGAGGAGTTGCGATGGCAAACACTGCTCTGGCGTATTAAGAGGGCTCTATCTATACATGTAAATACTTACTATATAAAGTGCCAGTAGATGGTACTCAAGATTACCTAGCATAGCTCTTTGGCTTTGTAGGCACAAAGCTTGTGCTACACTGCGAATGGCTTCCTTTGTGTAACTCTTTACCTTGGAACTCTTAACATGCCGAGGGCCTGTCAATGAACCGTGCATCCTCCAAAGAGAGCACTGCTAGTCACGAAGGAGGGGTAGGGTTAGGGTACATCAGGAATGCACTGAATCCGTGCATTCTTGAGCAGCCCTGGATGGTGGGGTTCCTGTGGAATCTTGACCAAATGTTAAAGATGTCCTCTCCTGCCAACAAGAGCTGGTCAAAAAAAATTTTTTTTTCCAATGAAAAATGCACGTTTCACAGAACCAACCAGAGGGATCCAGGCTCTTTACCTCTCCAGCTAGGGTGACCAGGTGTCCCGATTTTATAGGGACAGTCCCAATTTTGGGGTCTTTTTCTTATATAGGCTCCTCTTATCCCCCACCCCGTCTCGATTTTTCACACTGCTGTCTGGTCACCCTATCTCCAGCACCTAGGCTGGAAGGCTCTTGTCAATTTCCATTTTGGTTCTTTCATAATAGAATTTGGCACTCTCCCCAGAATTTCTGCTGCAGTATGCACGATTCCTCATTAAAATGTTATTTTCCCTAGAAAGGCTAGGAAGTTGTCTGAATGCACAGATGTATTTATCTATAAAATAATCAAGTTTTTGATCTTCACCTGTTGTGTTTATTTTTCTAATTACCTCTTGTTTTGTACTGATAAATGATCTCAGGTAGCACCTTTGCAGGAGGAGATATATTAATATACAAAGAAAAGTTCCCTCTGGGCATCCATGAGTGGACTAAAAGCACAGATCTTCGTTTAGAGTTTAGTATAGAACAATACATTAAAAACAATACAGAAAAGATTAAAAATAATAATTTTGACCATAACCAGCAGTTCTCTCCAGAGCAATATTTATTGTAATTAACAAACAAAACAAAACCCTCTTTCCATTCTCTAGCGGGAAATATAGTCCCAATTTAGAGGTTTACACAGAAATCGGATATAGATAAATATCCATATTTTGTCTTCTTTTAATATCCTGGTTAGCCAGGACTACACATTGCAAATACTACGCATTTTTTTCAATAAAATGAGACAGGGAAATAACCATCATTTTTCATTTAGCAGCATTCTGTGTCCTCTCCTTGCTCTGAGAGCATTTCAGAAATCATACTTCTTCATTTTCTGGCCTGTAAAAATGTCATTGTGTCCTTGAGGGGACAGGGGAGGGGGAAAGATGAGTGGGTAGAGAGATAAGTAGAAATGTCCAGTCTATTTGACTTAGATGTCTGTCTGGTACAAAACAAGTGCACTGAGACATAGGCTTTTCAGTTCCATTTTTATAGAAGCAAAAATGTTACCTTTTAATTAGGCTTACAGTGTAATGAGAATAGGTGTTGATACTTAAATTAAATTCCAATTTGCACTTCCCTCACACTACTAATTCTCAAATATAAAGTTCACAAACAAGTATGCTTCTAAAAGAAGCTAGATATGAGGAAGTTTTGCAGGGGAGGTGTTAGGCTATGATAATGGTGTAGTTTTTTTTAGAAATCCTGCCAGTCAGCTATTCAGAACTGTCAGATTGCCTTGTTCACAATTCTCATGCATGTCTAGAACCCTCAAATATGAATTTTCAATTTTGTCCACTTTATAGTGGATAACATACTTTTTACAAGGAGTTGTAATGGAAGAATTTTAAGGTACTAGTTTTGCTTTACTCTTCATATTTTACTTCTAGCTTCCTCCAGATATAGGTACCATTTCTATTAATTACAGTCTGTGCTTATTGACAATGATCTCCTACAAAAGAACTCTTTCCCCTGAAATTATTTGAAAACTTATTTCTTTTTAATTTATAGGTACCTTATGTTAATGATCTGACCTGTCAGACAAGTTATACACTTAGATTTATATTACTTCAATTCACCTTTAAAATTCCTGTGACAAATAGGCCAATGGAACTGGAAAAAGCCAATGGAACTGGAAAGTAGCAAAACCAGCAGAAACCTGTTTTAATGGGCATTTAAGTAGGAGGTTAATAGTCTAGAGCAGGGGTTCTCAAACTTCATTGCACTGTGACTCTCTTCTGACAACAAAAATTACTTCACGACACCAGTATGGGGGACTTAAGCCTGGGATCACCCAAGCCATGCTGTCCTGGATGGGGGGCCAAAGCCCAAGGGCTTCAGCCCCAGGCAGGGGACCTGTAACCTGACCCCTGCCACCGGGCTGAAGCCCTTGGCCCCAGTCGGTGGGGCTTGGGCTTTGGCCCCAGGCCAGAGCAAGTCTAACGCCAGCCCTGGCAACTCCATTAAAATGGGATCGCGACCTACTTTGGGGTCCTGACCCACAGTTTGAGAGCTGCTGGTCTAGAGTAAAGGCATAGCTGGGGGTCTAGAGAAAGTTTCTGATGAAATTTAGGCAGGCTAGTGCTTGTGTTCTTTGTTTTCAGCTGCAAAGGGCATGACTAAAGAAAAATGTCTCTCCATGATTACAGTGGTTGAAAAGAGTCAGCTTGCATGTATGACAGAAGGAGGAATCAAACTTGAGCCACTTATTTCTGATAGACATTATGGATAAATCAAGTAGGATTTCACCCTAGTCCCACTAAGTCAATGTGACATCTCATGAGAGTAAGACGAACAAGATTTGGCACTCTATCTGAGACAACTGGGAAAAAAAATCCCTGTGAATAATTCTAGCACTTATCAGGCTACTGCACTTGAGCATTATACAGCGGCTGAAAGCGAGCCTGGGGCAAAGGCACTTGATATTTTATTTATTGTGTGAATCATGGTAAACTTTAACAGGCTTTAAAAGATGCAGTATTTTTCTTTTAGAAATAATATTTACAAATTGAATGCTTTGGTGATAGTATTGTAATAAATCAGGCAATTGAAAACAAACAGAAGTTATTGGGTTGACTATATTTGTATTTCTGATATTTCTTGGATTGCATATTCTCAAAACATTGGGCTTTTTTGCAGTTAAAAATAAAAGCTAGCCAACATTTCTGGTCCTCTCTTATTTTACATGCGGGAAGAGTTCTCTCAGTTTTGGTCTCAGGAAACCTTACACAGAGTAGCCAAGGAAATACATCTGTTACTGGCTACCCTGTTCTTTTGATAGACTAATCTGGCCCATCTCTTAGCGGTAATGAATCTGATAGATACACAATGAGACAGCTGTGGCAATAGAATACTTTTCTGTTAAAATTAAACAATCCGTTAGCCAACTTCCAGTCCTTTGGAAGTTTGTTTAGCATGGTAGACCCTATGTTAATGGGGGCAGGTGTAAGTGATAAATTCAAATGATTCACTATGTTGGGCTTTGTGCTACACAGATATATTTATCGTTTAGTGTGCTTTGTGCTTGCTTATGAGAATTTCATTTCAAAATTTAAACCTGGTTTTAATTAAAAATAGAAAGAAAAGGACTTGATAACGGAAGGTAAGAAAAAGCTTTTTACTTGCAGCAAAGAAATAATTGCTAGACCAAGCTGTTAAAATATGCTAAAATATATGCGGGTTAGCCCCTAAAATAGTTTCCATTGCCACACATCATTCTTAATTAATCTATTTCGTTACCAAGTAGCAGGATAAAGTTGTTTCTGAAATGTTTGATTTAGCTAATGTACTTACAGAAGATTTTTCACTTTAACAGCTTTGCTGCATTCTCTGCCTTCAGAAAATTACTCTCAAAATATCAGTTTCCACTGATGTAACTACTGTAGCTCAGTTGCTTTAAATTACCTTTGTGCATCTCAGATAAAATAGAGTTCTACACAAAGTAGATAATGCCAGCCATATTAAAAAGGAAAGAACCCTGAGGATCAACGGTATTGTTTTTTTAATTGGGAATCAAAACTGAGAAGTGATGACATTTTCAAACATAGCTATTAAGTATCTGAGCCCAGCACTGTGCACATTTAGACAAAACTGCCATCGGGACCTGCATAATTAGGTATAATAAGGCAGATATTGAATAACTATAATTGCTTCTAGATGTGTAAAAGTGAGGAAGGATGAGTTGTGGTTAATACATGAGATTGGGATTGAGGAGTTCTGGGCTCAAATCCTTGTTCTGTTACAGACTTTCTTGGACAAATCCTCTATTGCTGTGTCTCACTTGCACAATAATAATTCCTTACCTCACAAGGATGCTGTGAAAATAAATTCACTAATGATTATGAGGCATTCAGACTTTATAGTGAGGGGGGCTATATAAAGTACACAAAGTCTTTCCAATCATTGCTTTACTGCGTGGGGCTATATTTTGCCCCAGGGACGTGGGCTGCCACGGTTATCTTTAGTATTCACCCAGAGCAGAATTTGACCCCTGAAGTATGTAATTTTCATAACCTCTGTGAAACATTGCATTTTTTTCTGTTTATATAGCTATGGGGCAGGAGCCAGTAGTTTCCCATACAAGATGTGGTTTGGACATAAACTGTTTAAGTTTATTCCATTACAGGCTTTTGGGATTAAATGTGTTTTCAAAAAAAAAAAAAAAAAGGACAAGGTTTCAAAGAGCTTCAGATGACAGATGAACAGCATCTTACTTCCTCCATTGTGAAATATAGTGCATATATTTATTGACTGTTATGCTTGTAAAAATAATTAACAGTGAAAGCCCATCTAGTAAAAGTAATAATATTGGCTTAGTGAATCATGTTTCCACTCAGACATTCTGAATATATTTCAAATTCTTATTGAGAGAAATTATGATTTGTGCCTGAAAATATTAGTAATGTTATATTTTAAGATATATTTTGGGGGCTTGGGGACAATTGTATTGTTTGGCTGTAAGATAGTGAACAAATTATTATACTGTAAATCAGGGATCAGCAACCTTTCAGAAGTTGTGTGCCGAGTCTTCATTTATTCACTCTAAGGTTTCGCATGCCAGTAATACATTTTAACGTTTTTAGAAGGTCTTTCTATAAGTCTATAATATATAACTAAACTATTGTTGTATGTAAAGTAAATAAGGTTTTTAAAATGTTTAAGAAGCTTCCTTTAAAATTAAATTAAAATGCAGAGCCCCCCAGACCAGTGGCCAGGACCCGGGTAGTGTAAGTGCCACTGAAAATCAGCTCGGCACGCGTGCCATAGGTTGCCTACCCCTGCTGTAAATAAATTAACACGAGCCTTCTTTACAAGCAAACATGGCAACCTTCATAGGTACCAGCTGTCACAGATTAAACAAACAAACAAAAAACCAGCAAAGTAAATTACTTAATGAGAAGAAAGCTATTTTTTCCCTCTCTTCAAAACTCACAGCATTGTTCTGATTATATTTTATTAACCTATAGTAGAACGGCTCCCATTGGCAGATCAGAGATAGTGTATGTGGGAGTGGGAAATTGTAACCTCTCTATTCCCTCCCGCCCCCAACCATACTCTGAAGAATTTAATTTTTCATTTAGGGAAAATAGTTTCTAGACCTTCTGGTTGCGACTATAGCATTTTTACACAAACTGATGCAAGATGTCTTCCTGAGTCTGCGTACACACAAACGTGGAACTCAATGACTATGTTTCAAGGCAATGAGGTGGGTGGGAAGCGAGGATAGGGCTGCTTCTCCTTCTGCCACTGACTGGTTAGTGTAGAAGAGATGGCAGTAGCAGTGAAAAAGCAGCAAGCATGCTACTTCGCTGGGCTGATGTCTGGAAGAGGGAAAGGATTTGTGCAAACTGAGGATTTTTCCAACCATGTTTTAAGATTTAAGACCATTGTTTTAAAAAATGGCTATTAATTTTGGATGCTTCAACTTCTGGGTGCCCAACTTGGAACTCATGAGTCCAAATGAAGTCAATGAGAGTCAATGGAAATCAACTCACATATGTTTCAGGTTGGTCACCCCACAAATGAGGTACCCAGAATCGTTGTCCACAGAGCCAGCTTCAGGCACCAGCCGACCAAGCACGTGCATGGGGCAGCACCTTCTAAGGGGCGGCCAATCTTGGGGTAGTGGGGCAGCGCTCCGTTTTTTGTTTGGGGTTTGGCGAGGCGGCGCTCAGGAGTTTTTGTTTTGGTGGGGCGGCGCTGGGGGGGTTGTTTTGGCGGGGCGGAACTCAGGGGGTTTTGGTTTTGTTTTGGCGGCGTGGCGCTCTGGGGGAGGTTGTTTCGGCGGGGCGGCACTCGGGGTTGTTTTTTTTGGCTTGGGGTGGCAAAAAAGTTAGAGCCGGCCCTGGTTGTCCACTTTTGAAAATGCTTTTTGAAGAGACTGGTGGTCTGAAGGAAATGGGACATTGCCTGGCCATGCTGGAAGAAAGACAAGAGGCAATGAATGTGGTTTAGTTCGGGAGCAACTTTATTCACTTAAAATATCTGGGTGCAGTATATTTTACAGTGAGGTCATCATCATTTCCTACTGGATCCCTGCCCTGCTGTGGGAAGGTGAAAATATCTACCCTGCCCTGGCCAATCTGAGGGGGAAATTCCTTCCCAGCCTTCAAGGAAAAAGGGCGACTAGCATAATACCTACAGTGGATCATAAAGAAACCCAGTCTTACTGTGACTCAAATTGTTGCCAGCCTAATCCCAGTAAGAAAGGGCTTCACCAGAACTGCCTAGGGTATAAATACTCCACCCCCTCCCTGCTCACCCAGAAGGGCAGTGCCTCCATCTGATCCAACCAATTCCTGTTCCTGCCTGCTCCGTCCAAGGGAAGCTTCTCCTTCCTCCCACTCTGCCACCAATTACTGACAGAACCCTTATAGACACAGTAAGACCCTTGTCTCCTGTCCAGCCAGCCAAATGACCTACTGCATACAGTTGTGGTGGGCACATATTCAAGGATTTCCTCTGTATTCTAATCTAGAAGATCCTTCAAAACAAAACAAAACAAACAAACAAGAAGTGGTGCCTTTCCTGATGTCCCACAGAATGAAACATCTTGAAAACTAACCAGTGAGAGAATGGGACTTAGGTAGGAAGGGAAGACCATGAAAGAATCCATTTCTTACAAAATGGCTTTCAGAATCAATGTTTTATATGTAAGCTAAGAGAGTTTTGCCAGGGACGCTTCAGCGATATTTGCCCAGTTTACCCTCTAAGGCTCTAATGCAGGCACAGCGGCAGCTCCAGGCACCAGCGCTCCAAGCGCGTGCCTGGGGCGGCAAGCCGCGGGGGGGCGCCCTGCTGGTCACTGTGAGGGTGGCAGTCAGGCTGCCTTTGGTGGCTTGCCTGCGGGAGGTTCCTGGTCCCACAGCTTTGGTGGCAATTCAGCAGCGGGTACGACGAATCCGCAGGACCGGGGACCTCCCGCAGTTGCGCCACCAAAGGCAGCCTGCCTGCCGTGCTTGGGGTGGCAAAAAAGCTAGAGCTGCCCCATGCACAGGCAGACTGCAATGGACCTTTGTGTGGGTGCAGAAGTCTACCCATGTGCTGTCAACTGCAGCATCAGAACCAAATTTTGTTAATGCGAGTGTTTTAAATGTAGAAAAATGTAATTAAAATAAAAGGTTACATGATAAGTCCATAGAGTTCATTGCTTGCTAACTTTATGCTGTTTCCTTTATTCTTCAATAATTTATTCAGATCTAGCATTCTTGGCAGGTGAAGTAAACAGGTTAAATATGTATACTGGAGGAGTTTTAAATTTTCCAGTTTTTTTTTAAACTGTATGAATCCATAAAAGCCACCAATATAAATAGAAAAATATAGCTGCACTACAGAGCAATGAATGTTTGGTACACCACTCCACGGCTTTAAACTCCACTGGTTATTTGCATACCACCACCAGATTTCACATTCTGAGTGACAGACTTGACACTAGCCAGGGAAACAATATCAAAAAATTCTGAAACGTGCTCCAAAACTATGTCTTTCAGTTTTCATCACTAAGCAACCAAAAGTAGCCTCCAAAATATAGTAATTACCAAAACTCAGAAGCTCCTTGGGTAGCTCTCTATCCAACAATAATTTTCTATTTTTACTTTTTTTCTCCAAATTTTGAAAATACACACATAGGTTCCCCTCCAATGCTCTGAGCACTTATCCCATAAATGAAAAACAACAAAGCACAGCCCATAAATAATTCATCTCAACCTACACTTCCTCAGCAGTTTAAAAAAAAAAGGGGGGGAGAAGATGGGATTTGTATCGTGCTTGGAAGGTTAACAAAATCTGGGTTGTAGTGGACCAAATGATGGTGATGACTTCCAAATGAGGGGCACCGAAAACGGGATGAAGCTGGGGGCCAGGATCAGATTCATTGTGTGCAATGCTATGTCTACGATGGGAAATTACAGGTATACTGTGCACAGGGAGTAGGAGATAAGGTTGTTTATACACTAGTTCCAAATTGCAAGGGAAGAATTCTAACGCAGCATACCTCTTCGTAAGTGAGACAATGAGGCAACAGTGATAAAACAGTAGCCCCAGGAATAGTATGGCTACTGGGAAGTAAGTTGGGGTGGTGGGGCAGTGGCAGTGGCAAGAAATTTTAGTTTACACTAAATTTTCACCCACTTCCCAGGTATTGCCTTTATCTTGGGAGTGGAAGTATAGATGGGTGGCCATGGAAAGAAGATCATAATTGATGCTACCATAACTGTTGTTGTTTTTTTAACTTGTCAGTCTAGTTTGTTTCAGTGGAAACTTACAGTTATTTTTTCTTTATTAGAAAGAGAATATTGCTATATTGACTCTGAACAACACTCAGCTGTGCCTGCTGACGATTTGTAATGTTGATGTTATGTGGTTTATACAATAGTTATGTACATTGGATAGATCGAGTTTGTGTGTCCTATTTATTATGTCACATTTTGTTTTCAATTTAGAAAAATTGGCACTCTTTTGTGTGGGATAAGGGGATGGAAGTAATAACACAGAAAAACCTCTCATTTCTTTCTCCTGAGGGCCATGTCATCCCATTTCTTAAAAGGCATATTTAACAAACCAAAATGAAAACAGTGCAGAAAGAAAACATCAACATCGTCATCTAGGCAAAATGGGAGAAACCCCATTTTAATAACAACTTCAAAAGATGCAGAAAAAGTATCTTCTGAAGATGAGTTAAACATAACCCATTAAAGACAACAGAAGATTACTAAAATAATCTTGACATGGATTCTCACTTTCTTCTTCTTCCCTGTTTATCTACATAATAGAAAAACAACTTTGTCAAGAGGCTCTGCATAGTCCCACTTGCATGTACTGTGGTGCTTTACAGTAATACCTCTTCTAGCAATGTCAGCTAGAGCACTCGGCACTCCCTGCCCCTCCCTTCAGCTTCATGATGCACTGAGAGTGAGTCTATAAAGGGGCAGAGAGCCCTCACCTTCTCTGTCCCTTCCAATTGCGTGCCTAGACGGATGTGAATCGCTCTGGTCTCTTGAAATCAGTCTCTTTCTACTTAGCATTAGCATCATTTAGTTAGTTAGTGATTAAAAAAAACCACTAAACAGTTCTGGGTTATGGAGGAACTGAAGAAACAAAAGGTAACTGGGTTTCAAGCATGCTTCCTGCTCGTCTGTCTCCCTGGCATCCAACAATCTCTTGCAGTGCCTCAAGTGCCTAAGAGAAGGACATTTGCCTTCTGGGCATTCAGTCTGCTGAACCCTTATTCCCACAGTCCCCAGGAATATGAAAGGTTTCAGAGTAGCAGCCGTGTTAGTCTGTATCCGCAAAAAAAAAACAAAACAGTACTTTACTGGGCCTTTAAACTAACAAATTTATTTTAGCATAGCTAGAGCTAGCTCTGCTCTCTTCTTTCTTCTAGGATGGAACACACACACACAGTATTTATACATATTAGATACATACAAAAGGTGGAAGAAGTATGGTGGAAGTAACAGGCAGAGTCTAATCAATTGAGATGACACTTGCAGCTTCTCCTGCTCAAGGAAACCCTTCAGGCTAGACCTTTGAGATCCAATCAGGTCTTGGATCCCAGGGCTAAGAAGCCAATCTCTGTTTCTGTGGCTATCAATGCCAAGCGACTGAAGGGTTCCAAGGAGCCACAACCCCTGTCAGGGTCAGACTCAGTTCCTGCAGCTCCTTCAATAAAACCTCCAAGGCTACAGATGTGTGAACCAAGGGCCATTTGGTCAGATTTGACTGTCCCAGTTCTGGAAGAAAGGGCAAGAGACAAGTTGGCTACCTTCATTGGTGCTGTACCTCATGCCTAAGGTTATGAGTATATCACAGAGGTTACGGAAGTCACGGATTCCGTGACTTTCTGCAACCTCCATGACATTTGGGCCCCACAGCAGCCCAGCCCTGCAGGGCAGCAGGGGGATCCTCCAGAGTTCCCCAGCCCTGCAGGGGATCCCCCAGAGCTTCCCAGCCACTCCCACTGGTGGCACCGGGGGATTCCCCCCATCAGCTTCCAGCCACTGGGCAGGGGTGAGGGGCCATAGCTCCCTGCCACTGCATGCAGCAGGGAAGGGTGCTGGACTCCCCTCCATCTCCATTTTCTCAGGGATGTTTTTAGGAAAAAAGTCATGGACAGATCATGGCTTCCATGAATTTTTTGTTCATTGCTCGTGACCTGTCCATGACTTTTACTGCAAATATCCATGACAAAATCGTAGCCTTACTCATACCTCCCAGTTACCAGAACACAATTAAACCCCCTGCAGCTACAGGGCCAGGGTTGGTTCTGACTTCCACTTCTGGATTCTGGAAGATGGCATTGATTGGGTTCGGTTCTGTCCGTCACGGCATCAAAGAAGAAGAGGCACAGAGACAACATGGCTACTGTTAGCAGTGCAGTTCCTGTGCAGAACTGTCAGATCCATCTGATTCTGACAGGACTGCCATGGTTCCAAAATGGAGATCCAGTCCACCCCTGGCTTCAACAGCAAAAGGTGATGGAGTTGGGGAGGTCAGATCTGAGGATGTCCATGTCATCAGATCTGTCACTGATTCCTGGGCTGGTTATGGCCGCATCCTCAGTTCTGGATAGTTCTGTCACAGGAACAGTCCAGGCTCGCCTTAT
This sequence comes from Mauremys reevesii, assembly GCF_016161935.1. Classification (NCBI taxonomy): domain Eukaryota; kingdom Metazoa; phylum Chordata; order Testudines; family Geoemydidae; genus Mauremys; species Mauremys reevesii. The sequence goes on along the minus strand of NC_052625.1, from coordinate 111,922,367 downwards.
GGCTCTGCTTGACTCGTCAGTTCCGAGTGGGGGAAAGTTTCCAAAAGGAGGTATGTGTCTCTGGTACCAAGATCTTCTTCCTCATTCACTGTTAGGAAGAAGAGGCTAAAGGATGTTGCTGGGCTGAATGCTCTATTCTTCCTCCTAGGACCCGTACATGGTCCCAAGACCTGGATCTCTTTGTACTTCCATTCAGATCTGCTCCTGTCCCTGGTATACTCTATCTCTGCTCCAGACCTGGACCCTTACCAGGAAGAAGAGAGAATAAGAATGCTCAGTTTGTATCACCCTATGGTCCTCCTCCTGCAGGCATATTCCCAAACCCTGAGGAGAATGGCAATCCTGGGGTATGGGGTCTTATTGGAGACCACCCTGGGAATTTTTCAATTTACCTCTCCATCCACTTGGAGGGTATGTGTCATCTGTTAAAGATCTGACAGTCCAGAGATCATTGGATCCGTCTCCTCTGGATCTGGATCTCCACTTTAAATCTTCCTGCAGTGCCTGTAGAAGAGACATCTCACCCAGTGTTTGATATCTTTGGTGCTACTGAAAGAAGTAGAATATTCCTTCCAGTTTTGGATGGCTTGCTGCAACTTGCTAAATCTGTGTGGCCCATGCCTGCTTCTTGTCAGCCTGTTTCTAAGAAAGCTGACAAGTAGTATCAGATACTATCTGAGAGGTTCTCCTACTCCCATAACCACCTTGCCCCTAATTCGCTTGGTGGTGGCTGCAGCCAGTAACAGGGCTAGATCAGGTCTACTGCAGTCCAACCCAGTGGATAAAGAAGGGAAAAAGATTGATTCACTGGGGAGAAAGGTGTTCCTCGTCATTGTTCCTTGGTATTATGGTGGCGAATTATCAGGCAGTCATGGCCCATTACCAGTTCCATTATGGAAAAAGAGGACATTTGTACAGGACTTGCGGGATGACAAATGGCAAATGTGATCTTAATGGAGGGACAGAGTGTGGCCAAACATTCACTCAGGGCCTCTTCTGACCCTCTGGTGTGACCATCAAGGGACATGCATGGCTCTGTTTCTCCTCTGCAATTACGGACACTAGACTTAAACTGGAGGATCTCTCTTTTGAAGGGGAAAGTCTTCTCAGTGAAAAGACAGATGAATTACTGGGAAAACTAAAGGACAAACAATAGATACCACGCTCTCTGGATAGGATTCCCTCTACTAGAAGGAGGCCCTCCATGCCCTACTTTCTGATGCCAGATACATTCCCTCCCCGAGCCATCATCATCATAATTTTCCATCAATCAAGAACATCAGCAGTTCCAGCAGCCTGCACCTCCTAGAGTCACTACAAAAGAGGTCTTTCAAATCTAGGCCAAAATCTAGACAAGTTGCTGCCTCATCAGTGTCTTCATCTCAGAAGAACAAGTCTCAGTTTTGACTAGAAGATTGGAAGTCAAGATCTAGCCAATCAGGACCAATCTACCCTTTCTTTGGAAACAGGCTAGCCCACCACATCAACAAATGGAGGCAAATTACATCAGACCAATGGGTTCTAGAGATTGTAGAAAACATCTATGGCACGCAATTCAACACATTCCCTTCCCCCACCTGCTCCTCCCCTCTTCAGGAACCTCTCTCATTAGACTATTCTTCTTGCAGAAGTGGAAAAGTTGCTTCTGTTAGGAGCACTCATGGAAGTTCCCAAATTGCTGAGGGGACAGAGCTTTTATTCCCAATACTTTCTGGTGCAGAAAAAGGATTGGGGGGGGGAGAGCAGTTTATCTGATATCAGACTTAAGGAACTTGAACAAGTACATTCAAAGGCTTCCGTTTTGAATGTTGACTTTGGCCTCCATATTCCCTTCGCTGTTGGTCATGGATTGTTTTGCATCTCTTGATCTAAAGGATGCCTATTTTCGTATTTCAATTAATCACATTCATTGCAAGTACCTTCAATTTGTGGACATTTCCAGTGCAAGGTGCTTCCATTTGGCCTCTCCATGGTGCCCAGAATTTTTACAGAGTGCCTCTCCATGATAGTGGCTCACCTTAGGGATAAACAAAAATATCCTGATTCCTATTTGGAAAACTGGCTATTGAAGGCTGCTGTGTGCAAGGACCTGTTAAGAAATACTTCTTACATAGCCAATCTCTCTTTAGATCTTGAGCTTCTTCTCAACCACTAAAAGTCAGTTATCTGTCCTACTCAGAGGATCCCTTATACAGGCTTCATACTGGACTCTGTGGAATGGAAAGCTTTTCTCCCAGAGGACAGGCTTTTCAAAATAAGACAGTACATGTTAAATATCTGGTAGCATCCCACTCAGAGGATGGAATCTCTTTTGGGTCTCATGGGACTTATGGCAGCCACTATTTTTGTGACTCTGCACATTTGAGAAACAGACTTAAGCTGCATTTGCATATGACTCAGGTCAACAGACCAAGTTGGCCAGCTGTCAGAGGCATGTTGATCACCGTGCCTCAGAACATTATAGTCTGTCTAGAATGGCTGTCAGTCATAGCAAATGCCTTCAAGGGTTTAATCCTCCAGGTCCATCCCTGACAGTAATGTCAAATGCATCCAGTAGCAGCTTGGGTGGGGATAGGGGTGGATACATCTAAATCATTTGACAGTTCAAGGACACTAGTCATCTTAGGAGAGCACCCTGCACATAAATGTATTGGTGTTAAGAGCTGTTCTTCTAGCTCTAAGGTTGTTCCTCATCTGCAGGGAAGGGTTGTGCAGGTGGTGACAGACAATACATCAGTGATGTATTACATCAGCAGGCAGGGGTGTGCTCACTCTGCTCTGCGGTGTGCAGAGACTGTAAGTCTATAGCGCTGGGGTATCCTTCATGATGACATTTATCCTAGGACCGTGAATCTGGCAAAGGAAAGCAATGTAGTTGTAGATTGGCTCAGCAGAGACAGCTCTCAGATGCATGAATGTTCCCAAGAGGCTCTGTTGGGTTTGGACCCTATTCTCCAGATAGGATTGAACAGATGTGGACCTGTTTGCAATGAAGTCCAACAAACAGCATTGCCTATTCTGTTCCAGAGCAGGCAGGGACAGTTAATCTGTCGGATGCCTTCCTTCTGCACTGGCAGACAGAGTTGATGTATGCCTTTCCTCTGATCCAGAAGGTAGTAGAAAAATATGTCAGAACACGGCAAGGATGATTCTCATTGCTCTGGCTTTGCCATAACAGTGGCTTACCAATTTCCTTCAACTGTCCAGCAGAGTCTTTCTGCATCTTCCAGTGTCTTCAGATCTCCTGTCTCAACAGGAGGGAAAGATCTTTCATGCAGACCCACTGTCTTGTCACTTGACAGCATGGACAATCGGTCTTTGACTCTGTCGGCACTTGAGCAGTCATACTCTTCATATGTAGTGGTACTAATTAATTCTAGAAAATAGGCTACTAGGTGCTGTTATCATTTAAAGTGGACCAGATTCCAGACTTTGAGGAAGAGAATATCTGATTGCCCTGTATCTTCTTGTATTCCTTGCATTCTGGAATTCTTCATGTACAGGGTTATTTAACTCATCATTAAAAGTTCACTTGACAGTCTAAACATTAAAAAGGTTTGTAGTTTTTTTTTTAAACTAGGTGGATGGGGAAACTGCTGCAGAGAAGAGGTGTGGGATCGACACAGACTTCTTAGAGGGGAGGATGATGATATGAGAATCCCAGGTTATAGCCAGGAGAGAGGAAATGAAAATGAGATATAAATGGATCATGATGAGAAGATGAACATAAAAAACAAAAAACATCAGCAAATCAGAAAAGGCAGGCTAATAAATAGGGAAAAGTTTTTAAAGTGCTTGTACACAAATGCCAAAAGTCTAGATAATATAACTAGAGTGAATAAAGGAGGATTGATATATAGGAGGATATTGATATAATAGGCATCAGAGAACCAACCTGACTGATGAGCAATCAATGACACATCATCATTATATCAAACAAATATATCAGAAAGAACAGAACAGGCCGTGCAGGGGAGGGCAAGAAATGTTAAAAAGAAAAAAAAAAAAAATAAAAAGTAAAATCTTAAGCATAGAGTTCCATATCCAGAGAGAGTTCCATAGAATAGAAATTTCATGCTCTAGTATCTATAAAACACCTGACCAGGACAATAACAGTGTGACCTGACCACAATAGTGATGATGAAATGCTAAAATGATTAAATTAGAGCTATCAAAATTTAATAAGAACCAAATATTAGTGGGGATTTCATTATCCTCATATTGACTGGAAAATATTTCACTTCAGACTATAATCAGAGATAAAATTTTCTCGGATTTTTTAAATGACTGCTTCATGGAGCAGCTGGTACGAGGAACCCACAAGGGGGCGACTCTAGAGAGCTGGTCCAAGAGGAGTGGAGCGCAGGACCCAATGGAGGTCCAACCCATAGCAGGACCGCTTGGAAATCCCTGTGGTATACATCTAAACAGAACTGTCCCTGTGGTGGGCAAAAAATTTCAAAAAGGAAAAACACTACAAAAAAAAGGGGAAAAAAAGGGGAAAAATAAAAAAATGATTGACTAGTTAGACAAAAGTTAAAAAGGTAAAGGGCTAAAAAAGAAAAAAACTGTAAGGCCCAACAAAAATTTATACCCCAAAACAATAGAAAAAAAACTAAAAGAAAAAAAAGAAATTAAGAAAAACTGTAAAGAAAAAAAAAGAAACAGAATGAAAGAGACAAAAGAAAAAAAAAAGAAAGTGAAAAGAAAAAGAAAAGAAAAGATAAAAAGGAGCACAAACGCAGCTAGTGAAAAAAAAAAGAGCACAATAAGAAGAAAAGAAGATAAAGAAGAAAAAGAAAGAAAAAAAAGAGGAGTTTGAAGGGAAAAAAAAAAAAAAAACTAGTACATAAAAGCAATGATGTTACATAGCCTGAGTGGGCCCAAGCTGAAGATAAAAACAAATGGAAGATGAAAGATGAAAAAAAAATAAAAACTGGCTTAAAATGATGATAAATCTTGAGAGGGCTCTAGGATTTTAGGAGATTCTTGGACCTGAGCTGGCATTGGAGACAAGATTCTGGAACTGAATCACAGGGAGGAGAAAACTGAGACGAGTTCACAGATTGAAGTATCAGTAGAGGAGGTTTTGGAATTAATTGATAAACTCAACATTCACAAGAGATCAATCAAAAAAGAAGAGAACTAGAAGTTCTGAAAGAACTCAAATACTTGTAACTACTAATGAAATTAACCTGTCAACCGCTGTCCTTAACTCGGCTTCCGGACCCAAAAGTTAAAAAGGGCTCTAGGGGTGAAAAAAGGGCTCTAGGGTAGAAGGGCACAAATTAGTAGAAATATAGAAAAATTAAATCGTAGATAGTATAGAATAAAACATGATAAATAAAGAAATAGTCACACACACACAAATAAAAACATGAACTTTGAGCAATAGTCAACATGGTTTCTGTAAAGGGAAATCGGCTCATTAATCTTTCTAGAGTTCTTGAACAGGGGGAACAGGGGACATAGGTAGGGAATTTCATGGTTTCTCTTCTAGTAAAAGGCTCTAAAGTAGGTGTCAAGGTCCTCAAGCTCTATGGAGATAAAAGGTCAGTAAATTGGAAAAAAAAGGAACAAAGGAGGACAGGGTTTAAGGGTAAAGGAAGAAGGGGTAAAAAGGAAATGGAATTAAGGGTAAATGGAGAGAGGGTAACTAATGGGTGTTATTCATCCAGGTTCCTAGGACCAAGAAAGAAATGAGTAAAATGTAATGATCTGAAAAGGGCAAATAAAACTAAGTGGTAAAAAGTAGTTTGATAAACTAACTAAAAGAAAATAAGACTAAAAAAGATTGATCAGAACAAAAAAAAAAAAAAAGAAAAAAATGAACTAAAATGTAAAGTGATAAATGTTGGAAAATGCAAATTGGAAAAAAAACCAATACTATACATACAAAATAACCCAAACTATACATACAACATATCAATGAAAGCGCAGTATAGAGAGTTAGAGGAAAAAGATAAGGAGTTATCGTGGATAGTTCTCTTAGGAATCAAAACAGGTGTGGATGTAGTCAAAAAAAAAAGGGAAATTAATGAAAAAAATATTATAAGGGAGAGAGAATAAAGGAACTGATATATAATTCTCTGAAATATAAACTGTGTACAATGCTCACACCTCAATAGGAAAGATAAAGTGTCAAAAGAAAAGAAGAAAAAGAAAGCAGAAGAAAAAAAAAGGAAGGAAAAGAAAGACTAAAATGAAGAGGGATTAAAGAGGCTAAAAAGAGGAAAATTAAAGAAAGAGGACTTGAGAGAGAAAAAAGATAATAAATAAAGGTAATGAAGTGAAAAGTATAAAAAAAAAGTTATTTAGAAACAAATTACAAAAAAAGAAATACCTTAAATGAAATTAAAAAAGTTCTTCAAATAAAAAAAAACAAATAAAAGGAATCTCTTTCAAACGCACAGTCAACAACAGTTCTTCACTTAGGAGCACAGTCAACTTGTGGAAAGACCATAGTGGCTAAGTCCCTGTGTAGACTGATAAAGATAATGGGTAAGAGGACAAGATGGCTTGCTATCATGGAGAGATGTAAGAATGGGGTGGCTATGTCATGAAGGATCATTGCCTGTTAGGTTCACAGAGACAGAGGAGATGGACCTGTTAGGTTCACTCCTGATCAGGCACTGTTAGGGATTGGCCTCTTGGTCTGGATACTGGGCCAGATGGACTGTTTCTTTGGCTCTATGTCATCTCCCTGTAGCATACTCCAGTTGATGGTGGATCACTGCTTATTGTTTGGTTAAGGATTTATAAAAGGTTTATCAAATGTGTATCCTCCTGTCAGAAATCCTGTCCCTTCCTGAAATCTGTTTGGTATTGGCCATGCTGGTAGAATCACCTTTTTGAATCTTTGGCTGAGTGTTCTATCATTTCTCTCTCAAAACAGCTTTCATTGTTGCCATCACGTCAGCTAGGAGAGTGAGTAAATTGAATGCCTTATGGCTCATCCACCTTTCACTTCTTTTCATAAGAACAAGGTAGTCCTCAGACCTGGTACCAGATTTTTACCTAAAGTGGTGTCTGATTTCCATGTTAATCAGAACATTAATTTGCCAGGTTAGGAAAACCTGGGGAACCCCTAAAACTTCAATGGGGAGAATCGGTACTACATAGTTTAGATGTTAGAATGACCCTCTCTCCTATTACTTGGAAAGAATTAAAAGTTTTGGTACATCACCTAGATTGTTTGTATTTTAAGTCAAGAACCACATGGAGTATATGGTCTCTTCAAAGACTATTTCTCGGTGGATTAAACAACATATTGCTGAATGTTACGCAGTGGCAAAAGTTTCCGTATATTGCTGTGATTCGATCACATTCCACTGGAGCTGCTTCTTTCACCTGAGGCAGGTACCAGTGGATTAAAGTTGCAAGACTAATCTGGACTTTGGTGCTTCCCACCTGCCTTCCCCTCTCTGTCAGAGTCCTTACTGCTTTATGTCTCTGACTTTAGTGTGGAAGGACCTGAGGTGGTGAAGGAGCTCTGCCCCTTTATAGCCTTGCCTTCAGTGCGTCCTGAGGCTAGGAGTGGGTGGGGTGGGGAGGCGCAGAGTGTTCCAGTTGATGCTACTAGAAGAGGTTTTACTGTAAAACACCACAAGGTGGCACAGTACCCATAAATGTGAATACGCAGAGCCACCTTGAAGAACTCCAGTTGCAGGTAAGTAACCTTCATTTTTCATTTCAATATACAAAATAAATAGGGGGGGGGAAGGGAAAGTATTTTCTTTGCTCTTTTAAAGCTTATTTAATAGCATCACAATGATTGAGTTTTTAAAAAAATGAAGATAAATGAGCAAGATTCCAACACATTCTTCAGTTTATTTTTAAAATATTTGTAAATCAAACCCCAGAATTTTACTTTGCACTTCTCCAAATTGTTTACACAAAGAGAGGAAACTCTCCCTAATTAAGTCCTCCCAAAATGGATATTGGTCAGATTAATTCTCAGTAATTTATTATGAGACTTTACCAGCAATCTCCCACCTCCAATTCCTTGGTAAAATAATTGAGAATTTAGCGGAAAACCAACCTATGACCACACTTTTCTTCAACTGATAGTGTCCTAGACCCCTCACAAATAGGATTCAGACTGAGACATGGTGCAGAGATGGTCTTGGTGGCGCTGATGAATGACCTCCCTCATGGCTATGAACAAGAGATAAATCGTGATACTTGCGGGCCTATCATGTCTGAGTGGGAGTCTGAATTTTCAATCCTATGTTTGAGTGGGTTGGAAGTTAGCCATTTTGTCCATCCTTAAACAAAATTTATTTTGTTGTTGTTAATTTGTCACTTTTTCAACAAGTTGACTCATGTCAAATCCTCTGTTAATAAAGGGCCTTGTAGTTCATTGTGCTGCTACAGGATGTGGATGCACAGTTGTGCTCAACATATATTTTGCTATATAGCCATGTGAATTGATACCATATAACAATTTTGCACATAGTTCTCAAATACACGTTGAGAGGCTTCTGCAACTAGTGGGCTGAATCACAAATTTATGTTGGTAATCTGAAAATTTTTAGAAGGAAAAAATAGAACTATTAGTATTGTCCTTAATTACATCTTACTGTATTTCAAATATGGCCTTTAATTAATTTGTTAAAGATATTTTAGTCAGTGTGTGTGTGTGGGGGGGGGAATCTAAAATCTCCCCGTTGCAATTCCTTGATTATTTTCTGATTTAAGGCTTTTCCTTTCCCACCAACCCCATCCGTGTTCCTTAACATTTTGAGGGTTTTTTCCCCACAGCAATACCCATGAACTGAACACTTAATGGCCTTATGTAGAAAACACAAGCAAATATTAATTATTTATTAGTGAGGCTTTGACATTACAATCAAAATATCCAGTCCAACCACCCATTGAAGCCAATGGAGGTTTTTCCATGGACTTCAGTGGGTGGTGGACTGGGCTCAAAGCAAACAAAAGCAGCATATGGCCTTCCCAGGTTATGCAAAATATTGCTGGGGCGTTACGGTGTAGTGAATGGAAGACATAGAAAAAGTGGATAAAAGCAAGATTATTTCTCTAGAAGGCAGCTTTGTAATATAAATATCTGTGGTGAGGGTTTACTGTACATATGTAATTTCATGTGGCAAGAATCAAGTTCTCTTTTTAAAAGGGCATAGTTAAAATACTGTATAAATCTGTATTGCTGAGTTAAGTGTCAGCAATTGTATTTTTTCCTTACAGTGAACCTTTATATGAATTTTTTAAAAACATTGTACAATAAGAATCAAACCTTTTAATTTGTACATTTTTGTACTGCATCTTTTCACCAAAAGAATTCAGTTTTGTAGTATTTCCAAGAGTGTTCATTTCAATGTGTTTTTGAATAATGGGGGAGGATAGAGTGAAAGAAGTCAGTCATTAATTCTTGCAGGTTTAACCATAGAGTGTATGTATTATTCTACTACTTTAGACCAAGCGTAAGGAACATACAAACAAACAACCACAAAAAACCCACCACAGCCTGTGTATTTCATGGTTGTCAGGTGGATGATTTCCAAAGATTTCCCTTATTATTATTATTATTTTTTAAATAAAGAAAAGAATTCTTGGCAACATCCAAATTAATAGGTGTTCCCAACACACCTACCATTTGATACTAACTCCTTATGGGCTTGGAGACCTGTTTAGATTGTAGATTCTGGCAGCCAAAATTCTTTTACTTCCCATAAAAAGCAGATTTCCTACATCTTCCCCACCCTCTTATGTAACTAATACCACCAGTATCCTCAAGAAGAGCTTAAGCTCTTTGGATGAGCTAGACAGTATTTTGGAACAGCAGAAGCTTCTTTCTACTTAGAAACTGAGTGCTTTCAATTATCTCTTAGCTTCGTTCAGCTCATGAAAAGAGAGACTCTAACTCAAAAACTGAGATTTCTGCTTGATGGAGCCTAATACTACTACTTTTGCACTGAACTGGCACTAGCTTTTCCTCTTAGTGTTCTTACACAGAAGGTTACAGATCAGTGTCAACCAGTATCTCCCTCTTCCCCAAATTCTGTCACTCCAATTACAGGAAATGGATCTTGTCATACACCCACTTGGTCCTCATGAACAATCACTATTTTTGGAAAACTCTCCCCAAGATACTTGCTAATATGCCTTGGGGATCATTAGTATTAATCATTCTTTGATAATCACATTTAGGCTGCCATTTTAACCTTATGTGGCAAGAATTATTGTAGTTATGCAGTTAATATTATATAAATAGACTAACTGGTGAAAGCCTTGTCTGTTTGCTAAGACTTCTATCAGAAATGCCCTTTGCATTTTTTAAATCAAATTTCAAGAAATGTCAACGCAAAGTAAACTAAAGTCTCAATCCAGTAAAGCCTTTAAGCATGTACTTAACTTTAGACAAGTGAGTATTCCCATTTTAACCAATGGGTCTAGTCTCATGCTTAAAATTAAACCTATGTTAAATTGCTTTGCTGGATCAGGGCCTAAAACATCAGTGGATATTAACAAATTATCATCGACTGTGGCTGCCCAAAGTTTATTCAAGTGGATATTGAGACTTGATATCTACAAACTGTCAAGAATGTTCAGAAAGAGAAAGGTAAACAGAACTGGGCTTACATAGCTTGTCCTAACAGGACACTTAGCTGAATGGTATTGCTTTGTTTAACCAGATTTCTTTCCTGCTTAATATGCAGCTACATGCAGCTGGCTTCCTGAAGAATTAAGACACTGGTCCCAATTTTGTGTTCAGTTATACACTTACATAGATGCATCCCATCAATTGTATCCATGTACCACTGTTTTTCAATTGGTTGCAGAGCACAACTGAAAAATATATTTCCATTGTCTGTGTTATTTCAAACATTACTGTTTTCTTAGTTAGTTTTCTTGATTAGGAATATTTGTTTTCCCTTGTGCATAAAATATTGCATGTTGTCTTTTTTGGCCCTGTAGAGGATGAATGAGACTGGTACAATTAACATTAGTGTCTCTCTTGCTTTGATGACTGGTTTCACTTTTGCCCTGTAATTGTGTATTAGTATTCATGTTTATTTCACTCGTGCTGTAGAATATGGATCATGTGTTTTTCCTTTTCTTCTGATTAGGCTAACAGTATCTGCTTAAATAAGACATTTTTAACTCCCAAACTGAGATGAATCTCTATTAACACAACTTAATACCTGCTATGATTATTTTAAAACCTCATGGATCTCTCTGCTTTCTTTTGTTGCTGGTACTGGAAGAAAGGAATTCATATAGGAACAGTATCAGGGAGTAGCCGTGTTAGTCTGTATCCACAAAAACAACAAGGAGTCCGGTGGCACCTTAAAGACTAATAGATTTATTTGGGCACACTGGTTCTCCACTTGTGAGGTAACTCCCTTCTCTTCTCGTGTCATTATATAATGCCTGTATCTGTAATTTTCATTCCATGCATCTGAAGAAGTGAGGTTTTTTACCCACAAAAGCTTATGCCCAAATAAATCTGTTAGTCTTTAAGGTGCCACTGGACTCCTTGTTGTTTTTAATATAGGAACAGGTGACTATTAACTTATTGGCAGAGTAATAAACATGAAAAATGGTAAAAATAGTTAAATTGAAAAGCTGACTAATACTTCTTGGTCTTGGAATTGTACTCAACTCAAAGACAATTCACTTTTCATCTGGAACGGTGCATACCAGACATAATATTTGCTTTACACACATTATACTTGTTCTGCACAAATAAGTTAACTCTCTCTACAGGGACTATAAAATATTCATATGAATCCCTAGTTTGGGCTACATGGCTTTGCTGCAGATTTTTCATTTATATTAGGCGTTAGTTTTATGGCATTTATGTGTTTCTTAAAACGGGAAAAAAAACTTAATTCCATGAATCGAATAGTAGACTGGTATGGATCCCTAAAAATAATCTGTGCTGAGAATTTCTATCACTGATCAAATTGCTGTTATCTAGAAAATGCTTCTTTCTTGTTACTCTTACAAAATGCCATATGGCAATAGCTGAGTTTTCTTTTAAAACAGATCATTTAAAAACTTCAGTTAATTCTTATCAGTTACTTAACTGGTATGGTAAGAAACAACTATACACTAAATCCATCCTATGTTGCATTCCTTACTTAGGCATATGTCCCACTGGTTTCATGCTCTCTCTTATATGCAGTAGGAGCTGGATCTCTCTTATTTTACAGGAGTTAGACCTCAAGCAGTGTGCAAAATCAGGTCCTACACTGGGAAGAGTTTGCCTGCTGGCATCAGAGGATAACCTTTTTCTGACTAAAGAAAATGTTACCATTCAGAAACAGACTGACTGCAGTCAGAGTGGTACTAGAGATTAGATAACCCTCACCGCCCTGCCCCCCCTTCCCACCACACTTCAAGGAGCTTTAAGAACTGGTAGCATTGTTACGGGTTTCAATAATTAAGGTCATTCTTATTTTAATTCCACAATATTTATGAATGCTGGGATATTTCAAATGATGGAACCAAGAGGGCTGTGTTTAAAAGGGTGTTTTCTCATCAGAAATAAAATAGACAAACCAAAGAATAATAAATCACCTACGTAATCTCCACTAACTTTTTGTAAATATTAGCATGCATTAAAGTCTAAAATGGACTTACTGTTTTAAAATCTATATACCATGTAATGTATACCATATGCAAAATGTATGTTAAATCTCACTTTTTGGCTATAGCAGAGAACCTGATCCTGATTCCATTGAAGTCAGTGTCAAATTCCCACTGAATTGCATGCAGTGAATAATATCAGATGCTGCCTTTTTCTAGGGACTGACTCTCTGCCCTAAGGTTGAGAACTATGATTTAATAGGTCTTTTTCCATCTCTAACTCCTATGACCCTCATTTCTGTTTCCAGGGGGAGAAAACACCAAGCCAGTTAATTTCTAAATTGGCTATTTTCTACCTTTTCTCAGCACAATGTTTGGTGAGTGAAGGCAAAGGAGAGGGTATAGCTATGCTTGATTAATTTTCTTTTTTCTTTTTTGAAGTAGTCACAATACCTATATTTTAAATAGCAACAATTCCTTTTTCACTAATCTGAAGACACATGCAAGAAAAATATGACGTGTGTGCAGCATTTTTGTTTATGATATGTTGCATCCTAGTTATAAGAGCATATGGCAAAAGTAACTTCTCTCCCCCACCCTTCACTGTCAGTCCTAAAGCAATTACATGAGGCACCAGGATAAAGAGGTGGAGCCTTTTCGTTCACCATAGCTTCCAGCTCCCTTCCCTTTTCTCTCGCTCTCTTTTCCCCTCCCCGTCTCTCTCTCAGCAGAATAAACAGTTTCTTTACAGACTGTAGACTGACCTACAGTTTGTGTTTCGGGTGCACACACAGAGGACGAAGAAGAAAATAAAGCAGTAGGTGCCATGGGCCAGCTCTGCTGCTTTCCTTTCTCAAGAAATGAGGAAAAAATCAGTAAGTGTGACTGTTTTATGCAATACGATATGCTTGTGACTGTGTGCTGCTATTTTAGATTGAGTGTATAGCTAGGGAAAGCAGACAGAATTATCTCTTAATTTTTTTAATTAAAGGAACCACTTGCAGGGTCTGGGTAGGGGTAGGGGTAGGTGGAGGCTAATTGATAAATATGTATTTACACTAAGTTGATTTTTTTTTTTTGGTAACAAGTAAAAACCAGAAAAAAACCTCGTCTGATTTTCTCTCTCATCATTCTGGCAAGCTCATTTCTATTAGCAGATCCACTCAGGGTAAATATCATAAACAGTGCTTTATAACAACAGTTTAAAAACTTATCAGATGTACAGTAAGAGAAGGGGAGCATTTTAATATTGAAAGCTAACACATTTAAGGTAACACTCATTAGCGATATGTACCAGGAAAGATTTTGTTGATAGAGTGGTTGAAAGAGGACATAGGAATCATCAGTTCTTTTGTCCATTATGATGTCATTCAGATATGGAATTTTAAGATGACCAAGTGATGGAATAGTTTCACTGCATCTCAGCAAGCAGAATCATCCTCAGTGTGTTTAGAATGACAGTCAGGCATATTTCCATTTCTGTTTGTAGCCTGGTAAATATAAGCTGAATCAGAAATAAGTGTATTTGATTTTCTCATCCTCCTGTGCACTGAATCAAATTTGCTAATTTGTCTGGAATGCTGGGGTTTTAAAATTTGTGATGAATATGATGCTTTCCTTAAGCTTGGTTACACAATGAAATATTTACTTTTGACTTGCTACTCAGTGAAACATTTCCACCCCTTCTGTCAGAAAATCCAAATGTCTGTCACTTTGTTTCTGAATTCAGTTTTAGCTAGGCTCACGTAATTCATGAACTCTGGGCCAGGGAATCCTATTTTCTGCATCTGGTTTATATTTCCTGCTCCTTGTTCCTCAGGAAGCTGTCCAGGCACGGATAAAAACTAAAGCCTCCATCAGTTAGAAAACAAAACTCTACACCAATAATGCAATAGACTCAGATGTCATTCAAACTGGACTACTCAAGAACGCAAGGTGTCTGCTTTGAAATATTTTGTATTTTATATAGGAGGGAAAGGATGATATTATACATTCCATGTAAGAAAACCAGCAAGGCAGACTTTAAATCTGTTTCAAAACTTTTCCTGTATCCTCTACACTATTCCTTCATCTGGAAAAGCTGTAAGCTAACAACTTCCAACTCCAGTAATCAGCTCATCTCTAACTTACAAAATAGGCGGAGCCAGGCAACAACTAGAAGTTCTTAACTAAGACAGAAAAAAGCAATGGATTCTTCCAAGGCACCCCCACCCGCACCTGCATGCTCCTCTACCTCACTCCTGTCCCATCCCTCTTCTGGCTTTCTCCTCCAGGCACCATGCTTATTATATAGTGCTGTGAATAATGATGGAAATAGCATTTAGCAACATACAGCCTCAAACAGCTTGCAGTCTAACAGAGGTATACAACGTGACCGTTCAGGAGAGTCGATTGGCAAAGGACAGTGTAGGATGGCTTGAAGAGAAGAGGGGGGCACTTGGCATGTGGTACTGAGAGGAACAAAGTAGCAGAGGGCAGCACAGAAATGAGGGCTTGAAATGGCAAGTTAGCGCATGGCACCCTGCTATCTTGCCATATAGACAAGCCCTGGGAGTGGGAGGAGACGACATGGGGAGCAATTAGATAGAAGGAGGAGAAGAGTAAGGAATAAGAGGATAGTTTTGGAGGAGATTGAGAAGCAGCAACATAGATGGAGTCAGAGTTTTGCAGATCTTTGAAGGTCAAGGTGAGGGACTCAAAACATTTTAGAAAGAGAGGGGAAGTCAGTAAAAGCATTTGAAGGTGGAAGATTTGGTTGGAGCTGAAGGAGAGAACTCCATCTATAAGCTTTTACCTTAGGCCACCATCTCTCTGTCAAAGAGAGAAAGAAAAAGAAAGGACCTTCTTATGCTTCCTGCTATCTGCTGGCACTGATTCACGTGTCCCGTTACTTCACTGAGTCTACTCTACTGCATGCAGTTCTTCCTCCCACTGACTGACCAGAAGTGCTGTATACGGTAGCGCATTCAGTATAGCTATGCCACAATCAAACAGGATGTTTAAAGCTCAGCAGTGAAGTGACATAAGGAAAATGGCTTTCACATCCATTTTCATGCTTCTGGCATTCCATCATGGTGGTGGCCTCTTCAAAGAATTGTGTAGGGGAAATTAAACAGGGCTTTGTATTGCCAGTAAACTACCCTGCACAGCAAACAATACTGAGGTGGAAATCATACCCATGTAATGGTTCTATATAGAAACACAGAGCACTTTAGAGACAGGGATTTGTGGTAAATACTGAATTACAACTCCACACCAAATTGAGAATGAAAAAACCCCAAACAATTACCACTTGATTATAAGATTCCTTCAACTGAAGTTCCTTAACTTGAATATGGTAAATAAATGTGCCTCACTAATAGGAGGGTAGGTAGCTCACTGAAATATTTTTCACTAGAGATTTTGGTTTAAATCTAATTTAGGCCAGTTCTGAATGAATTTGGCATTAACCAAGGGCCTAATCCACATGATAAAGCCACTGCAAAATTTGGCACTCGTGGAAATCAGTGCTCAGGAGATTCCATGGACTGAAACAGCTCTGGGTGTTGTCTGGTCAAAGACAAGACACATTATTAAGGATTTGTGGGGAAATTTGCACAACCACCTGCTTACTTGTTCCATCCAGCTGCAGCTCTCGCCTGATGAGTGCTAATGTTTCTCTCTGCAAACCCTCAGCAAAAAAAGATGTAAACCCAGGTTTGTTACACATTGGGCCAAATGCTATACTCAGTTACATCCCATTACAGCGGAGTGACTGCTGTAGCACTGCTATAACAAAGCTTAATTTGCCTCACTGTGGGGGTTCTGAGTCAACGAATTTCCTTGCCATACTTAAGGGCAAATTGTCCCCAGAACCTACCTTGTGCAACTGAGCTCAGTGCTTAGGAACTCTGCCGAGAGAAGCAAGGGAAAAAATGGTCTGCTTCTCCACTCTTTGCCACAGGCCACAGAACAGAGCCACTCAGTAAAGGCTATTGTAGTTTAAGGCTGCAATGAACTCCAGGGCTGGAGTGACTCAGCTCTGCAGGGGAAGTACCAGAGAAGCTATGTAGTGGCAGATCATTCTGGCCCATGCCCCTCCTCCATCTTCATGCAGGGAGCTCCTGTGAAGCTGGGGTCTGTACAGGGGTACACAAACTGTATGTGGCCTCCCAAAATCCTGCCCTTGTTTGTGTAGCAGACCCACTCTGATTCTATTACCAGAGAGCCTTCTATACCCACAGAACAGGAAGCAGTGTTTCTCGCTTACAAGATATATGTTGTAAGACCATATGGTACCTGTTCTAGGCTTGCATTGGAGATGCCTAGAGCTCTGCTGAGGTTGAAAGAAAAGTTGTTTTGATGAGTGAGAATAATCATTTTACAGATTAACAATAGTTAAGAATAAAATTGTCAGACACATAGAAAAACAAACTGTTGAGCAATAGTCAACATGGTTTCTGTAAAGGGAAATCGTGTCTTACTAATCTATTAGAGTTCTTTGAAGGGGTCAACAAACATGTGGACAAGGGGGATCCGGTGGACATAGTGTACTTAGATTTCCAGAAAGCCTTTGACAAGGTCCCTCACCAAAGGCTCTTACGTAAATTAAGCTGTCATGGGATAAAAGGGAAGGTCCTTTCATGGACTGAGAACTGGTTAAAGGACAGGGAACAAAGGGTAGGAATTAATGGTAAATTCTCAGAATGGAGAGGGGTAACTAGTGGTGTTCCCCAAGGGTCAGTCCTAGGACCAATCCTATTCAATTTATTCATAAATGATTTGGAGAAAGGGGTAAACAGTGAGGTGGCAAAGTTTGCAGATGATACTAAACTACTCAAGATAGTTAAGACCAAAGCAGATTGTGAAGAACTTCAAAAAGATCTCACAAAACTAAGTGATTGGGCAACAAAATGGCAAATGAAATTTAATGTGGATAAATGTAAAGTAATGCACATTGGAAAAAATAACCCCAACTATACATACAACATGATGGGGGCTAATTTAGCTACAATGAGTCAGGAAAAAGATCTTGGAGTCATCGTGGATAGTTCTCTGAAGATGTCCATGCAGTGTGCAGGGGCGGTCAAAAAAGCAAACAGGATGTTAGGAATCATTAAAAAGGGGATAGAGAATAAGACTGAGAATATATTATTGCCCTTATATAAATCCATGGTACGCCCACATCTCGAATACTGTGTACAGATGTGGTCTCCTCACCTCAAAAAAGATATTCTAGCACTAGAAAGGGTTCAGAAAAGGGCAACTAAAATGATTAGGGGTTTAGAGAGGGTCCCATACGAGGAAAGATTAAAGAGGCTAGGACTCTAAGAAGACTAAGGGGGGTTATGATAGAGGTATATAAAATCATGAGTGATGTGGAGAAAGTGGATAAGGAAAAGTTATTTACTTATTCCCATAATACAAGAACTAGGGGTCACCAAATGAAATTAATAGGCAGCAGGTTTAAAACAAATAAAAGGAAGTTCTTCTTCACGCAGCGCACAGTCAACTTGTGAAACTCCTTACCTGAGGAGGTTGTGAAGGCTAGGACTATAACAATGTTTAAAAGGGGACTGGATAAATTCATGGTAGCTAAATCCATAAATGGCTATTAGCTAGGATGGGTAAGAATGGTGTCCCTAGCCTCTGTTCGTCAGAGGATGGAGATGGATGGCAGGAGAGAGATCACTTGATCATTGCCTGTTAGGTTCACTCCCTCTGGGGCACCTGGCATTGGCCACTGTCGGTAGACAGATACTGGGCTAGATGGACCTTTGGTCTGACCCGGTACGGCCGTTCTTATGTTCTTAAATAAATTGAGAGTTATTATGAATTTTTGTCCTAAATAAAGGTAATGGAATGGAAAGTGCTGGAAAATTTAAAAACAAAAAACAGTGAGTCAAATTCTTGATTACATCTGTTACAGCCCACTGAAGTCAGTGGGGTTGCAACAAGTGCAAAATTTGCCCTGGTACCAGTAAGTTTAAAGAGAGACTTATGAAAGGGGTAGTGTGTGTATATTATATATATATCCCAAAAAAGCCTACACAAAGCACCTTACTATAGATGCAGCCTTTAACCTGTGTATTCTGAACAGAAATTATACTTTAGCTTTATAAAGCAGTACAATAGCCAAGCTATTGGACACTGTTTATTTTCTCAATTTGATAAAGAAGGCTTTCACAATGAGGTTTCTCTTAGCACTAGTAGGGTTGCTTTCATAATACACCCCCCCATCTCAAGTTAAGAGGTTCCCTATATTTTTTCATAGGATCTAGACCTTGTCTAGATTTGCTCCTGTCAGTGTTGAACATGCTGTCCTATTTCTTTGTCCCATTATCTGTTCCAGCATTAGAATCAATCGCTGTGGACACCTGGGGCCAAAAGAATCGTTGGGGTAAACCAGCGCAACTCACTGTATCTAATGGACTTGTGTCTATTTATGCTAGGTACGAATTTGGCCTGGTGTGTGTGTGTGTGTGTGTGCGCATTACATTTTTATGTATTTATTTTATATTTTAGCCAAAGCATCTCAGAGCTGCTTACACTTATCTAAACACTTATCTCAGGGGCTTATTGTCTGGACTCAGGGAGCCAATAGCCCTCTTATCACCCCCCTGAATTCCATATTAATTTGACAAAGATGTAATTGTATGAAATGTGCTGCATTTATAAGATCCATCTCCTTTTTTACAGTTTATTCTGCCTCATAGTTATCGGGTGGCAGTAGGGCCACCCGACTCCAACTGTAAAACCAAGGGTGTGGGTATCTGTTGGGAAAGCATAGAATTGTGGAAGAAGACTGTAAATGAATTACTGGGTCACACAGCTGCTGGTTTGAAACACAACAGGTCAAATCAAAGTAGAGTATGAAAAGTGCTTGAATGCTGTAAAAGGTGTAATTTCAGACAGTGGCAGTGAACAGCAATTTTGATTTAACTGGATGAAACAGTTAATATGTTGCTCACTTGCTTTTTAAAGAACAACTATTACTTATGGGGAAGATAGTGCTCATTGAATTTGATAAATGCAAATACTTGTGAAAGTAAGAGAATGAACATAGTGCCTGGGGGCAGGTATAATGTGGACAAGAGCCATACAAGCTTTCACATACAGTCATGCCAATTAATCTCAATCCCGACCAAGTACATGTCTGCTCTTTCAGACCTGGGCAAAAATTGCCCAATTATACCAAACTATGCGCTGTTTTTGGGGAGTCAATACATATCTATTTGACATAAGACTAAATCATTTGGGCCTTGAACCAGTTTCAAATCCAGGATCAAAATCCCCAAAGCTGCATATAAAACCGGTGTAAATTAAGATGTTGAAATCACAATACACCCCATCTCCTGACACATTCGGCAGCTTCTTACTTCCCTGGCCTCCTCCCACACTCAGGGATGATGTGAGGCTGAATTCATAGATGCTTGTAAAGTGCTGTGGGATCAGTAGAAAGAAAAAAATATAGAAATTGAAATTATTTCTTCAAGGCCAAAACAAAATCTTCTTCCATGAATTTTCAGCAGCAGATCCAAGGTCCTTGTTTTTACTCCACAGCGCTACTTTGGCCTACATCTAATTTCCCAAATTTGCTCCTACATCCATTCTCGGGACTGACCATGGGCTGTCAAAAGTGACCCGGGAATAATGGACCTGGATGAAAGCAAGGACGGTTGTTGTTGACAATGAAAGATTTGTGGGAAGAGTTGAGATTCGAGAGAGAAGATGAGCTCTGTTGGAGCCATATTAAGCTTGAGTTGATGGTGAGTCATCAAGAAGGAGAAGTTGAAGAGACAGGGTGGGATGGGCTGTATGGAGACAAATCTGTAGTGGATGCCTAGATTGGAGTTGTACGTGTAGTGAAGGTATTTGAAGCCATTAAAACAGATGAGCTCTCACAGAGAAGAGGTGAACAGAAGGTGTCTCAGGATAGTCCCTGAGAGAGACAGTTGCCAACTCTCACAATTTTGTTTTCAACATTGCAATATTTTATTTGGAATTTGAAGCCCAACTTCTGGACAGAGGTGATTACATGAGACTCTGAGCTTTCTTTTTTTAAAAAAAAGTAATTTTCTAGCACTCATGATTGTGGAGAAAAGCTGAAAAATATGAACCAAGTGCTGACTTAAAGTGACACATACCAGAAGGCAAATAAAAAAGAATCCAACATATATTATGTGTTTGGGGGTGGCAATGCTTCAGTGGGAATAGAGGAAGAATAGGAGTAACTGTCAAAAAGAGATACTGAAGGAATGGCCAGAGAGACAGAACCACCCCTAGAAGAGGGTAAAGCCCAAGTTGGATAAGATGCAGAAGTGTGTGATTTACAATGTTGAAAACAAAGGAGAGATCTTTCTGCGAAGAGGAAGCAGAAGCCCTGAGATTTGGCTAGGGTAAAATTGCTGGTGACTGATTTTTTTTTTTAAATGAAGAGGGCAGAAGTCAGAATTATCAATACATCTTGGACAGTGTGTAACACTGAAATGTTTGTTCCTAGATTTTGTATTTGTAACAAAATGGTTTTGTGAATAAAGACTTTGAAGCAAGTTATTGATTCAGACAGTTCTGTAACACTTAAAAATTAGGCTACATGATGCTATTGCGTGAATATTGGTTTTAAAGGCAAATAGGGTAGCAATGCAAAATAAGATCAGTTATACAACAGTTTACGCTATGTTCCAGCAGATTAATAGGATTGCAAATATTAGGCACCTCTCCACATCACTGGCAGGATGTTTTAGCTGTCTACCTACAACCTATGGAAATACTGGGTGAGTAGAGACATATTTGATTGTCTTACTGTCAGGTTATTTTACTGATGGCAAAACCAGCGGTGTTTATATTATATATTTATTTAAGGGAACTCCCGACTATTTATTCCAAAATGGACAAAGGAAAACTGGAAGTTTGTTGGTGTTTAATAAAAAAAAAAAAGAGATTTTTGTTTGACCTAGGGTGACCAGATGATTTGAGAGAGAGAGAGAGAGTCCTGATTTTGGGGGCTTTTTCTTATATAGGCTCCTATTACCCCTGACCCCCGTCCCGATTTTTCGCACTTGCTATCTGGTCACCCTAGTTTGACCCCCTTGTGACTGATTTAAAGAGAGCAGCTGTAGATTACTGAAAATTATAGTCTCACTAGCAAGTCAAAACTATATATAACCATTTGCTTTGGTGGTTGGGGTTTGCATTATACATTTAACAAAACCTCCGCTCTGGATTCACAATTATAGCTGTCCTTGTGGGAATGCTCTTTACAACAATCTAACAATAATTTGCATTTCTGTATCGCACCTTCCCTAGGGAAATCACAGAGTTTAATGATTATTCAATCTCAAACATTAGTAAAGGTGCCGAGCAGCCTCAACACCTGATGAGCCACATCCACACATGATTTACAGTGACTTCCACCAGCTAAAACCCTGCAGAGAGCTCCTAAGGTGGGAGTGGGAAAGTTTATGATGGCAAGTGGCCGCAGCCTTCTATGCGCTGAGGAGGGGCGGCAGTATCTCCCAAGGACTGGACAACACTGGCTTGGATGACTGAGTCAATGCATCCCCTCAGCAGTCTCTACTCATGTGGAGCACGGACTGTAAAGCTGTCCTCCTCTGTGGGAACATTAAGTGAGGGCAGCAATGGACACACTCTGTGCCCTCTGTTGGGGAAAATCCCCTTGCAATGAAAGAGTTCTTACCAGAGCTGAAAGAGGTAATTTCTACTTTTCTGCACCAGCTCCAGTGAATCTGGTCCACTGATTCCTACGGGAGTTAAATGCACTCAGCACATCGGAGAGTCACAGTCTCTGTTCTAGGTACAATATACTTACTTAGTGGATTGAAATAGCTATTAATTATTCCTATTACCACTCTATTTATTCTATAGCCAAATGATCAATACAGTTATTCTTATTGCTGCCCCATAAAATGAAGTGATAGTTTTCATTGTCGGCTATATTCCAAGATACCAAAACATTTATCATGCTTAAATATCATGAGCATTATTCTAGTATCTGTAAGTCTGCACATCTTCTTCTGCAGTAAAACAATTAGTGTGCATTTATGCCTCCCTTCCGCCTCGGAAAGGCACTAAGTAGCCCGATTATAGTTTTCTATACTAAAATAAGTATAAATCCCTGTAACAGTTTGACAGAGCAGATTTTTCAGCATTCTAGTCATGGTGATAAAGCTGCAGTGGATAACTTAATGATGTCCTTTTTCATCCAACAAAGGGAGAGAGCAGATTAAAAATGGTTTGATTTATAACTGAAGGCTATTTGATGGCCTATGAGAAGTGATTTGTTCCCAGTGGACTAATATCCACAGAAGTCACCACTGTTGGCATTGATGGGCACATTTGTCAAGTTTATCATTGAGGCCAGTGACTGAATGGGCAGATAGGAACTGTACTATTCGTTTAACCCTGTAGTTTCACCTGGTCAGAGAGGAGGCACACTAGGAGATGGTGGTCGAATACTGCCAGTGTTGGTATAATATTGGCAAATGGAAACAATAAAACAACCGTATCCAAGGAGAAACAAGACCATTTTTATAGAGATGAAGCTAGTATTTCAATACAATAAAAAAAAGTTAAAACTTTACGCAAGTTTGTGCCAGAATGGTGTACTGAGTTCTCTCTCTCTCTCTCATTATTCTGCTTTGTATTCTCTATTTGAAACACTACCAGGTTATTTTTTAGCATACTGTTACAAGGCCAGTCAATCCATTTTGTACAATTGATGCATTAGAAACTAGGCTACATGCAGGGGTTTCCAAGAGAGTTTTATTAGCTGAGGGTTTTGTTCATTGATTTTACTAGGTATTTCACTCAACGAGCCATTTCAGTGAAAGAGCAAATTCAGAAAGAAAAATAGCTCATTGTATAGATTTCTTCTTTGCTTCTCTTTGTTGGGTCTGCCTCTGTTCCTATTGAAGTCAGTGACAAAACTCTTCTTGGCTTCAATAAGAACAGGATGGTGCTTTGTTAAGTTATTTGTACATCAGTTATAAATTGTCCATCACAGATTGTTTCCTTATTCTAAATTACAGTAGATCCAAAATGGCACTGGGGATTGCAGCCACAAGTAATACATGGGGCCTTTGGGATAGTCAAGGAAGAAGGAAAACTTGGGCAACTGCCTAATGATTGTTTCAGAATTACATGGCTGCTTCCAAGAGCCATATACTACCTCAGAATAGGAGCACACCCTGTAACAAAGTTCAAGCAGCTCTGGGTGTTTCTATAGGCCAGCAGTTACCGAGGTATAGTAGAGCTGAAGAGAGCACTTAATAAGTTGTGATTGATGATATTTAGAAAATAAAATGTTTTAAAAAGCATTTTAGCACAAACCACTGTATGGTGAATAATGCCTGACACAGGGCCAAGTCTTTCAGTCCTTCATTCTTGCCCTGGCAAAACTCCCAAAGTAGGTTAACTCTACTTCCAATTAGTCAGGTTTCGTAAACCTAAAACATATACAACAAATGTACAATAAAATACTTGAATTAAAAACTAAAATTGCTGTTTAGACACAAAGTAGTGGATAGTAGCTTTTTTACTTCCTTAAGGGGAAAAACTCCTTGTTAACTATAGATCTCTGTCAATTGGGAACATAATTTAAATATTGATTCCTTGCAGTGTCTATTAACAGTGTCATGATTTTTTACCCACACATTTATTTCCATTACTGTAAAAATGGTACTTTTCTATTAGTGATACAATCTCAGACATCTCCAACATGTTTTATAGGTGCCCTGTGAAATTTAACAACAATGATACTGAACTTCATTTAGTGCTTGGAACAAGTAAAAAAAGCAGCTTCAGCTGGACTATTTCACCAAAGCAAGTTAGCCACATTTTAAAATTCTGACTAAACTCGCAAGTAAAACCCTGAAGCTGAGATGGAACATCTGTGGTGAGACCCAAACAATGGTGGAATTGTCAGGCCAGACCTTCAGCTGCTGTAAATTGGAATAGGTCTATTGAAGTCAATGGAACTGTGCTGATTTACACTAACAGAGTATCTGGTCAGTCAAGTGGCAGGGCTGCAGGGAGATGGATGAGAATATCAACTACCCTGTTTACTAGCACTACTTCTATAAATAACAGTGATATTGCTTCAGATGGGAGGCCAATGTTTGTCAAGCTAGTCTGGCATCCTCTTTACAAATAAGATAGGCTCTTCCAGGTAGGCATGGGGAGAGAAGGTTTGTTTGGAGTCAGACTGGCATTCTGCCACCTACTTGTCTGGCAAGAGCCTTCCAACATAGGTCTTTAAATCAAGAAGAGAGCATATCTGAGATGAGACAAAGATAGATATTCATACTGTTTTCCTCAAGTAATTGTTGATTTGTTGAGATCCCAGATCTTCTCAAGTCTGCCCCAATTGCTGGAAGGGGAGGGGAAAGTAAGACATTTATGAAGACTAAACTTGCTTAAATAGAACTAATTTTTGGCAACTCAAAACCAGAGAGTAACTTCAGTAACTGTTCTGTATTATTATTTAGAAAGGGGATAGTATTTTATTTAGATTTAAAAAAAAATGGACTGAAACAAATGTACAAGCTAGACACTCAAGTATCAGAGGGGTAGCCGTGTTAGTCTGGATCTGTAAAAGCAGCAAAGAGTCTTGTGGCACCTTATAGACTAACAGACGTTTTGGAGCATGAGCTTTCGTGGGTGAATACCCACTTCATCGGATGCATGTAGTGGAAATTTCCAGGGGCAGGTGTATATATATATATATATATAAGTTATCTCTAGCCTGCTTCTTGCTTGCTTATATATACCTGCCCCTGGAAATTTCTGTTAGTCTATAAGGTGCCACAAGACTCTTTGCTGCTTAAGCTAGACACTGTTGCTCATAATCAACATGATTTTATGCTCACACCAAATATACTGCATATAGACCTGCAACTTTTTCTCTTTAAAGCTACTAATTAATTTATTAACATGATTCAAATACAACCTTAGTTATGTTAGTATTGTAACAAAAGCAAGACTAGGTGGGGGTGGCTATTATAATCTTAAAGAAATGCTGCTTACTGTACTCCAATACACTGCTGAATAAAGTAAAATTATAATATGACTTTGCTTATTCATTATCCCAAACTATAATCGGATAGTCTTGATTATCTCTGGTTAGAGTCCTGTTATATTCTCAGTGAATGCTCTAGACCAATATCTTCTGGTTCCTATCCATCTGATAACAGAAATCCCCAGTCCTAGAACTTTATTTTCACTCTGATATAACAGTAAGATGCCTCTTTCTCAGGCCATTGGGGCACTTCCCATGTAGCTTCCAGCATTGTGCTAGAATACATTTCCATTTTCTTTAGGTTGTGTAAACTTTCATTGTTCTTTAGCATATTTGAGATTTATATTAATAGCTTCTAGAACAGCTCTTTCCACTCAGAGATGACCCTTCACCTGATCACATTAAGTAAAATTGTTACTTGCCAAATTCTTTGCCAATAAAAATCCCAGAATATTTTAAGAAATGCTAAGAAAATAAAATATGGATAAGTGAAAGAATGTCTAAAGTAAAAGACCAAAATAGTTATTTGGATGTTGATCACATCTAGAATGTATAGAGTCCTAAAGAAACTTAACCTACTGTACTCCCACAGAGAGAGGAGGGTCCAAAACCACATCTGTGGAGTCATCTGCTAATCCCAGGTTTTTCACATGTTCGGAAGGACATCTGTTGCAGTCTAGTGATGTATGTGGTTACATAACTACCACTAAGAGACAGGAATTCCCAGACTGACCAAAGGTCAGGCTTGCCTCCATTCAACATAGACTGGACCACGCTATTGGGGTATGAAACCGGAGAACCCTTGAATTGCCTGGAAGATCTCCAGAGAGGTATCAAGTTGAGGAGCAAACTACATTTGTAACCCTATAAGTCCCAGAAAATGCCAAAGAAAGTGTGATCCTCCCATGCCACCACAACATCAAAAAGGGCTGCAGTCCCTCCTTCGTCTAGGAAGGAGGAGACTAAAATTACCACAGGCTAATGTGCCAAGAGAAACCCTGTGGGCCAGTGTAAAGTACTGACCAGAGGTGGCAATACCTGCTCCCCCGAACTGTAGTCCCAACTCTTATGCTTCAAAAACAAGCAAGCTAGAGAGTTAAGTGTTTTCTTTTTCATGCACCTTTTTCTTTTTGTAGTTTGGCAGGGATGCCCATCACCTGTATTTATGATTTTTCCTCTAACTCTTTGTAATGAATGAGAGAGAGAGAGAGAGAAAATAGCATGTGTATCCAAATTCTAAACAAACCCTATTTTAAATCACTCCATGCTACCCTCAACTATAAAAGCTTCCATAAAACTATTCTGTCTCAAAAAGGGAGTTTGTGTTGTTAATCACTTTGAATCATCGTAGAGATAAATTAGTCAACAAGAGTCACTCGTAGACATCACCTCAAATGGCAACTTTGACGGAGTCTTAAATACTGCTTTTCAGGGCTGAGAAATAAATTGTGCCTCCTTAGGCTTCTGGGGCTAATATTATATATTCTGAAAGTATACTCAGACAGGATTTCCATTGTCATTTGGTGCCATGCTCATGGAAGAAACACTTGGGGCCCAGATTCTCTGCTGGTACAATTCAACTGAAGCGTAAACAGTTGCATTCAATGTGCTCAGTGTAGATATTCTGTAAATATAACAAGGACTCCCATATAAAAGAGCTAGTGGATTTCAGGAAGCCCTTTTATAGTGTAAAAATGTAATCAAAACAAGAGAACCATAATTTCATTGTGTCAAGTATCAGAGGCAAGCCATTCACAGTCTTTGTTTAATCCTGAGCTGATGGTGTCAAATTTGCAGATGAAATGGAGCTCAGCAGTTTCTCTTTGAAGTTTCTCTTCTATATTGCCATTCCTAATGTCTGATTTGTGTCCATTTATCCTTTTCCTTAGAGACTGTCCAGTTTGGCCGATGTACATAGCAGAGGGGCATTGCTGGCATATGATGGCATATATTACATTGGTGGACGTGCAGGTGAATGAACCGGTGATGGTGTGGCTGATCTGATCTAACCAGATCAGCCACACCATCACCGGTTCATTCACCTGCACGTCCACCAATGTAATATATGCCATCATATGCCAGCAATGCCCCTCTGCTATGTACATCGGCCAAACTGGACAGTCTCTAAGGAAAAGGATAAATGGACACAAATCAGATATTAGGAATGGCAATATACAAAAACCTGTAGGAGAACACTTCAACCTCCCTGGCCACACAATAGCAGATTTTAAGGTGGCCATCCTACAACAAAAAAACTTTAGGACCAGACTTCAAAGAGAAACTGCTGAGCTCCAGTTCATCTGCAAATTTAACACCATCAGCTTAGGACTAAACAAAGACTGTGAATGGCTTGCCAATTGCAGAACCAGTTTCTCCTCCCTTGGTTTTCACACCTCAACTGCTAGAACAGGGCCTCATCCTCCCTGATTGATCTAACCTTGTTATCTCTAGCTTGCTTCTTGCTTGCTTATATATATACCTGCCCCTGGAAATTTCCACTACTTGCATCCGAAGAAGTGGGCATTCACCCACGAAAGCTCATGCTGCAAAAAGTCTGTTAGTCTATAAGGTGCCACAGGATTCTTTGCTGCTTTTACATAATTTCATTGTGATTTGGAACTTCCGGTAGCTGGAACTCAGACTAACAAATAGACTCTCAAATTTCATATTTTTCTGCCAATTTTCTATCCCCTCTCAGGTCAATTGTAACACTGCACAAAAACGAGAGGACAAAATATAGATTTTATCTACAGAGTACAGAAGTTTCCCCAGTTGAAAAAACAACAGCTGAACTAGAAGCAGTAATGGGGGAAAAACACGATGGGATAAAAAGAACAAAAGTGAGATACAAGTTTACAGTGAGGTAGAACAATAAAAGGGCCAATGTTATATTGCTATATATTCAAACCCATTAACGTAGAGCAGGCATGAGATATCTCCTTTAGATACAGCACTTACAAAATTCCACCTGGAATATTGTGTTCAGTTGTGGACAATATTATAAAATGATAATATGGAAGAAGTTCAGAGAAGGAAGTTACATTTCCAAAAGCACCTAAGTTACTTCAGTAGCCTAAGTCTCATTGAAAGATATTGGGTTTTGAAAACATGGCTTAAGCTCTTTTGAAAATTTTACCCAAGAACTACAGAAGTGAGAAGGCAGCTGGAAGGATTGATTAAAAAGGAAAGATTAAAAGTGCTAAATAGATACATATTGTGCTTAAGCAATGGCTAAGAAGACACATGATAACCATCTAAGCATGCATACATTGAGAACAGAAAATAATTTAGGATGGTATAGCATAGAATAGTATAACTATGAGCTATGAGTAATGGGATGAGAGAAAAAGGGAATATTTAAGATGAATTTCAGGGAAAACTTCTTGTTAATGAGAGATATTGGATTATGGTATAGTTTCAAGGGAAATGGTAGAATTCCCACTCCTTGTGACATTATGGTGCAGATTTTCAAAGAGGCCAAGAGAAGGAGGTAAGCACCCAAGTCTCATTGGGATTTAGATGCCTGACTTCCTTAATCACCTTCACAAATGCCAGCCTATATTATTTGATAAGTGCTATACAGGACGGAAGTTAAGACAGTTGTTATCCTGAGGGGCATCTTAAAAAGACAAAGGTCAGATAAGGTCACACTGGGAGATCCAGATTTATTAATTTACAAATGATTCATGCCTTTGACTCCCTCCCCCCATCTTTAAATTTGGTTAGTGTTGAGGTTCTACTGACATGACTAAGTTTGTAGATCTGGCGGAGGAAGCAGAGTTTCTTTAAAACAAGAAATGGAACATTTCAAATTAGACTGAACAAAGTAATAGAAAATATACTATGAGGAATTATTGACTGCAATGAGATCAACTAAATGGCCTAAAGGATATTTAGAATCCAGCTGACATCCCCTACTTGTTATAAACATTTAAAGATAGATTAGTATTTTGGACTTCAACTAGTTGATAATGTCCCTTTAAATGGTTCTCGAGTGCGTCACAGAATCACACCAAGGATTTCAGTATAAGAAGTCCTCCTTTTGACTAACAATGTAGTTTTCCTCTCACTCTGTAGCAATGACATAGCATCCCTGTTTTAGCATTTCCCCCTCCCTTGGCCTCTTCTGCAGAGATGCACGCTCACCCCTCTATTACTTCCTGGTTTGAGCCAGGGAGAGGAGCTTGATGTTTAAGGTGCTGGCAGAGCTAGACCAGACTCATTCTAGACAACAGTCCTGATCTGGACCTGCGTCCTTGCCGTTTCAGAGTCTCCATCCCTCCTCAAATCCATCTCCTCCTAATGACCACCCAAAGTCCTTAGGATATTAGCTGTCCCATGTGAAATCCATCTAGCCACTAAATTAGTTTCCTAAGGGTTAACAGACTTAGACATGAGGCAAAGTATTTGTTCTCACTTGTGATTGTACATTTTTGCTAAAATTATTCCATGGTCTGTTACTTATTCTGTTTCACATCATGGCATTTTTTTAAAGATGACATTTTCTTCAATTTTCCACTTTAATAGAAAACACAAGCCTTGAACAAATACATATTACATGTCAGACAGATTTTCCACAGTACTGTACAAAGAGTGGCTGAAGAGAATCAGCAAATGAATAACAGCTTAATTGGAGAACGAAAGATATTACCATAAAATCTAGCTATAGCAATCAATATGAGTTTCTTCTCCATTTCACCCTTCCCCGTCTACTTTTTATACAGCATTCCAGCCAAATTGGTTTGGCCATTTCTTTCAGTATGAGATGAAAGTTGTATTTTTGTAATTCCAGTTCCTATTTAGTGACTTCATTTTAACAACTTCAAATGATTCAATCTATGTTTAATTTAAGGTAGTTTTCTTGTTACAATGAAAATTATTTTTTCCATTGTTACATATTTTCAGACAATGTTAAGCTTCTTATCTAATGGACTCACTACCACCTTGTTGTGACCCAATCGGTGTGCTGTATTCACCTGTCTTCTGTTTTATAATTTGATTGTAAGAGTTTTGGGGTAGGGACCATCTTGGTTTGTAAGCACAAGCACAATAGGGCCCTCATCATTTGATGTGCTCAATGCAAATAAGTATGGAATTTCAAAGTGATGCCTGTCATTTCATCCCCAAAATTCCCCATTTTAAAATGTCCCATTACTTCAGTCCTTATACAGGCGCAACTCACATTTAAGACTGAGGAGAACAGATTACAGGATTAGACTTTATTTACCTAATGCAGGCATCTCAAAACAGGTGAGTGAGCTTACTTGCCTTAAAGAGAGCACACCATAGGATCCCCATATCTGTCCTCTATTGAATGTTTTCATTTTTCTCCTCTCCTGGCTAAAGCAGAAGTAGGAGAATTTTTTCCACATGAAAAAAATTTGACGGCAAAGGAAATTTGGGGATCAAATACATTGTCACTTAGAGTGGAGGAGAAAACAATCTACTAATGCTTTTAGGGTCTAATCTTGTTCCCATTGAAGTTAATGGTAAAACTCCCACTGGTTTCAGTGGGACAGGATTGCGGCACTATTCCCTAGCTCCTGACCTATAAAGTGGCTGAGAAAAATATACTCAAAACTCAGAGACCGAGAGAGATAAAAACCAAAATAGAACCCTCTTACCTGATGGAAATTAGGGGTCAGATGCTTAGTTGGTGCCAATCAGCATAGCTCCACCGATTGGGGGGGGGAGGGGCGCTACATCGATTTACATCAGCTGGTAATTTGGCTTTAGATTTGTAAATGTTGTTTCAAAACAAAGTTCGTTTGAATTTTATTTATATAGTGCTGCAAGTCTACACACTGCTAACACAAAACTGCCAGGACACTAAAGAGGAAGGGACAGATTTTGGAGATACTGTCAACAAGGAAATGGCAGGATTTAGTGCATTCATGGGTGCATGGAGAAGGAAAGAAAGGAGTCAAATGAGCAGGACTGAGAGTTGGGAGTGGTGGGCAGGGTAGAGATGGTCTAGTCATCAAGGTGTCAGAGAATGGATACAGCCTTATAAGTTTGGTGAGACTTCATGCTACAAAAGAAGTGTAATTTATAGAGAAAAAAATCTTGATTATGTTTGGATGGAAAATGGTTTGAGAATTATTTGATTGAGCTAGAAATAATGTAAGTAGTAAGGACAACTGATTCAAACATAGGATCCTAATTTCTAAACATAAATCTATCCTCTCCTGCAGGCTGCTAATAATAATTTTATTTATTAAATACCTATTCATGAACTGATGGCGTGGGCACTGTTTCATGCTAAAAATAAATGAAAAACAAGAACAAATGTGTTGCCCTCGAGTTTCTTCTTCTTCCATTGTCCTGCTGCAAAGAACTGTGCGGCATTAAAATTAGTTTTAGAAAAGAGTGGTCACATTTTATTTTTCCTTTCCACAGATTTAATCAGGGCCACCCAGAGGTGGGGGCAAGTGGGGCAATTTGCCCCAGGCCCCCACAAGAGTTTTTCAGGGCCCCTGTAGCGGGGTCCTTCGCTCGCTCCGGGGGCTCCGGAAAACTCTCACGGAGCCCGGGCCCCCGGAGCTTCTTCTGCTCCCGGTCTTCACTGGCAGGTGGGTCCTTCCGCTCCGGGGCTGAAGGACCCCCCTGCCGCTGAATTACCACCGACGTGCAGTGGGTCTTTGGTGGTAATTCAGCGGCGGGGAGTCCTTCCTTTCCGGGACCCGCCGCCAAAGTGCTCCGAAGACCCGCGGTGGGGGCCCCCCCACCGCCAAATTACCGCCAAAGACCCGGCTGCACTTCAGCGGCGGGTCCCTCTTCGGCGGTAATTCGGCGGCGGGGGGCCCCCGCTGCAGGTCTTCGGGGCACTTCGGCGGCGGGTCCCGGAGCGGAAGGACCCCCCACCTCCGAATTACTGCCGAAGCGGGGGCCCCCCGCCGCCGAAGACCCCAGGACCCTGGAATCCTCTGGGCGGCCCTGGATTTCATAAAATGCTCTGTTGAACTCAGTTATGAAGTTTATGTTCCATTAGGTGCAGAGGTTAATTTAGTTTAATCAAAATACACTAAAAATACTGTGCAGACTATGATTTTCTTGTTTTTATTTTTCATAGTTTGCCTTTTTGCAGTCTTTAGTGGGCATGCTCTTGGGTAGCAATTATATTTCTGTCTATAAACTGCTTTTGGAGAGGTACTGATTTTTACTTTCCCTTGAAAGTCCAAGTAGCCTATAGCTGTATTTCACAGTTCAGATCTTCTTTAATTGGAATAATTATATGAAAATGCCTGACAATTAAGATTTGGCTGTCTCCCCATAATTTACAAATATATTCAAAATTGCACACCCTGGGGAGAGAGAGTGAAAGCATACTTGATATAGATACATCTGGAGAAGTCAGATTCTGAGTTCAAGAGAAGCAATGATTCAGAACAATGAAGCTTTCACTCTCTGTCAGCCCTTAACATGGTAATTATTTCCTGAAGGTGGGATTTTTGTTGCATTTGCTTCCTTGTATTCAGCTCCACTTTAGGCAATGAGTGCCATTTCAAGCCACATTTAATGGAGAACTATCCTGGCTCATAGACAGATCTCATTTAACAGGAAATGAGACAGGACATTTAATAGCGACTCAGATATATCAAGAGAATCCCACAATTGTCCTCTTTTTAACAAGTCTAAGGACTAGGGCCTCATATACCCCTGCCCTCACTGGTGGAGTGGTTTAGCAGAACAGATTATGCTTGGCTATTTATAGGCACAGTGAAATTTGTACAGGACTGGGAATCTCCTATCTGAAGAGAATAACCTAATTTATACCGAACGCTTTTCGATTGCAATATCTTTAGGAGAGGGATCATGCTTTCCTTTCTTCCATTGCCTAGCACATTGTGAGCACAACCAGAAACTAAAACATAATTATCATAGTAGTGTAATTCTGCTCCATCTTTCACAGCAAACTGCCACTGCTAAGCAACTAGTTTGGGTCAGTTCATTAAGTGACTGCTCAAGACAGGTTTTGCTCTACATCCCCCTAATTAACAAGGAAATGTTTAATGCAGAGCTGATTTGCTGATTACCAGGTGTGTGCCTGCAAAATGTTATGTACACGTACGGTGCTCTTCATTATCACTTCCTCACCCTCACTATGTCATTCAGTCATGGGGTAGTCAGTCTATAGCAGGTCACAATTGTATTTGCAGGTCTATGGGCCTAATCTAACACTCACTGCCGGAACTGGGAAGACTCGCATAGACTTCAGTGGATGTTGGATCAGGTCCTATATTCTGTAGGCATATGAAGTAGAATGTAGCTGAAACTGCATTTCGGCTGCACTTTGGGGACAAAGTAATAGGACAGCTAGACAGTGGGATTCCACATTTACATGCACATTGTAGATATGACATCTGCAGCAGATAGGTCTCTACTGAGACTGTACTGGGAGACAGTCACTCACAAAGAGGACACCGCCATTGGGTCTGTGAACTTAATGAATCTGTTTGGCTAGAACCTTGCCAAAATGGCCAACATTTGGCTTCTCTTGTCCCCCAGTATATCCAACAGTAGTTTGGAGGCAGCTGCTGGAAGGTGAGTTTCCTGCAATACTTATTGGGCTTATGATTATTGGCCCCATACCCCTGTTGTATACAAGCAATGCCTTTTTATGCTTTATTTGCTTTTTTCAGGATGGGGCCTATCTTGAGTCATTGTGATGTCTCAGAGCGTACTGCAGATCACTGATTAAATCAGGCAGGAGAGAGAGAGGCTAGCACTAAAACAGACACCTTTATGTTTATGCATCAATAGCTGGGAAGTCAGTAACAAGGCAAAGACAAGCCGAAAAAATTAAATCAACTGTTTCATAGGAATTTGATAAGAGTTTTAAAAGCTTGCCTAAGTGACTGTGGGGTTTTTAAATATATAATTTGTAAAACAGTATTAGGTAATTGATTAGCTAATGGTGAGACATGGCTATGTTTTAGCAGCACAGCATTCCCCTGGGTGTTCACTATAAAACTTCCCTGTCATAACACAGGCCTTCCAACTGATTTTTTATTTTCCTGGTTATAACCCCACAAATCAGTTTCAATTTGCCCCAGGGTGGGCATTATTGGGCCATAATCAGAGATTCTCCTGTTGGTGAAAGCAAGGCCAGAAACAGCATACCCAAATCATGAGAGTTTGGCACTTCAGTGGTCTTTCTGGAGCATTTTATTACTTATTTTACATTATATAATTAACAAAATATTGCTTATTTTAGATGTTGTAAGAAGTTGCAAAGCCTGCTTTTTATAGGATAGCTGTACTGGCAGTTCTGACAAAAATACAATATCCCCAGCACGTACATATAAATGGATTGGTTATCTACACAGGAGTTGGATCCAAATCAAGACCCCAGGTCTGAAATCTATGTCCCACTCGGTCTCTGGAACAGGAGACACCAAACCTCCAAATCTGAACAACTCCATACATGGCATTTCAAAATCCAGATTCAGATCTACTCTCTCTCTAATTTAAGGGAGTCCTGAATTAGCATTTAGATCTGGTCCATTAAAGAGAGGTAGAAGATGTGAACTCTGATCCAAACTTGGAGCCTGCTTTGGGGATTTTGGTTCACATCCATAGCTAAGTAATACCAACACCCTGGGAGGAGAATAAATTTCATTTAAAAATGTTACTGGCATTTTAGAACAGTTGTTCTGGCTCTTGCAAGCTGAAATTTCAAGCATTAGTAAGAGCTCTGCTCAGCATGAATAAACTGAGAAACACGCACAACATATCAATTTGGTATGATCTTTTGGAAAATTGGACACTTCGGGGATGAGCAAAATGAGGCATTTATTCATTCATTCATTATTGATTCTACTCATTTCTCTCACAGTGTTCAGAAATTGTTTTCTCAAAATATATATTTTCTCAAAATACATGCCAGTGCAGCAACAGCACACTCCACCATAATAGGTCCTGCAACAAGTTAGCATCGGCATGGCACAGCATAGGCAACAGGTATAAGCGTGTGACATGCTGTTACACAAGCTGACTTTCAGGTCACAAAAAGACAACCCTTTTTTTGCATTTCTAGGAGCCCCATTTGGGGTCTACAACATCCTGCTGCTGCGCCTACCACGAGGACTTATTTATTTGTATTCTGGTAGTGTCCATGATGTACTAGGCACTATCCACTCAGAAAAGGTGACTGTCCTGCCCCCAGAGTGCTTACAAATGTAAGAATTAGACATGGAATGTCTATGGGATAGGAGAAAAGGGATGTAGTCAAAGCATCCACATTCTATACTTAAATACATTAATACCAAACTGCCCTTCAATCCTTCCTCCATTTGGCCATTTCTTGCTGAGGTCATGGAAGAATGGGATCTGGAGTAGTGATTGCACTAGAGGAAGACATACCTGTACGACTAATTAACCTGTAACATCCTCCAGGCACTCACACTGGTGTAAGTTAGGGACAGTAGGGATGTAAAAATTCACAACACTGATGAATACAGCTCCAGGTGTTTGAGTTCTGTGTACCTAGAAACCCTTCCCCATACTCCAGTCCATAGCACTGGTTCGAGGCACATTTACACTGAATTCACTTGTGCTGTTCACATGCAGAGAGATCTACACGAACTTTGGTTTCACGTACATCTCCCCAGTGGCAAAACAGAACTTAGGAGATGGTGTTAGGATGTTGGTAAGTAGTGAACATGTCACAGCTAGAGAACAAATAGAACTCTACTGTACATACGTGAACTACAGTAACTCCTCACTTAATGTTGTAGTTATGTTCCTGAAAAATGCAACTTTATGCGAAATGATGTTAAACGAATCCAATTTGCCCATAAGAATTAATGTAAATGAGGGGGTTAGGTTCCAGGGAATTTTTTCTCTCTCTCTCTCTCTCTATATATATATATACACACACACACACACAGAGTGTAAATTTAAACAAACAATTTAATACTGGTACACAGTGATGATGATTGTGAAGCTTGATTGAGGTGGAGGAGTCAGAGGGAGGGATATTTCCCAGGGAATGCCTTACTGTTAAATGATGAACTAGCAATTGGCTGAGCCCTCAAGGGTTAACTCACACACTGTACAAGGGGAGACAGCATTGCAGAGACAGAGACACACACCGTGTGTGTGTGTGTGTGTGTGTGTGTGTGTGTGTGTGTGTGTGTGTGTGTGTGTGTGTGTGTGTGTGTGTGTGTGTGTGTGTGTGTGAGAGAGAGAGAGAGATGTGCACAGCAAGCAGGAGTCTCGGGGAGCAGCTCCAAGGCAGAGGGCAGGAGCAGCACATGGCAGTGGGGGGAGGGACTGCTGCAATTGCTAGTCAGCTGGGCAGCTGCTGCACAGGGAACTTAGGGGAGTGGGGAGCTCTTAGGGGGGCTGCCGGTCCACCCTGGTTCCAAGCCCCCACCAGCTAGCTGCAACGGGCTGCTCTTCCTGCAAGCAGTGGACAAAGCAAGTGGCTGTCAAACTACGTTAGAAGGGTGCACTGCACAACTTTAAACTAGCATGTTTCCTAATTGATCAGCAATGTAACAACGAAACAACATTAACCAGGACGACTAAGTGAGGAGTTACTGTATATGTAAAAAAACCAAACCCATAAGTGTAGTCTTATTTTTCTTTTTCATATTTGAAGAAACTTCTTAAAATATATTTGTGAAGTTATTTGTATACAGTAATACATGTGTTTTTATACATATACACATGAATTTATGAAATAATGCAGGGAATATTTTTACAAGGGAATTCTGTCTATTCGTATGAAATCATATGCTGTTGTACAAGCAAAAATTACATTTCTTAATAGGCTTAATGATTTCCTTCTAATGGCATCTAATGGCTTCCATTCCTAATCAATCATTTTCTGCATATTAACAGTGATGTAGGGCCACTTCCTCAGAACTGTGGAGCACCTACACTTACCACTGACTTCACTGAGAGTTGCAGGTTCTCAGCACTGGTTAGGATCAAAAACAGAGCTTTTGAATCCAGCAATAATGTTACCCAACAGCTATCATGGAAACTTCCTCTGAAAAGTGCAATTACCTGTTCTGTTTCCTTGCCCTCTGTGCATGCATTAAAATAATGATTTTAATGAAACTCAAACTGCATTTCTACTATCTGGTATTTTCATCAAGATTTTGCTACCACAGGGTAGAATACTATTATTTTATGTCTGTAGTCACTCAATATCTGCTGTCAGACTTACCGGTAAGTAAAAGCTTTTGAATAATAAAACAAAGTTTTTATGGTGAAAAGCCACAGTAATATCTAGCTCAGCAGGTGTGTGTCACTAACTAGCATCTACTTGCTACAGAATGTTATCTCCATAAAGGGTCATTAAAAAAATATAGCCCCTAAACATACATGCACAGCATCATATTTACTGAACAAAAACAAAATTTGCAAATTTGTGGGTGTAATTAAGTCATCAGTGAAAGTCAGGCCCTAAAAGCCAAGCAGTGGATAAAGTCATACAGCAGTCACAATATGCCAGGTCTGTCTTCCTTGGCTGTATGCAGTGTTGTTGTAGCCATCAGTTTTTTGTTATTGTTTCTCTTGTCCTATGACTAGCTTCTTACCTTCATATGCAATGTTGTTGTAGCTGTGTCGCTCGCAGGATATTAGAGAGGCAGAGTGGGTGAGGTAATATCTTTAAGTGAACCAACTTCTATTGGCAAGAGAGACAAGCTTTCAAGCTTATACAAAGCTCTTCTTCAGGTCTGGGAAATTTACTCAAGGCACGTCTACACTACAAAGTTATGTCGACATACAGCCACTGTAGTAATTAAAGCAGTGTTTCACATCCACACCGTGCTCCTGTCAGTAGTGCAGGTCCTCATCAGGAGGGCTTCCATCGACTTAACCGTGTGGGACATTGTGGGGCACGGATAGCTGGAGCCCCGCCTGTCCTGCATGGGGCTCACCAATGGAGCCCCCACCCCGGGGGTCCAGCTGTAAGCCTCATACAGGGCTGACAGCCAACAGGCGATGTAAGTAATACAGGGTCTACTTGGACACTGCGTCACCCTGACTACATCAACCCTAAATGCTACGCCTCTCACGGAGGTGGACTTGTTAAGTCAATGTAGTGAGCCTACTTATGTCAGCAGGAGCACCATTATAGTGTAGACACAGACAGAGTTACTTGCATTACGTTGACCTAAGTCTGGAGTATAGACCAGTCCTCAAAGTGTAACAGCTATATAAAAGGCGGAACAGATTGTTTAGCATAAGTAATTAATGTATATTTTAAGGGACCATTCAAGGTGAAGTGTCCTGTTAAAACCCCTCAAGTGAAAGGGGCAAAAAGAAGGGGGGAGCAGCTGTGGGAGCGAAGTTGTTACAATAATCCATAAATCCAGTGTCTCTATTCAGTCCATGATATTTAGTGTATAGCAAAATTATGAATTTAAGTTCCAAGGCTCCTCTTTTGAAAGTGATGTGCAGGTGTCCTTTTGAGGATGAGCACTGATAAATCAGATGTCGAGTGATCACTTTGTGATGGCTTATTATGACAATCTATAACCTGCTAACCACCCACCTCCAGCTGCATCTTTCGCTCTTACTTTTATAGGCAGATATCCATGAACAAACTACTGAATTTACATTGGCAAGGATTAGAGATTGTCAGAAACCAGGGGAAAAAGTACAAAATATTTTTTCAATTTTTTGCATTTAGTTAAAGTTAAAGTTTTCTTACTAGCTGTAATACTTTTTTTGGGGGGGGGGCGAGGGGGAGTGAGCCATAGGCCTCCTTTTTCCAATGAGGAACTCTTGAGATTAACTACAAACATCTGGGAGGCTATGCATTCTTAAAACAAAAGGATAACACAAATATATCGTAACTAGATTCCAGAGCATTAGTAAATTAACTGTGACTGGTACTGTTTTAAATATCTGAATTTAAAGTGTGTTTGCTAAGGAAAAAGATTTAAGCAGCTAATATCACTTCCAGCTTTCTGACTGAGATGCTTTATATTTATTAGTTTACAAAGTATATTATAATTTTAGATGAGAAGTTGAATATTTGCAGTTTGGTAGATTTATACATGGCTTAACGCATCATATTTGGCCCAAGTCTTGTAAAGTGGCTAATTATTTCTACAAATTCAAGAACAAAACAAGTTAAAATCCACCTGATAACCTAATATGTAGACTTATGTTTCAGACACTGTATCATGATACACTGTGTGTGCTATCTTTCCATGGCAATTAGTTACTTCTCTTGTCTGTTATGGTAGGTGAAAAGAATGGGGCAGAGCCAGATGATGCGGAATTGGTGAGCCTCAGCAAAAAGCTGGTGGAGAACGCAGTCCTCAAGGCTGTACAGCAGTATCTAGAAGAAACTCAAAACAAAAACAGACAGACAGATGGAAGCCCAGTGAAAACTGAGGAAGCAGCTAGTGGCAATAAGAATGAAAAATTATAGTGATAACAGAAAGTGAGCGCTGTGAGAATGCCAAGGAAGCACAAATCCACCAAGAATAACCATCAAAACATGTCCCAGCTGCCTGTTCAGATCTGCTAAATTATGCTGGCTGACTTGCATTATGCTTTGTGAACGTCTCTTACCAGAAATGTGTTCTGAATCGAGGGGCACTAACAAACACTTTCTTGAAAAGCGTTTGCATTGCCGAAAAACGACTGAATGCTGGGAAAGATGATTGGGGGAAAAAAAGACAAGATTTTGAAATAAAAAGATCGAACTTTCACAAGCTCTTAACTACAGAGAATCTCTTCATAGCTTTCGAAGAGGAACTGAACCCCTTGTGTATGCCTTTTGCACCGAAATGAATGGCCATGGAACAACGCCCTGCCATAAATGAAAACTATGCGAGCTACATTGTTTGGCAGAGCTGCATAACTGCTCAATTGATCTGCAGCAGAGAACTCCACATTCTGCTGCAAAGCTAAGGGCAGGCAATGCTAAACTAAAAAAGTTACTAGAGATGTTTATCACAGATACTATTACACAGTAGGTAATATCATGGGAGTTTCTCTTGAATGAGACACTACGAAGTGTTCTTCACTTTTCAGTAAAGTTTGTTCACAAATTATATTTTTTGACAAAACACTACCTTTTTATATACAATGAACATGGGTGAAATTCTAAGTACTTAAAGAAAACACATGCCTGTTTTGATACATTAATGCCATACTTTAATATTTAGAAATGACAGTTATATGCAAAATATATTGTATCATTCTTTTCCTCTAGGGAAGAGCCATGAATCAGACTTAATAAAGAAAGCCTTACACAGAGAATCGCTGGCCTTGTTCTCAAAACTGAATAAGATAAAGGAGCTCTTATCAAACCCTGAGACCCGGATGAAAATTAACAGGGAACTGTTTCAAGACAGACAAACAGCAGTCATTAAAAAGTCATGTTGACTCCAACTCTCCAGCTATGGTAAATAGCGATGGTGTAAAATCGCATATGGTTGTTTTATGATGAAAAATATTGTTTTTGCAAATTTTCCATCTGTTTTTTTTTTACTACAGCCAATATAAATGAAAGCCAATATAGTGTGTGGTATTGTGTTAAAATATATGCACAGAAAAGAACAGACTGTTTACTGATGAGTTACAGTAGCTCTCTAGATCAATTTTTGGATGGATGGATGGATGGAAGGAAAAAGTTAAGGATGCAGGTCTCTGTCATGATTCTGCCACAGAAACACTAATTTCTGATCAAACGCTGTGGCCACTCTAGAACACATACTCTCAAAGTGATTTTTAAAATGTATAGCTGAAGAAGGCATTTTTAATTATTAGTCTTTTCTGTATATGCTGGTGTTTTGGGTTGGCACTGATTCTTGTTTGTTTGTTTGTTAATCAGCACTTGAATACACATGCTGAAATGTTTTTTCTGCTATTGTTTACATGCAAGCAAGAATGTTTTAATCTCTCAAGGTAAAGTCCTGGCTCCACTGAGGTCATTGGCAAAATTTCCATCAACTTCAGTGGAGCCAGGATTTCACCCTCATTATTTATTGTTCAAATAATCATTGTTCAGAATATTTGCCTTGTCACTTCTATGGAAACAAGATGCTTCTTGTTTTTATTTCTGTTATTTCCTCCATCTCTTTGCCCTCTGCTATGTGAAAAGGGATCTGAACCTGTATTCCATGTGCACTCAACATATCTACTGAGTTCAGTGGAAGTATTGGGTGCACACACAAAAATGCAGAATTGGGCCCAATATTAGTACTTTTTAAGCATTTGTGGAAAAACTGCCTACAATTGTAAAATCATCTAGTTAATCATACATTCTGTGATCAATATCAGATTTGTGCTGGTAAAACTGCAGTATAAATATTAAGGTTTTATTCATCAACTATGAAATTATATTGGTATTTTATCTCATGGATCAGCTATTTTTTTCTCAAGTGATAAATGAGAGCATATTGAAAAATGCATCTTATGTATTTGAGTCCATATTCCTAATAAAAACATTTTCTCTTTGCACTGTGTCATCTTCCCCCTCAAATGGGCTCAGATAAAATGAAGTACCACCTTTGAAGGTAACTGTAGCAGAGGTAATTAAATGACTTGGGTGCAACTCCTCCCTCCCCCACCAACTCATACCTAATTATACGATTGTGACTATTATGCCCAGATGAGAATATTGAATCTGGATGCTGAAACCCTATAAATTAAGTCCTGAATCTTTCCGAATCGGTATATATTGGTAGAAAATACCTACCAGTACATTACATTTCTAACAGAATTATATGATGCCCCATGTCAAAATTTAAAGGACAAGTCACCAAACACTGGAGATTAACCTTTTTGAAGTTTCTTTGCTCCTTTGTATACTACATGGGTTAGAAAGTACAATTTACTATGTACCCAAATCCTAACCTCGTTGAAATCAAGTGTTGACAGAGGAAGTAGTTCAGGATTGGGTCCCATACATAGGTGCTGGAACTAAGGGTGCTGCCGCACCCCTTGGCTTGAAATGGTTTCCATCACATACAGGGTTTACAGGATGGTTTAATGGCTCTCAGCACCCCTGGTCCCATATGTCCATCCACAATGCATTTGTGAAAGAAAGGAAAGAAGGAAATTTGCCATCAGTATTGAAAATAAAAATCCCAATTTTCTAAAGTAGCTGCATAAATTATACACACAGCAATACCCACTTTATGGGCCCAGAATGTGGCTGGTTATCCCTTAGGCTAGCTAAAGACAGAAGGGAAAAAATGGTGAGGTACTTATTAGCACATGTGCTGGTTTATCAATAGTATGTTATTCACCATCGCATCAACAATTTATGTCTGTAGAGCAAGATATACAAGAATAATCAACCAGGCAATCAGATGCATAAACAAAGGAGCTATACTATGTCTGAGTTTAAGGGAAAAACAAAAAAACACACACACCTACCATTTTTATTAGCTGTTTTCCTAAAACAGTCGAATCCCAATATTTTTCAACTAATTGGTGATGGCGACTAGTGTTGTCATGTGAATTTATCAAAAACTTTTCTTTCCTGCCAAAACACTTAGAAAAGACTATTTCTATAATCCAAGTCATGTCTGGTGGTGCTAGCCTGCCACTTTAGAACCATGAGACTCTGCCGCCACACTGTTTTGGCCTTGTATACAGATTTCTTGTACAAGATTTGAATAAGGCATCGTGTGGCATGACATACTGTTGATATGATGGTTGCCCTGGAGAACATGGGCATAGAATCATAGAACTGGAAGGGACCTCAAGAGGTCATCTCGTCCAGCTCCCTGCACTCATGGTAGGTCTGAGACAAGTGTTTGTCTAACCTGCTCTTAAAAATCTCCAAATGATAGAAATTCCACAACCTTCCTCATAAGTTCATTCCAGTGCTTAACTACTCTCACACTTTAGGTTGGACATTAGGAAAAACTTCCAAACTGCCCTGGCTGCAGCTTAAGCCCATTACTTCTTGTCCTAGCCTCAGCAGTTAAGGAGAACATTTTTTCCTCCCTCCTCCTTGCAGCTAACTTATGTACTTGAAAACTGTTATGCCCACGCTCAGTCTTCTCTTCTTCAGACCAAACAAACTACAGGACCCCACTTGATATGCCTTTTCAGTTTGACAGTGAACCACTCATAACTACTCTCTGGGAATGGTTTTCAACCAGGTATGCACCCACCTGATAGTAGCTCCATATCTAGGTTGTATTTCCCTCGTTTCCTTATTAGAAGGTTATGTGAAACCATATCAAAAAGCCTTACTAAAGTCAAGATATACCACATTTACCACTTCCCCCTAGCCACAAGGCTTGTTACCCTGTCAAAGAAAGCTATTTGGTTAGTTTGACATGATTTGTTTTTGACAAATTTATATGTTGACTGTTACTTATCACCTTATCTTCTAGGTGTTTGTAAATTGACTGCTTAATTATTTGCTCTATTATCTTTCCAGGTACTGAAGTTAAACTGACTGGTCTGCAATTCACCGGGTTGTCCTTATTTCCCTTT
This sequence comes from Mauremys reevesii, assembly GCF_016161935.1. Taxonomy (NCBI): domain Eukaryota; kingdom Metazoa; phylum Chordata; order Testudines; family Geoemydidae; genus Mauremys; species Mauremys reevesii. The sequence continues at coordinate 111,878,356 of NC_052625.1, read as the reverse complement.
TTATAGATTTGCACTGCATTTGCCCTTTTCCAGCCCTCTGGAATCTCTCCCTTCTTCCATAACTTTTCAAAGATAATTACTAATGGCTCAGATATCTCCTCAATCAGGTCCTTGAGTATTCTAGGATGTATTTCACAGATCCTGGTGACTTGAAGACATCTAACTTGTCTAAGTGATTTTTAACTTGTTCTTCCCCTATTTTAGCCTCTGATCCTATCTCATTTTCACTGGCATTCACTACATTAGACCTCTAGTCACTAATAACCTTTTTGGTGATAACCGAAACAAAAAGTCATTAAGCACGCTGACATTTCCACATTTTCTGTTATTTCCCCCTGCCCCCACCGAGTATTTAAACAATAGACAGGTTTGTCCAATTTTAGCTTCTATGTCTAACCAACACATTCTAACTTTCTCACATTGAGTATGTCACTTCTGAGCACTGCCAGCTAGGACTTGTCCAGGTAACATGCTGAGATGTGCCTCAAAAGGTGGTTTTAAGGATTGTTAAAATAACGGGGGGAGGGGGAAGGGGGAAAATCAGTAAATCAATTAATAATGTGTGTCAACCTCTAGGTAACAGGAAAACTAAATGGCTTTTTCTTTCTTGACTAAAGGATGATATAAATCCAATTGTTAATAGAGACTTGACTCTTCGGGCCATACCTTAACTCACAGTAGTACTTTAAGTAAACAAGTGGTCTCACTGAATTCAATAGGATTACTTTATCAAAATATTATTCACTGTTAGAGTTTCAGTCTGGCTCTTAGACCTCAAAAGTCTTTATCAACTATATTCACAGGGATCTCTGGTTACACATATATACACTCTCAAGGTCTTATTTTGTTATCAGAAGCTATGTGTGTCTCTGACATGGATCAAAGAGGAGGGTCAACTTACACTGGGGACAATTCAATACTGTTTAAGCCTATTGCCAGTCTAGCAATGCTTTATGTATTTTGTTAGAACTCTGATTTTATCATCAAGATCTATAGTGATACCCAAAACTTTCATAAAACAAGGTGTTGGTAAAAATGAAACAGGAAAGAAATTGCAAAGGCAACAGTATTCAGCACAGCTTGTAAAGTCATGTTTTTAGTTGAAATACATTTTTGTCTAATTCAGTTATATTAAACAGGATGGATCAATTCAAATAATTGATTTTAATGATGATTTAAGTCAGCAAGCAGAAAATCTTGATTTAAATCATTTTTAATCTTGTTTTGTAATTGAACTTTTCAGCTATTTCCCTAAAGAAAGGTTGATTTCGTAGGTTGGTAACCATTAAAACATGTTGACTTGCAAGTAAATATAGTCTTTGCTCTAAATTTGCTACTCCTTTTTGCTAACTTGATGATGCACTATACATCTTATGTATTTTTAAGCAATTATATAGCTTAATTTGCATTTCTCCAGATTCTTAATTTTTACATTTATGTTAGAAAATGATGACCACCATATTTCTTATTTAGTAGATTTTTTTCTCTCATTTGTGTCAAGTTAAATTTGGATGGAAACTGAAATTCAGTTACAAATTAATGAAACCAGGATATTAAAAATTGTTTTTATTAAATAAAAATTACCTTAAATGTGTTGGATACTTAAGAAAAAAGTTTAATGAAAACATATGTATTTAAAATTCACTGGCAAAGGAAGTATATCCGTAGTTAGTGATTTGAAGTGATCGTTTCTGGTCACCGTGTCCTTCAAGATTTTAGAACTAGAATATCTTGTCCTCTCACACCTCAATTTTTATTCATAGATTGGAAGAGAAAAAATGGCTTTACTAGTTTTTAAACTCCCAATTGGTTTCTCAACTTTGAATTAATTAGTAATTGAAAAAGTGAATAAACTAAAATGAAATAAACAAACAAACATTCTCTGGGCACCTGCAGAAGAGGCTACTGCTTTCAAAGACTAGTTTAGCATTTCAGCAAACTCTGGTTCCAGGTGCTCAGCCACTGACTTCCACTAGTTCAGTGGTTTGACTCTTTAAAACTTCAGCTGCAAAGATGAATTGCTTAAATATTATTTAATTTTAAATTATTTTAATCATATGATTATAGTAAGTTTAGACCTTTTTGGGTGTCAATTAAAAAAAAATTTTTTTTAAATAATTTTAAAAATCTTTTTTTAAAATCAGTTTCTATTCTCTACCCCAATATGAAACACTGTATTAATGCAATTAAACATAAATCTAAAAGCTAACATTAAATCTCAAAACACTGGATGAGTCAATGAAATATGTTCTTTGTGGGCCTAACCCATTTCCCACTGAAAGTGTTCCGGTGACTGCAGTGAAGGCTGATGGGAGCCTGTGGACTGGTAAACAAAGGCAGTGAATTTATTGAACTTTGTTTTCTCCTATTTCTAAACTGGGCTTTTACTGTGTTCGTACAAACTTTTAAAAAACCTCTATTAACTGTCTCTTTTTGTACAATGTTAATGAACTAGCCTTTTGATTTAGCCCCAATGTGAGTATCTGAAACGTTACTCGGTGCAGTTCTCTAGTGAACTCTTCTGATGGAGAAGGCAAGCAGTCACTGGCCTCTCAAAAAAGATCAGGTAACTGGACAGAGAAGGCTCTGATCTTCCTCCCCAAGCAATGCCATAGGAGAGTTCATGGAGGGGAGGGGGGCTGTATGTACTCTCCTAGAGCCAACCAAATAGCCAGATAAATGATGTGATTAATTGGCAGCCAGTTAAGGTAAGGTATGCTTTAGCTTTGTGAAAAATTCTCTAAATAAAGTTAATGGGCACGTATTTTAGTATTTGAATTGTATTATATATGCCTCTCTAAAATTCCACGGACTGACAAAGCAGTTCTTTAGCTGGTAAAGGTTTTAATGTGCCTTAAAAATAACTGCCTACTCCCAGAATATGATGTTCAATAGAAATTGTCTGGATTGTTTGATTTGACTAACTGTAATGTTTTATGCAAAGTTATTGACTGTGTGGGAAAAGCAACAGGAAGTCATATGGTTCTTGCAGGAAAAGGTGACACATCAAGCTCTGGAAGTGATTATGCATTAATGCATAAATGTAGTTTACTTCATCATTCCTTTGATCAACACAATTTCCGAACAGCAAAGTTCTTAGTGTGCACTCATTTCCTCATTTATATTCTCCTTATGTCTTTGATGAGAACATTTGTCTTGAATGAAAACCAGCCCTGAGAGCCTGCTGGGCTGAGAAATAAAAAAAAAAAAAAAAAAAAAAAACCAACAACACCCCCCCCCTCCCCAAAAAAAACAACCACACACATTTCATGTGCAAGAAACAATTAGAACAATTCATTGGAAAACAAAGAGAGTGATATACCTGCCATGCCATTCCCAAGTAATAGCTAATGGAGTACTGCAGCAATTAGCAAAAAAATGTTACAATAAGAGGTGGATATTACACATCTTATTGGAGGACACAAGTTCCATTTTCTGGATGTGGATAACTATGCTTACGTCAGTCCTTGTAAAGTTCAAACAAAATTGAAATCTGAAGTGAATATGCAGGGAAAGAGATTTATGCTGCCTGCCATCACCACAGTATGGATTAGCAATAGATGTAAATTAAAAGCAATATACTAGCTCATAACCAGGCTCATATCTGCATAACAGTTACTTAGCTTCCTCCCTACAGAGCAGCAGAAAATGGATTTCAGAGAGTATCAAAGAGACAGGATAGATTTTCAACTGTGATTTAAAGAAAGGAAATGGAGACAGGAGGCAGGTGGAGTGGAATAAGTGAAGGCTAGCCACGGTACCACGTGTGGATAATCATGGCAAGGAGACCATGAAAAGCTGAGAACAGAGAAGCTGAATAAGTGGTTAGGGGAAGAGATACTGTATATATTAGATGTTGGACTGAGTGACTATTGATTGTTGGAAAACCAATAAGACAATTTCAAGAAATGGATAAGAAAAATCGGGAATGTGAGGGAAGAAAGGGAATATAGGCTTGATCTTGCAAGGAGCTGAGCACTCTGGTCCCCTATCCAGCAAAGGGTTTAAGCATATGCTTAAAGGTAAGCACAAGTTATCCTATTTGGTGGAAGGGGACCAGAGTACTCCACACCTTGCACAATCAGACCCTACAAGATTCCACTCTCAGAAGGAAAATAGTTTAATTATATTTTGCTCCCACTAACAGGTATTAAGGCTTAAGAAGATCATAAAATGGAGAACTGCAACAGTCAAAGGAATTAATGCACAAGGATTCCAGCAGAGGCACATTTAGAGTAAAAGCAAATTCTCCCTTCAGATATGGGAGGGAAAGACAGTTTGGGGTCAAGGAAGGCTCCATGATTTCTACTTTGGGAGCAAGATTCAGTTTGAATTAAGGATAGTAGAAGCATTGAATAAAAAGGACTTTAAGCCAGGAGGAGAACTTTGGCATTGAAGCATACTCCACAAGATCATTATCAGGTGTTAGAAGAACCTTCCGTAAATGCTCATGATCATGAACTGCCAGACATAACCAGAGGGAAACAAGAAAAACACAATGAGGAAAGGAGGCATGCGAGGAGCCATTAGTTAAATTGAAACACAGCAGCCAGTTTAAGCACAGCTTAAAAAAAAAAAGAGCCAAAATGTACAGTGGAACAGAGATAAGAAATACTGAAATGATGGGAGATAATAGCATGACCCACACCTAGGCAGTCAAATAGTGTGTTTGTGTCTCAGGCCTGGTCTACACTAGGGTGGGGGGTCGAACTAGGGTACGCGACTTCAGCTACGCGAATAGCGTAGCTGAAGTCGAAGTACCTGAGTTCGGGCTACTCACCCATCCAGATGCCGCGGGATCAAAGTCCGCGGCTCCAAGGTCGACTCCGCCACCGCCGTTCACGGTGGTGGAGTTCCGGAGTCGACCGGAGCGCGTGGGGAGTTCGAACTATCGCGTCTTGATTAGACGCGATAGTTGGAACTCCGAGAAGTCGAACTCTCCACGTCGACCCGCGCGGTAAGTATAGACCTACCCTCTGAAGCAGTAGTCTGCTAGTCATACATTTTAGCAGAAAAGCTAAGTGGTTGCATTGTTGTGAAACACCACTCTATCAAAAAATATTGTAGTGAAACAACGAAGAAAATACTGCAGGGGAAAAAAAGGCTAAGGCAGGAGACAATGACCTACAATTCTATCTACAAGCTCCATCAGATGCTCTGTGGAGAAGGCAACGAAGCCAGGCTTAAAGCTTCTTACAAATACGACACAGAAGTTCAGTGGAAGTAAGCGTCTAGCAATTCAAGTGGGTAAGGTAGAAAAAAAAATATTTGGCTGCACATAAGAAGCTATAGCAATTCAGTCTGAACAATTTCATGAGTTGTAGTGTATTACGCCAACAGTGGAGCAACACAAAACGTAATGCTGTGTGGGAGAGAAAACAAATCTCAGAGAAAGACCCTATCCCTAAACTGATAGTTATGTATAACTTAATTTAATCAGTGACATTAAATTGCTAGTTGCATTACTGCATTCCATAATAAAGGAAAATGTATAACTCAAAAAAATGATGGCTCAGGGGTAATAAAATGCTCATTCTCTTTATAACTAATGGAGGTAAGCAGCATATCAATGTAAGCTACTAGGATAGGCCCACAACAAAGGCTGCCAGAATGGTCAGGCAAATCTGAAGATTTGAGAAATTAAACTTCCTCCATTGTTAGAACATACTTTAAAATAAAGTGCGCCACAGCTCAGCACTAGAACCCAAACACTTTTCGCAAAATGGTTATTAGTGAAGGAAAGTCAGAGCGCAGCCAAACCAGCATACGAATAAATGAAGGAGCTGAGGAAGTGGGGGGGAAAAAAGATCAAAAGAAAACCATGTCTACACTAGGAACACTTTGCCAGTATAGCTGTACCAGTATACTCTACTGGCAAAAGCACTGCTAGTATTGGTGTAGCTTATATAAGTAAAGAGATGCACTTTTGCCAGCACAGATTATTCCAGTTCTCCAGAGTGAAACAAGCTATACCATTAAAAGCAGCGTTTTGCAAGTATAACTAATAGGGCTGTCAATTAATCACCGTTAACTCACACAATTAACTCCAAAAAAAATAATCACAATTAACAAAATTCATCATGATTAATAAATTTCAATTTGGTATTCTATTGTTATAAGTGTGATTAAATATTTCTGGATGTTTTTCTACATTTTCAATATTGATTTCAATTACAACACAGAATACAGTATGGTGGTTGAAGATGAAGGGACATATGAATCTTTAGCACATCTGGCACATAAATATCTTGCAACGCCAGCTACAACAGTGCCATGCAAATGCCTGTTCTCACTTTCAGGTGACACTGTGAACAAGAAGTGGGCAGCATTATCCCCTGGAAATGTAAACAAACTTGTTTGTCTTAGCGATTGGCTGACCAAGAAGTAGGACTGAGTGGACTTGTAGGCTTTAAAGTTTTATGTTGTTTTATTTTTTAATGCAGATTTTTTGTACATAAAATTATACATTTGTAAGTTATTCATGATAAAGAGATTGCACTACAGTACTTGTATGAGGTGAACTGAAAAATACAATTTGTTTTTTTACAGTGCAAATATTTGTAATAAATAAATATAAAGTGAGCACTGTACACTTTGTATTCTGGGTTGTAATTGAAATTAATATATTTGAAAATGTAAACATCCAAAAATATTTAAAATAAATGGTATTCTATTGTTGTTTAACAGTGCAATTAAGCACAATTTTTTTAAACTAATTTTACAGCCCTAATAACTAAGTCTTCATTGGGGCCTTCTGCCAGCATGGCTATGTTGGTCACAAAGCGCATCTTATCACACTTGCATCTGAAGAAGTGGGTATTCACCCACGAAAGCTCATGCTGCAGAATGTCTGTTAGTCTATAAGGTGCCACAGGATTCTTTGTTGCTTTTATCTTATCACACTGCTGACTGGGACAGTTATGCTGGCAAAAATCTGCCATACAGACTTGGCCCATTTTGAGAGTAGTCCAACTGGCATATGCCCTGCTCAATCATCCCTAGAGAAGATAAATCAGGACACCAACATTTATGGATACAAAAACAGGAGTACCTAATTATCAACTCTTAATGGTCCTTAAGAGACAATGACAGAGTGAATAACTATAATGGCTCTAGCCCATTCTTGGGTAGCAACAAAACCAATATGAACCAGACATGTTAGACTGAGAGAACTAGATTGAAGGTCTCAGACCCCAGGCTCCAGCCTGAGCCTGAATCTACACAGCAATGAAACAGCCCCACAGCCCGAGCCCCACAAGCCTGACTCAGCTGGCATGGGCCAGCCACGGGTGTCTAGTTGCTGTGTAGACAGGCCCTGAGAGACCTAGAGGCAGGAGAATCTGGGTTGGCTAGGAAAAAATGTAGGCTGGTTCTGTTCCTGTAACTTCAAAGGAAAGTCTTTCTATCTTAGCTTGCAGTGAAGTGTAAGATTAGATATTTAATGCTTTGTTCCAACTGCTAAATAAAAATACTTTGTTTTAAGAAGTCTATTGGTCACAGGCTCCCCAGTGGTGAAAATGCAGGTGCCCAAAACTTAGCTGGACTTACAAGGGGATAAGCGATTGGTATGCCTGGAGCAGTGTACCTGGCTTCTGGTCTAAGGACAGAAAGGCAACAGGCTCAAGACCCAAGGTAGATGCACTCAGAACACCAGAGAGATCTAGTTTAGACCAGTACTGAGAAGAGAGCTTGTCAGTTACTATCAAGTATATATCGCTTCACTTGTGTGTTGATGAATTAATGTTACCTAATAATATTTGAGAGTTAGACAGGCCCTATCTAGAATGTGGAAAACAAGGTGTTTCGAAAACATGGTAGCTAATGTGTATTAACTAATATAATTTTATAGTATCAGTTAGCACCTAGCGTAGAAACAGACTAACATTTTCTCAGCATACCTCATTTTTCTATTCTAGACAAAGCCATGGAGATGGAAATCTGTGACTTCCTATAGCAATGACTGATCACAAATTACATTCACAGAATATGTGACAAAACTAGAAAACACACAGGGGCTCACGTTTGATCACACTGTGTGATCTTCCTTTATCTCTTAAGTGCATGATTTTTCTTTCCCAGTTCCCACATTTTTAAAAACAGATTTACTTGTATTTTATAGACATTGCCTTGCAGAGTCTGTTTTAGAATCAGCAACTGTAAGCCACATTGTACTATGTTATTATTTGTCTCCATCTGTTTTTCCATTATTGACTTTCTGTATTCTTTGTTTTCACTTATTTATGCAAGATTAGTTTCAAAATAAAAATGCTAGCCAAGCCAACACAGCACAGTCTTGACTATGCACTCCAAGGCATTGCACCCTAGTGTCCCCATAACATAGAAACTTCAAAATTGATCCAACTGATATTTGAAATGTTACTGACACTTTCAGGCTTTGTAAAGGAAAGACATTTCTCAAACCATAGGAAAAAAATGATTATTCAGTGCACAAAATATTCCCTTTATTAAACGGTATCCTCAGACAGTTACTAAAGGGAGAAGGGGAAAGGGAGAGGAGGATAGTCAGTCTTTGGCTGGGCTAGCACTAATGCAAATATTTTTATTTCATTATTATTCATAACAGATTCATCGATTTTAAAGCCAGAAGGAACCATTATGATCATTTAGTCTGATCTGCATAACACAATGCCATAGAACCACACCTTCTGGTTGGCACCTAAAGACCACAGATGAGATTGGGGCCCCATTGTGCTAAGCATTATACAAAATATAGTTCTTCTCATTTGTGATATGTAACCATGGATGTCCAGCTTGTGCTTTGGGCACGTATCCCATAAATTGAAGCCACTACCTAATACAAAAGGTCTTCCATAAAGATACCTGCATTAGCCTTTCCCCTCCTCAACTGCTTCAATAAAGAGAAAAATAAAATTCTGGACTCTGGCAGATCAAGGGCATGGGAAACAAGTTCCAGTCAAAGGACCTCTCAGTGATCAGCCCTCTGTGCTCAGCTTCCTCCCGTTTAAGTAGTGAGAGAACAGAAATACGGGTAGAATCTTGGACGTGTTAGGAAAGCTATTCACTTGCTTTCTGTAAAAGATGTTCTAGTATTATGGTTTACACTTAACCTGCATCAGGTTTCAATAAATTCGAGGTAATCCTCTTTAGGCAGGGCTGCAAGCATCCTATGAAATAAAACTAACCTGTTATATTAAATCAGGCTGCTTTAGGATCATTTCCCACAGTTTTAAAAGTGAACATTTCATCACCGTTCCACTGAACTAAATTCACCTCTTGGGCAAAGTAAAACACATCAACGGTGGGGGTTTGAAAGCACTTAGTATTGGCTTAGCTCTGCACCCATTGAAGCCAATGGGAGACAGAGTTAGGCCAATGATGAGCGCTTTTGAAAATCTCGTCTCGAGTCTCAGGGGGTAAAGCAAATCAGATAATGAAAAAAAGATAGGTTTGTGAATATATTAGCAAATAAATGACTTAAATTGTAGTTGCTGCTATTCATAGAGTCAAATCATCATTAATGAATATTCATCTGACTGTTGCTATTAAAAGTGTTCAAGTGTCTTGACATTTGATTAGCACGGGAAACTTATCGGAGGTTTAAATTTCACTGTTTGCCTAATAAAAAAAGTTTCAGTCATGCAGAGAGGGAAAAGACAATCCACCACCTGACCATCTGTACTACACGTAACAAACTGAAGGCTATTTGAATAAGCCAGTTACCTGAAATTAAACTTCCCCCATGCATTCCACTCTGATTACCAAAGCAAAAATAATAAATTTCAAACATCACACAATATATTGGGGGAAGCAGAAGTCCTGCAAAATGCTTATGGGATGATTTTGTCATCTGTATATATTTTTGTTTGGCACTAACTCAGACTTGAGGAGCAGACCCAGAGATGCAAAGCTCAGTATAGGAGGATACACAGCGTATTAACAATCCTTCGCATTTGGTCACCACTTTTGCCCAAAGATCTCCAAGTGCTTTAACAAAGGTGGGTCAAGTATTGTGGTGCGCTGGGTAGTATTGTTTTATTGCTGGGTGGGATCAGAACAGTTCAGCTGTGTCACAGAAATGCTCCTGTAGCTCAAGTGGCAGAAGCCAGGATTTCCGGAGGAGGAAGATCTTAGTTTTTAGCCACCTACCTACAGTGAAGTTCCAAGAGGCCATGACGAGCAGCATTGTGACAACCATGTGATTCTAGGTGGCCCTGGGTTTGTTCCACTATTCGCAGATAAGATGAGGCGTTGAGCGCCCTCCCCCCCCCCCCCGGGTCCCCTCTTCTTCCGGCTCGCATCCTGAGGGGGCGAGGGCATTTTTGTGGTGGAGTCTCCCGCGGCAGGGCAGGTCACCGGGAGGCCGGCGGACGGGGACTGCCCAGTCATGCCTGCGCTCAAGCGGGCAACCGGCCCGCTGGACGGAGGACCGCCCCGGCGGGCACAGCGCAGGTCCGCCGCGGCCCCGGCGGGACTCGGTGCCGGCGCGCAGGGGAGCCGCTGGAGCCCGGAATGAATGACTCCCAGGATCCCCCCCCCCGGCCGCCGCTGCGCTGCCTGCCCGCCCCCTAGCCACACTATTCGCAGATAAGATGAGGCGTTGAGTGTAAGTGGTTCACTTGCCAGAGAGATTACCCAGCAAATCAGTGGCAGCATCGGGAATAGAAACCAAGGGTGAAATTCTGGCTCCACTGAAATTAATGAAAGTTTTGCCAATCTACTTCATTAGAGCCAGATTTCACCCCAGCTCTCCTCTGCTATAACCACTCAACAAATCTTTCTCCTCAATAAACTGTTAATAGCTTCACTGTTACACATTAGCCACTACTTGTACCACTGCACTCTGAAACAGGGCCGTCCAGAGGATTCAGGGGGCCTGGGGCAAAGCAATTTCAGGGGCCCCTTCCATAAAAAAAAAAAGTTGCAATACTATAGAATACTATATTTTCATGGGGGCCCCTGCTGGGCCAGGGGCAAATTGCCCCACTTGCCTCTCACCCCCCCCTCTGGGCAGCCCTGCTTTGAAAACCCTGCAGCCCCATGGGGGGACAGGCACTCAAGGGCAAACTGTAGGAGACATAAGGATGCCCTAAGTTGCACCCTGGGCCAAACCATTCCCTGGAACAGTCAGCAACAAAAATAGTAGAACATGGTCCTGGACAACCGGGATCTTAAGCCCCACCAAAAATGTAAGGATCGCATGAATAAAGAAACCCTGGGTTTGGCAGAGAAATTTGTTTGTCTACTTTTAATAGAAATAGACAATTTTAGTCCTGGTGCAATACTACTTATTAATGGGATACTCAGCTGTGTTATTAATTAACTATAGCCCCTGACTAAAAAAAGAAAAAAGTTGTCTACACCCTTGCATATAGTCACCTTCTCTCTCCCACCCTCCCATCCTTTCATGGGAAAGGTATTTCAGACAGGCTAGACGATCCAGCAAAGTGCATTGGGCAAAACATCTAGACTAAGATAGATTCATGGCAGCAAGAGATTAGGCTTCCTCTATTATCTCAGGAGAGACCTTTTTAAAGGAAAGGTTTTATTGTTCTATTACCTCAAAACAGACCTGGAGGTTCAATAGCAAAAATAATTAAAGCCCAGAGAACTTTAATTTTTCATTCTAATTTTGTGGCAATGCTCACGCCATCCCAGACAGGGATATGACAACATATGTATGGAAGAGATACACAACTCTGATATTCCATTATGTGGAGAGAAAAACTGGTTTGTGTTCCTTTCAAATACATGGCTACACTATATTCAGCTTATCTATGTTAATACTTGAGAACTGACGGAATGAGTAAAACTCACAATCTCCATTATTCAGGAACAGGATCTAAATTTTTGTTTTAAAAATACTCAACTGCTTAAGCTTTAAATTCAGCTGCCCTATGAAAGAAGATGATTATATTACATTTAGCCCATAGGCTTTGAAATGCTGCTGTTATAAATTTTATCATTTACTGGAAAAGCACTGACCCACCAAGCTGCAATCAGATTATCGGTATCAATCTAATTATGGAGTGCATAAATTCAGTACAACCTACTGGAGATAAGAAGCACAGCTCATTCTTTCATATCCTGGAGGGATTTTCATGCTCCAGCAAGGTCTCTCTCACCACTGGTAGAAGGAATTATTCCCTCCGCCCCCATTGTTTGGCTTAGTTCAGAATTAAGAATTTGCACTTGATCTAAGAAAGAGGAAATTAAATTTCTTATAGCAGTAACCTGCTTGCTATTTCTTCCTCAAATTGGAAGTGTGCCTACAAATGTTCAGTAGATACAAAGGGCCTTATAGCACGGGCAAGTGCCACTCCACTGAAGGGATTCTTTCACTTTTTTGGGAATGGAAAAAAAAAGAGTAAGGAGAAGACTCCAGGACCCTGATGTTCCCTACTGCCTCTATCACACCTACTACCCCAAATGGCTTTTGTGCCCAACACCATCAAAGCTGTTTTCAGCTATCTTCAGGGACTAAGCATGTAGCTTCCACAGTGTTCCTACTCCCTGCTAACCTGGGGAGTTCAAGCTTGGATTCCTGGAATGGCCAGGAATTCCCATAACATTCTGGGCAGGCTCTGTTCTCCTGTTCTTTTTGTCCTCCTTGTGAGGTGCTGGTCTGTTTCCAGCGCCTGAGGGACTTTCTGCCACGCCAGATCTTTCAGGCCTTTCTTCCAGGGCACATTCAAATGGAACTTGCAAAGAGTAACAAACTCACAATCAATGCAGGCTTCCAGAAACCTCTCACTCTTCCCTTCACACCAGAGCTAGTCACAGGAGCCAACCTCCTACATTTCCTTCAACTGAGGCATCTCAGCCCTCTATAGGGAACATCTGATCCCTTCCAAGGTGGGTCTGATAAATTGAACAGGACTGGCTGGTTGCAAGGCCCCTGACCCTTACAAGGGGCAAGATAAAGGAAAACAAGGACAGAACAGGAATCTTTAGATTATTCCTCACAATCTAGAGCACAGCTTTACAGAAGCACATGAACTGCAATAGTGGCTGTACTGTCAGCATAGAAAGATATATTCTATGGTAAAGTCCTACACTGATAGGGAGAGGACTGGGTCACCTAATAGGGTTTTTCCCTTCTCTAGTTTCTCCGATTATGTATTTGAGGAGCATCATGGCATTTAATTCCATCAGCTGTTTGGAATATGTAGTGCTGCAGAATGCTTTTCTGATACTATAGAACCTCAGAGTTATGAGCATTGGAGTTACAAACTGACCAGTAAACCACACCTCTCATTCGGAACCAGATGTATGCAGTCTGGCAGCAGCAGGACAAAAATAAGCAAATACAGTACAGTGTTAAACTAAATAAAAGGGAAAGTTTAAGAAAAAATTTGACAAGATAGATAAGGAAAATTTCTGTGCTTGTTCATTTAAATTAAGATGGTTAAACGCAGCATTTTTCTTCTGCATAGTAAAGTTTCAAAGCTGTCTTAGGTCAATGTTCAGCTATAAATGTTTGAAAGAACCACCATAAGGTTTTTGTTCCAGAGTTATGAACATTTGAGAGTTCTGAACGACCTCTGTTCCCAAGGTTTCCTAACTGAGGTTCTATTGAATGGACGTACAACAGAATACAAATAACAATGCATACAGTGAAAAACCTCTCACACGGTGCTAAACCGCACCCAGTTTCCAAGCACAAGTGTGTTACAGTTACAGATCTAACCTATGCCATGCCATTAGGAGGACAAGCCTGGTGGAGTGATAGTTTTGCACAGAGAAGCAGACTCTGCTGGCCCCAGAAATGATTCTACTCTTTGAACATATTTGGATCGGAGTTGAAAAGCGATCTCTTCTAACAGCGTTTCCCAAACCTGAGGAATGAGAGGCCAGCTATGGGGCACAAACAGACCTCTTCAGGGTCTCTGCTTTCAATCGAAAAAGAAAGTCTCTAGCCGTTACAACTCATGAAGATGATCTTCAAAATGAGACCTGAGTGTAACCAATGCAGCAATGTCTACCTGGGTTTGCAGATAGCCAGACATAATAGCTCTGAAGCATGAATTTCCTCACTGATTTCAACAAGTGCTAGTTCAGAAGCCTGTGATATTGTTAATTTTGACATTTAAAGTACTTTGCTGCTCAGAGTAAGCAAAAAGGTAAGGAAGCATCACATTTCTCAACAAAGGGATAGCAGGGTGGGTACAAAAGAGGTCTACATTAACATGGGTAGGCCTCTAACACAGTCATTTTCAGACTTTTTTCATATGTGGACCCCTAAAAATTTTGAATGGAGGTGTGGACACCTTTGGAATCTTAGACATAGTCTGTGGACCCCAAGGGATCCACTGACCATACATTGAAAACCACTGCTCTAACACATGGCTAAGTTACATGGACCTGGTTGATTTCTTTTTCCTGAATAAGGCTCAGCTTTCAGAAGTTTTGGAAACTCTAGCATACAACGCAAAACACCTTTGCAGTTCTCTGCTCCTTATCCTGAGTGGAATGGAATTAGATGCTTTGAAATACATAAAGTTAAAAGGAGACTGGTTAAAAAATGCCAAGCTCATGAAGTTAATGAAGCAGAGTTGTGCAGGTTTCACTTACTATGAAATGAAATGGTGGGAAGAGTGGAAGGTGTTAAGTTTAAGTTCTCATTGCCTTAGTCCTGCTTCATAGATTTCAGGCATGTCCCAAAACTAAGGCTCACCAGGAAGGTGTACTGCCAGTTTCATTCAATTGCTCACTCTAGTCAGCTCTAATAATAGCTCACCCAATGCGTGGAGGGCTGGACAAGTGGCAGTGCAAGTTATGGTGAAGGGATTTAAGTGCTGATCTAATGCCCACTGAAGTCAATGGGAGTCTTTCCACTGATTTCAGTAAATATTGGTTCCGACCTTTAAGGGTGAAACCACCAATTTAGCTCTCTTCTTTTTCCCTTTCATGCAGATTTTCTGCATGAAGATACTGTGATGAACATTACACGCTCCAGCGCAAGGCACTCACCTCCTGATGTCATCAACATAATCATCTTGACATGGAAAAAATTCCCATTTCGCATAGTAAATACAGTTTCTCATCTTACACTGCCAGTTTCCATGCTGCTCAGATGAGAAAGCAAACGGTTGGTGGGTTTTTCATAATTACTATGCAATTAAGAGGTACTGTACTTATCTCTCTGCCCAAAGAAAAGCTTCTGAACAGCTGTCAGAACACTTCTGAAACATCCAGTTCTCTGAAGGAACATCCTGTATGTTTCCATAATACCCAATTATCCAGATCAAATATGAGGTGGTATATCCTCAATGGCAGGGGAAGCTGTAATGATTTAGTAATCAGTTCTTGCCTACAGTTCACTGCCATGAAATCTTTGGAAGCAATTCATACTGAAGAATTGACAACGCTTTGAGGAAGGAGAAGTCAGTGAGAGAGACAGCAGATATTGTTATGATTCCATATGAATAACTGCAGGAACTGTGTGTAGTATAACAGTTTCATCTAGAGCCAGATACGATACCACTCCCACTGAAGTTAAAGACTTATAATATCTATATCTAAGGGTATTATATTGCTGCCAAGCACCCTAGTATCTGAACAGCAATAGCAAAGTCCCTAGCAGACCTCCAGGATTCTTTGGCACTTTTCCATTTTGGGGGTCATACTAAGAATAGGGTTTTTGCTCCCCAGAGAAGTGGGATAGAACATTACATTGCCCATGGCATGATGAGCATGACTTCACAGAAGCTGAAGGACTTTTTGCTGTGTTTCTGTAACAGGTTTCAGGGGTAAGCAATGCCACATTGTAGGACTGGTATCTCACCATACTTCAAGAGATGTTTCAACCAGATCCTCTCTCAAAATTATGTTTAAAGACAGTGATCCTGCAGAGGTAAATTTGCATTGTGAGAAGTTACAGACACACCACCTCAGTTACTGTTAAGGTACATTTTGAATGTGTGGTATAGGGTGTTGTGTGTTCTGTACCATTTATTCTAAGTTGGGCCATAAATCTCTGCAAAAACCAAAGAGAATGAGCTTCTCTGTTCCTTTGCATAATATATTATTGTGGGAGAGTGAAGTTCTCCCAAAGCTCTACATCAAAATCCTGGTAAAGCTCCCTTTGCTGGTCATTCACCAGGCTGATGTGTTTGGGTCCCACTACACTAGACATCTATGCCTTAAGCTGAATAACTGTCCCTTTGCTTGGCCTCTCTGGCACACTTCCTGGACACTGGCTTACTTTCTGTCACCTCTTTCCAGAAATGGGACCTCCCTGTCCAGCTGCCCTTGGCTCCCAAGACCAGCACTGATCCCTACAGACTCCCCAGTAGCTTGAACAAGACACTTTCCCAGAGCTCCTCCCTTGCAGAGACTCTTGGTTACAGTTTACCCATCCAGGGACATATGAGAGTTGAAGCACATAACACAAAGGCTTTGCAAAAGGTTCCAAAGCCAATCACTCTTTACTCTAGACAGAGTAAGAAATATACAAGATCTAGACAAAACAGCACACCTATACTGATCTCTCTGCCTCGGTTGCCTCACTCCTTTTGAGTATTTTTTGGTCCTACCCCAGAGTCTCTTACAGAATCCAGAATCCCCACTCCTGCATATGGCTTCTTCTCCAAATCATGGAGTGTCTCTCTCTAGCCACTGCCAGCTTCCTCCTTTGGCTGGTCCACAGTTAAAAATAATCCTTCTACTATGAAAGCATGCCCTTCTGTCGCTCTCTCCTGCTCAAGCTTCCTTTGTTTGAATCCCTCCGAGTCTTTAAAGATGAGCACTATCACCGTGTGTGTGTATGTGCGCGTGTGCGCGCGCGCGCTCCACTCTTCAGCTACCAGCTTCCTTCAGACCACGTGGGTAGAACTGGTTTTCCCAGCTCAGTACCCTCCCTGGCATACCCATTGTTCAACCAGAGCCCAGTCATTAAGGTGAAGAACTTCCTTCATTTGCTCTGCAGCTTCTTCCAAACTGGAAAGGATTAGTGGTAGGGAGGGAGAGGTGCAATACATATCAGGGATCCTGTTAACTCATGGTTGACTTGCCACATACTGAGGCATTCAATGATTTAACAATTTAATAAAACCAACCAGAATTTTTTTAAGTATCAGAGGGATGGCCCTGTTAGTCTGGATCTGTAAAAAAGTGACAGTCATGTGGCACCTTATAGACTAACAGACATATTGGAGCACAAGCTTTCGTGGGTGAATACCCATGCTACTGACGAAGTGGGTATTCAACCACAAAAGCTCATGCTCCAATATCTCTGTTAGTCTATAAGGTGCCACAGGACTCTGTCACTTTTTACAGAATTTTTTAGTTGTACATAGACAGATCCCCCCCAAGTTGTAGAGGGATTTTGATTTCAGAGGCTTTATCATTTTTGATATATACAGTTTGGAAAGGATGAGAAATAAAAGCTAAAAAGAAAGATGTAGGACTGAAGCAAAAGGAAAGAAATTCTATACATTTACAGAATTATTGTGCAAAGTTAGCATTCTGTTATATGGGATTTTTTGCTAGCTCTCAAAAAGAAAAGCTGCCTATTTTCTATCTGTGTAGATCATTTTGTGCCATCTGGGTTCTATACCATTTTTCAGGCAACAAATATGTTAATTCCTGTTTAAGCTTGATGTGTTAGTTGCATATATCTCAAACTTAATTATGGTATTACTGTAGTAGTGCTAATTCAGAAGAAACATTGAGCTTCATTAATATTTGATTCTCAAGAGAATCAGATTCCACATCTCTGTCTGTACATTATTAATGCCTCACAAGGAATGATATATGGACTAATCATTCAGGGTTTCTGTAAACTTTATATACAAGGGATGGAATTCATCCACAGGGGGTTGATCCTGCACCCATTATAGTCAATTGCAAAGCTCTCATTGATTTCAATGGTGCAGGATCAGACCCATAATGCAGAGAACCTTCATGGCACTGGGTCTTAATGGAAGCAAGAGTGGCAGGTCTACAAACCCATGCTAGCCTTTTATTTCAAAATTCAATGTCACAGCACTATGGGGCAGAACCTCAACTGTGTAAATCATCATAACTGCACTGACTTCAATATGTCAGTGCATCAACAGAACCCAACCTTACCACATGCTGCTATCATTTGGTTTTATGCACACAGATCAATATTAAAAGAAGAAATGTAAAGTCTCCATGAGAGGGCATGCAGTGCATATCTCCTCCAACAGTCTGTGCTGAGTTCCAAGAACAAAAATGGCTGAAATCTCAACATAGGGATAATGCTTAAGATATAAAGGTATAGTACACAGAAAACAAGAAGCTCCATACTACTTTCATAGATACAGTCATCACAACTACCATGAACGAAGAGTAACCCTGGGCAGTTTGTATAAGATAAAGAACCAACAGCACAATTTTAAATTTGAAAATTATTTAAGTGTCAGAACCTCTTGGGCTTGCAAAACCAGGATGGAACTCTGATGAGAACAGCTTTAACATATGGGTTGGAAATACTATAAAACAGCCTCACACAGAAATCCTCCACTTTCAGTCCCAACAGGATGTACAAAGGGCAGAAGAGGGCAAAAATGAAAAACAATGGAAATAAAAATCAAGAGTTTCTCAAAACTCCTAGAATGGTGGCTTAACTTCAGTTAGTTTTGCTGAAAGTCTGAGGCCGAGGATTTTTGTTCCTTTCAGACTTGTTCACTCCCTCACTTTTTTGTCAATTCTCTTTCCTTTCAATAGTGCTGTACAAAAGACAAACAAAACAAATTAATTAAAAACAAAACCCCAAAAACCTACACAGGTTTATCTGGTCAGGAAGCTTCATGTATTTTAAGAGCTCCTAACCTTTGTGAAACAAACCTGAGTTTTAAATCTGTATGCTTACTATCTCCTAACCCAGTGAATCTAATTTTAAATGTAATAAATTAGCCTCTGGTATTACAAACGAGGCCAGAGTCTATCTAACTGTTTAATAGTTTATTTCATTCTTTATTGATTTTTGCTTTTTCCTCCTCACTTTTCAAGTAAAGGGGCATTTCTTTTTGACATTCTATTTTAAAAAATCCCTTAGTATGGCTGTGGGGCATGAGGGCTATTTTATATCAATTCTCCTGAGTGACATTCATTCAAAGAAAAAAGTGTTCTTGTTCAAAGTACTTTGTTTAACATGGGACTGAGAACCTGAAATGGAGTTCTACCTGGCACTGGAACTCCATTACTCTGAGCAAGTCATTTAGCCTCTCTGCCGCAGTTTCACCATTCATTACATGGCATTAATGCCAATTTATCTCAGTGCAATATGCTCTAAAAAAAAATCTGCTATATATGCTAACAAATGTAGCCACCTAAGACTTTATGGGGGTCACTCCACAGCATTCCTTAGCTTTTTAGACTTTCAGATGGACAGAACTATGACCACCCTGCTCCAATAGCAGACCCCTGTTAACTGAGCTAAACAAGATTCAGTTATCTGTTGGGAATACAAGACCTATGAGCTATAGCTGAGCTGTTCTAATTCCAGCCAGGAGAGATGGAACACAAGTTCATTAGGATACAGTATATAGTGACAATTGGATTGTTTTTCAGTTGGCTTTAGTTTTTATTGTAAATTCGCAGTTCTAACCTTCAGAATACATTTAGTACAGTTCCCCTAATAGATGGATGCTCTATATTTTTAGAGCTCTTGCCTGCTCCTTGGAGAAATCCCTTCCATCTCTGGCTTGAGCAAAAGAGCATATTGATTTGGAATGCACCCATGCAATGGCATGTTTGGTGGGGCCCTACTGTGCCTCCTCCTTTCCCGCAGTATGTTTTCTGGAGTTGGGAAGTGTCTTCGATTTATTGTGCACTCCTTTACAAATCTTTGGTCTGAAGAGAACGGTTTTTCTGCCTTCTAAGTCAGATTCCATTCAAAACAAATACTGCTCTTACATAAGAACATAACATAAGAACGGCCGTACCGGGTCAGACCAATGGTCCATCTAGCCCAGTATCCTGTCTATCGACAGTGTCCAATGCCAGGTGCCCCAGAGGGAGTGAACCGAACAGGCAATGATCAAGTGATCTCTCTCCTGCTATCCATCTCCACCCTCTGACAAACAGAGGCTAGGGACACCATTCCTTACCCAACCTGGCTAATAACCATTTATAGACTTAACCACCGTGAATGTATCCAGTTCTCTTTTAGTAGTTTAATAGAGAAACTGCTCTGTCTAATCTCCCTACAGAAACATACACTTTTCTTTTGCTCATTTGCAGTTATTACTCCACTCGGTCAGGGTAAAATAAATCACCCATGATCACTGTTTCCTTTCATTTATCTACTTTTATGTGCCCATCACTGAGAGTACTGGGTATTTGCTGCTGTTCTTTTCCATTTGACCCTGGAGACCAGTAGCTCTAAGTACACCCCTTTCCTACCTCCCCGCAAAACCTTTTACTTTGCCATCTGATGTGGTCATGCTGCAAATGTTAGTTCTTTCATTGAACCTCTCTCTCCATGGCCACAGCTTTACCTGTCCTGCTGGCCATCTTTATCCATTTCATATCCTGGTGATTTAACAGGTTACTTAGTTTCCTGGCACCGCTAAGTCTTGGCTAATTAACTGACAGGTCCTGATCCTACAAAGACTTATGCACATGATTAACTTTATGCACTGTGAGTAGTCCCGCTGATTTGGTTTGTAAGTCTTTGCAGGATTGGGACAATAATATGCTTATCTTAAATACAAGTCCAGCTATCTTGTTTTCTATATATGAATATAGGAGCAGATCTGTTGCTAGAACCCTGAAAGCAGCATTAATCAAAGATATGCCTACAGGGTCTTATGTTTCTCGTGTGTTTCCTGTGTAATATTATTATTCTTTCAAGAGATAGTAAAAATAAAAATCATATTGTGTATTAAGAGAATTAACACCACTTTAGATAATTAAAACTGGAAATTTTGAAAATCTAATTTACTTCTCAACATTTATATTGTTTTTTGTACATTTCACACAGCATGGCCGATGAAACTATAAATCCACTAATGTTGAGAACAATGGTGTTTAGGAGTTCAGAGTACTACAGGGGAATGATTAAAATAAAACCTGTTTTCCTTTTGATTTTTTATTAAAAATCGAGAAAGTATTTATATTAGCTTTTTTAAAAACTCACTGTGTCAAAACCAAAATTTTGGGATTAAACTAAATTGACAAAAATGCCATTAGAAAGTTCCTAACTGTGGTCAAGGGACCACAGGTCATTTTTAAAGAGCTGTTCTCCTCAGTTCTGGCTGAGACAAACAGAACTGATGGGAAAAGAGAGAGGACGTGATTAACTCCCCCCCCCCAAAGGAAAATTTACTTAACTGCACTGAAAACAGCTAAAAATACATAAATACTACTCTCCCAAGTGTAACAATTACAGCAGTGCATTACAAGGATGGTATGTGATTGCAAATGGGAGGGAAGCCATCCAGAAGACAATCTCGGTACTAAGGGGCGTCCCATACTATAAAACAAATTGGGAACCCTTGTAGCTATTTAGTGCAGTGCCCAGAACCATTTTGTAAAGGAGGTTGTAGAAAGGCATTTTGTTATTCTATGGAAGAACATAGGGTTAATGACACACAAGGGAATACCTCAGATCCTGTAGTCACTAGGTGACCCTTAGTGGTTGTCTTAGGATACCTTCATCGGACGGCATCATACACACAAAATGTAACATGACAGACTTCAAGAATATTGAATGCATGTTCACATAATAACTGAAGATCTGTTAGTGTGTGCTTATTAAAATGGGGAAATATATGCACAGATTTAGTTGCCTGAAAAACCCAGTAATGGTTCTCACTTCATTGCATCTTTTCATTCAAAGACTCACTTTCAATCCAGTCACTTGCTATTTCTCCATTACTGCTGTCTGGCTCTAAAGCACTAGTTCCTTTTATGAGTGAATGTGCATCTAAAGAAAAAGGTGTCACATTCATTGCATTTAGAAAAATTAACAGTTTAATTAAATACCACATAGCTCTTCACAAAGGAGGTCAGCATCATTATGCTTATTTTACAGGTGACTTGCTCAAGCTCTCCCTGCAGGCCAGTGGTAGTCAGGTATAGAATCCAGACCTTCTGAGTTCCAGTCCAGGGCTCTATACACTGGGCCATAGTGTCTCCAAATAAGTATTAAATGATAAAGTCCCCACCACCCCCCACCCGACTTCTAGTACAAGCTAATTGACCAACATGGCCACCATACTTTGAGCACGTAGCAAATTAAAAATTGGGTGACATCACAAGCATGGCCCCCTCAGAAGCATGGAAGACATCAACTAAAAAGAGAAGAAAACAGAAGAAAGAGCATACCAATTAGAAAACTTGAGGGAATGGCAGCAGAGATGTGCCTAACAACTGTCACTATATTCCAACGTACCAAATACATTTAGATTCATTGACATATAGAGAACTATACACAGAGAGAGCAATACGTAAGAGAGCAAATAGCTGGCATCTCACCATGTGGTAACAGTTAGCAGATAGCAACTTTGTAATGGCTGGCATCTCAATGACCATCCAAGTATTTAAAATAAATATTTGGTCCTTTCTATCACTCACAGAGACCATGAAGTGACTTTAAATGCCTCTCAGATGCCAGATGACAGATTAGGATTTAAATTACATTTTAAACAATATTCCAAGAGTTGAGTGTGGAGGAAAGTTAAACCTGCTATTAAGGAGAGAGAGGAGATGAGTTGTCAAGTGCCTTTTCCTACTTTGCTGTAGGTTTGCCAGTATTTTGAAGCTCTGTTGATTTGGTTTTCATTGAGAGCTGAGAAGCAGGGAAGCAGGCAGCAGTGTTTATCCATGAGATGTTTGTTTTCTATTGATTTTTTCCCCCTACGTTGTTTGTATACGTGCAGTACAAGATACATGTTAGCAGTCAATACAGGAAGACACAGAATCAAAAACAATTCTTAAGTCTCTTCTTTTGCCAGCTCACAAACAAGCACAGGGGCCAATAAGCATATGTCCGGTGGAGCATTTTTAATTCAACAAAAAAAAAATCAGTTTCACATCACCACAGTTACAGTAGTCAGTCACTCAAGTTAGCGGCTACTGTCATCTGCCATGTAACATGGGTAGATATTTTTTGTAACCTTGACCCATGTCATGTGATAGTACCTCTGGCCCAAGTCATGTGGCTGAAGCCAGGAAACAGATGTGTGTGTGTGTGTGTGTGTGTGTGTGTGGGTGACATCTTTGTCACAACCCCCTAATCCAGGTGGGGAAAGGAAGATTATTATGTTAGTATAATCAGGCCAACCATACCATCTAGAGCTGAGATATAAATATTCCATCACTGAAAATCCCCAGTTTCTCAAGATGAATAATGCACTCTAGGAATTGTTATACAGAAAGAAAAAGATCCGGGCATGTGTTGCAACTCTGACAAAATCTACTCTGAAAGTGCAGTAAGAGCCACATTCATAGCCAACCCTGATGTAAATAAAGGATAAAAAGCTCATTCTTAAAGAACATTGGCAACTTATTTTAAAACATGCAGACAGGGCAATAACCTTGTAGGACATTCAGTGTCCAACTGCTGGCTATATTGGTGAATCTCAAGGAAAAAGTAACTGTTTTCTTGACTGGTCAGTAGAAGAGTCACACCTTCCCTTCCCTTGAACAGGCCACTGCCTCCCCAAGCAGGCAAGCCCTCTAATTTGAGAAACACTGTTAGAGAACATCCTTACACTCTACACCAACCTTTGTGAATCTGTTGGTTGGCAATACAGTTCCCTTCTATTTAGTCCCAACGTGGTAGTAAATGTCTCTCACACCTTGGTTGGCCTTTACCTTCTGTGAAGTCCTATGATGACAGTAGTATAGGACAGAAAAAAAAAAAAGCAAAAAAAAAAAAGCTACTTATTTAGGTCTCCCATGTTTAAAATCCATGCAGACAAAAGCAGTCAGTTCTGCTGTATCCCCTTAGCTGCTTTATCATTCTCCCCTGTGTTCCTGGCTCAATTCTGCCTTCAGTTACATGAGTACAACTCCCATTGAAGTGAAAGGGACCTTTTCAGGGGCCAGCAACAATTGCACTCTGGACTCTCTGCCATTAAGGGACTGTTCCATGCTCATGCTCCAGGAGGAACAAGCCACGCAGAACTGACGTGACAGAAACTATGGCCCCACTCTCCTGGCACTCACAGCAGGGGAGTGCAGAGTGTGCAAGGACACAATTCCTCCTGATGCTCCCACTGGAGCAGTGCAACTCCACCTCCATTTAGGGCTGTGTCTTAAATGGCCTAAATTTCCTATCTTCAGAATAGTCTTAAAAACGATCACATTGTTATTTCTGAGCAGCAGTCTTTTCTGCTTCTTTCCAGTTTTTAACATCCTCTAGCATTTGAAATATCTTGTATTATGCTTTAAATGTTACACATGCTACCTATTAAGATCTGCTGATTCCACCCCCACAGCAGCAACTATATACCCCACCTAACAGTGGAGAACCAGGACTATGGCTTGCTTTTGTCCCAGAATACTAGGGCTACAGCCTGGATTATTTATACTGAATTCTTATTTACACTAACAGAGTGATTCTCTCTCTGTCATGTTCCCAGGACCACTTCACATGTGTCAGAAAGAAGAGGGTCAAGGAACTCAATGAATTGAGAAAACAGTGAACACTGCATCTTTTCAAGAGGTGATGTGTGCCACTCTGCCAGTGCCACTGCAAATAGAAAGAGGGAGAATGACAGCAGTGTCAGCAGAGCTCAGAGCCTTATCTCACAGGAGAAGCCACCAGACAGACATTTCATGGAAAAACTAGAGATGAAGGAGAGTGGACGATCACTGTTCTTGGGGCATAATGCTACATTCATTCTGCCAACAGCAACCAACATTTGTTATAGCTACTTGAGCAAGTCGAGTACTCATTTATGAAGCAAATAAAACTCTCTGCCGTGTGTTTGCCTGGATCAGTAGAGTTCATAATATTCAGAGTGAATACATTCATGATTCATTGTTCACCTCTGTGACCTTATGAGTTGGTAATTTCTCAGAAAGCAAAACTCATTATTTTAGATGCGTTATAGCAGCCCTCAAGTCCAGAAGGATGTATGTATGAATAAATACTTGAGCTTTCTCTAGCACCTTTCATCCATGGGTCTCAAAGCACTTGATAAATATTAAGTTTCAACACCCTAGCATGGTGTACAGGCACAGAGGGACAATTCTGGCCACATCGGTAATGCATATTACCTTTGGGGTTGAACACAGCAATTGATTAACAGTATACAGTTGGTTTAGGAAGTGAATACTGGATCTGTCTGAAACTGTAGGCAAGCAAGAGGCAGCACTAGAATTTGGCCATGTTACCTGGATTAACACAAGACCCTTACATTAGGATGTTACTGGATGTTGGTAAGAAAACAATAAGAACAAAAGTCAAGGATGCACAACAGAGAGCACAGTATCAGTCTCTCTGAACAGGTAGACACAACACTGAACAAACTGGCTGCTGTCACTGCACATGGACACAGGTTTTTTTTGGTTTTTTAAATGTAAAGGTGCAGTAGACAGAAAAAGGCATCCCACTTCATAACTACAGCCACCTCAGTCAGGTGCTAAATTATGCATCTCACCCAAAAGCCATTCATGTTAGTAGGCATTCTGCACAAAAATCAAGGGTAGAATGTGTCCTATAGCTTTTACTACTAATTTAGGCTGAGTTTTTCAAATGCACCTGTATGATTTAGAAGCACAAATCTCAGTGAAAGTTGCTTAGGCACTTTTATATTATATTAATTAGATTTTTCAACTGATCCAACTCTTTCCCAGAGCTCTACCCTGGCACCTCTAGGCTTGGCAGTTCCTAGTCCCAGAACCTCTGGGTTTGCCGCATCAGATATGAATATATAAAAAAAATTGCTTGTGCACTGGCACCTCTCATTACAAATTAAGCACTGCTCTTTCCTCAGGAACAGAAAGAAGCGGGACTCTTTAAAACCCAATTACCCCTTTCAGGCTAGTTTGTTATGTTCTTGTTCTGGAGATGGAATGAACTGCCCAGCTGAGCACTTCTACTGTAACTGACTGAGCCAAATATGAGTGAGTTCCAATATAGTTCTCTGCTCTGACAGTAGTTGTGGTGTTCAGTGATCAAGTGTTATATGTTGTTAAGTGGATCAAGTGCTGAAGGAAGAGTATAGAACCATAGAAATGTAGGGCTGGAAGGGACCTTGAGACGTTATCAAGCCCAGTGCTGAAGCAAGATCAAGTAAACCTAGATCATCTCTGACAGGTGTTTGTCCAACCTGTTTTTAAAAACCTCCAATGGCAGGGATCCCTTGGAAGCCTATTCCAGAGCTTAACTACCCTTATGTAAGGCTGACAGACCCCTGTTGCTGGGATCAAACTGGGGACCACTAGAGCTTAGTGCATGAGCCTCTACCGCATGAGCTAAAAGCCAACTAAGTGTTAGCTAAGGCTGTAGAGCAGACTCATTTTCTCTCTCTCTCTCTAAGTGGTCTCAGTGCCACTAGCTGGGACGGACCACCACACCCAGAAGATGTGTGGGTTACACTTACAGCAGAAAGTTTCTCCTAATATCTAACCTAAATCTCCCTTACAGCAGATTAAGTCCATTACTTCTTGTCATACCTTGCATGGATCTGGAGAACCATTGATCATGGTCCTTTTAGAACAGCCCTTCAGACAGTGGTCCACAGACTTGAGGGTCGCATGCCCAACTTGCCCCTGTCCATGCCCCACCAGAGCTGGGGCCTGGAGCAGGGGGTGGACAGAGTAAGGGGGCTGAGGCTAGGGCCGTAGTTAGGGGTGAGTCTGGGGCCAGAGCTGCAGCCAGGGGCAGAGCCTGGGGGTGGGGGCAGGAGCAGAGCCACTGCTGGGCTGTGGTGGGTGCCGGCAGCTGGTCCTAAATTCACTCCACCCTTGGCCCCGGTTCGGGAACGGAGCAACAGCACAGGCCAGCAGCTACTATCATTCTGGGGTTTATTTGTTTTTTTGCAACTGCATTGCATTGTTGGCTCATTCAATCTGTGATCCACTATACCCCACAGCTCCTTTTGAGCATTACACTGCCTAGCCAGTTATTCCCTATTTTGTAGTTGTGCATAAATTTTTCCTTCCTAAGTTAAATACTTTGCATTTGCCTTTACTGAATTTCTTCTTGCTGAATTCAGACCAATTCTTCAATTTGTCAATGTTGTTTTTAATTCTAATCCTGTCTTGCAGGGTGCGTGCAACCCCTCCCAGCTTGGCATCATCCACAATTTTTATAATCACTCTCTCCACTCCATTATCTAAGTCATTAAAGAAAATATTGAATAGTACCAGACTCAGGAGAGACTCCTGTGGTACCTCATTAGATATGCCCTGCCAGTTTGACAGCAAACCATTGATAATTATGCTTTGAGTGTGGTCTTTCAACCCGTTGTGGGTACCCACCGTACAGTAATTTCATTTAGACCACATTTCCCTAGTTTGCTTCTGAGAATGTGGGACTGTTCGACTGTATCAGAAGCATTATAAAAATCAAGATATATCATGTCTACTGCTTCCCCCCCCATCCACTAGGCCAGTAACCCTGTCAAAGAAGGAAATTAGCTTGGTTGTGCATGATTTGTTTGTGACAGATCCATGATGGCTATTCCATTAATCCTGCTATCTGCTACATGCTTACACATTTATTGCATAATTTCCTCCAGTACCTTTCCAGGTATCCAAGTTAGGCTAATTAGTTCATAATTCCCCAACTCCTTTTTGTTCCCCCTTTTTAAAGACAGGTACCATACATGTTTGCCCTTTGCCAGTCCTCTGAGACCTTTCCCATTCTCCAAGAATTCTGTCTGTGGGTTGAGGGACAAACATGACAGGGTGAGAAGAGTGTTAGCACCTTCCTGCTGGCTCTCAGCTACAGAAAGGAATTTTCTTGGAAACATTTCTTACTTGTAGTAAACACTGTTGCGTGGGATGTATCTGTGTCTAATGATGTGGTAGTTGCCATGGAAAGTGCAGTGCATGTTTTGTGAACAGCAGAGAAGAAAAAAATCCTCATTAAAAGAAAGATTAAAATGGTACAGTAAGTCTGGCTGTGTGTTTGTAATATAGTCAGCGGTTCCTCGTCTCAGACCACAGAGGAGTAAGAGCTAGTTGTATCTACAGGAAGATGGGTTCACTGAACCCGTAGAGCAGGGGTGGCCTGTGGGCCGGATCCAGCCCATTGCTTATTTTCATCTGGCCCGCAGCAAGTTTTGGCACTTCCCCCCCCCCCCCCCCCCCCCCGGGGCTGGAGCTGTGAGCACCAACTCGCCCCACTGCAGGGGCAAGTCCCAAGCCTTCATGCCCAGCTTGGCAGGTGAGTTGAACATTTTATATTTCTCTCTAGTTTTTTTTTTAATTTAAACTAAATTAAGTTGCTTTTTTTTTACTTGTGAGTGGCCCGTGATTGATTTTTTTTCTGTGCGTCAATGGCCCGTGACAGAAAAAAGGGTTCCCCACCACTGTAGTAGAGCAATGCTTATTTAGCCATGGTGGGTTTCACATTTCTTGAGTAAATGGATAGAAAACCCTATATAAAAAGAATGTGAATTCTTAGCCAAACAAATTAGAGCTCGCATATGAGATTTACACACCCCACTGTGTACGGGGGCGGGGCATCCTGCCCTGGGAACCAACCACCTAAGGAGACTACTTCAGAAGGCATCTCCCCAGAGTTCTCCAGGGCAAACAGATGGTGAGCACTCTGTGCCATTCATTAGGATTGTACCAATGGCTCCTCTATGTGCTCCAGCCCCACTCTGAAGCATAGGGTTATGGGGTGAGGTAGGTCGAGTCATGGCTTCCTACCAATAATAGGAAAGAAACGGAACCATTAAAAACCTGTATTGCTCTATCTGCTTTTGGCATCCGAAGCTACCAAGTGTGTTCACTGGGTGGCAAATCGGGAAACGTCCACATGTGGATAGTTCTGAATGATGAATAAAGAGCCATGGACCTAAGAACGTGCATGGGTCTGGTAACCCCACCATAGAAAAAAAACAAAAACAAAAAACACACAAACACCATAAGCCATACTGGTATGCTGCAGGTTCAAACAAGAGATAAACTTCATGTGAAGAATATGACAGGCATTGGTCAAACCTATAAAGAAGCCCATGTCCTGAAAATTCCCTTGCTCAAAGTCAGATCAATAATCATCAGATTTTGGAATGAGAGAACAATCTACGAAGCTATTAAAACTTCTTGAGTATTTAAAGAAATTGATACATGCCTTCTTGATGTCCTTGGAATCAGAGAATGCAGATGAACAAGTTCGAACAAACTGTACTTTAGAGAAACAAATCAGGCCATCATCTACTCCAGGAATGTGGATGGTAAACATGAATCTGGCAGAGCAATCCTAATGTCAAATGAAGCAGAACTGGCACTGACTGAGTGGGAATAAGTCAGTGAAAAAATTATTAGAATTTGCTTTCAAACTAGAGTCTTCAAACTAAGAGTCACACAATGCTATGCACCAACCAATGAAAAGCCAAATGAGGAAAAATATGCTTTTTTATGATTTGTTACCAGATGTATTAACCAAGATCCCAAAACTGGATATGGTGACTGAGTAATTTAAACACAAAGGTAGGAAGTAAAACAATGATGGTTGGATAAAGTTATGGGCAAGTGAAGCAGGAGTTTGAACGTGAACCAAAATGGTGAATGATTAGTAGAAATTTGCTGTGTGAACAACATTTCCTCAAA
This sequence comes from Mauremys reevesii, assembly GCF_016161935.1. Classification (NCBI taxonomy): domain Eukaryota; kingdom Metazoa; phylum Chordata; order Testudines; family Geoemydidae; genus Mauremys; species Mauremys reevesii. Next base: position 111,848,662 of record NC_052625.1, on the reverse strand, counting down.
GAAATCCATAAAGTGACAACGAACTCCCCAGATGTATTTAAATATATATGTATATACACACACACACACACACACACACACGAGATATTTTTGCATTTCAAGGAAGTTTTGCAGCTCATTGGCAGATGTACATGGGTACAGGGGAGCAGATGTCGGCAGGGACCATAATCTTTGTTATCACTAAACTGAAGATCAAGTTAAAGAGGATGAAGAAGATTAAAAGAAGACCATGCATGAACACCAAAAGCACTTTTCAGCTTGAACTGAAAAACAGATTTGGTGTTCTAATGGAGTTAACAGAAGTAAACCAGGACATGGATACTCTGTAGGAAAACATCAGTGAGAGTGCTATTAGAACTGTCTTTGCACTTTCTAGATAACAAAATCTAAAAAGGAAGAATAGAATAGCGATGCCACTTGGGCAGCAGTGGAAGTGAGAAGAGTAAAGCAAAAATTCATGAATGCTAAGACATGTGAAGAGATAAGCAAGTGGCAAGAATACAGAGCTCTAGGCAATGAGGAAAAAGGAGCAGTGCTAGGGGATATAAAAAGATATATTGATAGAAAATGTCAACAGGCTGAAGATGCTAGCCAAAAAGGTGATCTTGCAATCCTGTATAAGATAATCAAATGGCTAAAAGGAAACTTTAGCACTACTGAAGGCTCCATTAAAAGATGAAAATGGAAAGATTTAGTACAGAAGAAAAAGAAAGGAAAGGATGGGCAGGACATTTTCAGGCTGTTTTAAATAGACCAAGCCCAAGTGAACTACTAGAAATACATGATGAAGACCTACCACTAGAATACAATTTAGGAGCTATTACAAAGGAAAAAATCCAACAGTAAACTAAAATATGGCCAAGCGGCTGGAGATAACATTACTGGCAAGATGTTTAAATCAAATGACAAAATAGCCCTCCAGACTTTTTGTGTTTTTTGACAGGATAAAGGAAAAGAAAAAAATGACCCAGTGAAAAGAGTCCTTATAGTAGAATTGCCAAAAAAGGGTGAGCATATCAACTGCAATAACTGGAAAGGAATTGCATTACTTTCAGTGCCTGGGAAAATCATGTGTATCATCATCCTGGAATGTATCATGAAACAAACAGACTGTCAACTTTGAGAGACTAAGGCAAGTTTTAGATTATTGATTCCCATGCAGACCATACAGTTGTTCTCAGATATATTATAGAGTGGAATGGCAAGCACCTCTTGTGAGAGATTTTAGATTTCCAAAAGGCTTTTGACAGTATACACAGAGAGAGTCTTTGGAGAATCATGATATATTATGGAAAACCAGCAAAAATAATTAGAATCATCAAGGGTCTAACTCTATACAATAAATTGCAACTGTGCAGTCAGAGATGGTGACATCAGCCAATGGTTTGCAGTGACAACTGGAGTAAGGCAAGGGTATATTATATTGTTGCACTGGTCATTGACTATGTCATGAGGAAAGTAACCACAGAAGGCAACCAAGGAATTTTATGGACAAATGATAAAGCACAATAGGATTATCGTGTTTTTGCAGAGGATAGTAACCTGCTTGGTTCAACACATTGCTTAGTGGGTGGAAGAAAAGACCCAGCTTTTGACAGATATAGCAAAAAAAAGTTGGTTTGTTCATCAACAAGGAGAAGACAAAAATATATGGCTATCAGTGGGGGGAGGGATAGCTCAGTGGTTTGAGCATTGGCCTGCTAAACCCAGGGTTGTGAGCTCAATCCTTGAGGAGGCCACTTAGGGATCTGGGGCAAAAATTGGTCCTGCTAGTGAAGGCAGGGGGCTGGACTCAATGACCTTTTGAGGTCCCTTCCAATTCTAGGAGATTGGTATATCTCCAATTATTACCTTTAACATAACTAACTATTACAGTGGACAAAGAAACAAGAACAGTAAGTCATTTTACCTATCTAGGGAGTGAGGCATGTAATGATAGTGACAGACAACAAAGCAACAAATATCAAAAGCAGCTAAGTATTTTCATAACCATGAAAAGATTTGGAAAAGTAGCTTTGCCTGGCACCAACTCACAAACATATGAATTTTTAACACCAGCATCATGTCTGTCCTCCTTTATGGAGCAGAGTCATGGAAATCTACAATAGAAATTGATAAGATGATCAACTTCTTCCAAAGTAAATGCCTGTAGAAGATCTTCAGAGTCCCTGGGAAAGTTTCTTGCAACATCAGAAATTCTACATAGAGCAAACCAATCTAAAGCATCAAAATATGGTACAAGACAACGATGGACATATTTTGGACAGGATTTAAAGATGCCACCAACACAACTTCCATAGGAAAAGAGGGTGACCTAGAAAAACGTTACACAGAGCATTAGAGAAAGAGGCCAGATCCCTCAACATGACACTCAAACCTGAACAGATCAGCACAAGATTGAAATAAATGGTGGAAAACTGGTGGATGCCCTGTGTACCTGAGGGTGTGGGAAGATAAACAAGCAAGAAGTGTCCTATCTGAAGGAAGACAGGCCAAGTAGGATGAACTGGTTAAAAAAATAATTGGTATACCTTTTATAATACCACATACTGCCTATAATCCAAAACAGTCAGTCAGTGTACTGCCTCAACTCTGGGACAGTCCCACTTCTGGATATCTGACACTTCTTCTGTAGCTGGCATTCATTTTTGCAACAATAGTGCGGAAATACATTATGTGGCTGCAGAGACAAGGATTCTAAAAAAGCATCTACCTTTGTTTTATTTACCTCATTCAGAATATTTCCCTAACTCCATAATAGGATATTATATATATCTCCTTGAAATAGAGAGAAACTATGAACAACAATTCTGTAGGCTTTTAACAATTTCATCAATACATTTAATGAGAATACATAATACATGTAACATTCAGATCTCTGAAGACATAGCAACGGCATTGTATCCAACAATTGCTTCAAGGAACAGAAGGAAATACTACACCAGGGGTCGGCAACCTTTCAGAAGTGGTGTGCTGAGTCTTCATTTATTCACTCTGATTTACGGTTTCACATGCCAGTAATATATTTTAAAGTTTTTAGAAGGTCGCTTTCTATGTCTAGAATATATAACTAAACTAAACTATTGTTGTATGTAAAGTAAATAAGGTTTCTTAAATGTTTAAGAAGCTTAATTTAAAAATTAAATTAAAATGCAGAGCCCCCCAGACCGGTGGCCAGGACCCAGCCAGCGTGAGTGCCAATGAAAATCAGCTTGTGTGCCACCTTCAGCACACGCGCCATAGTTGCCTACCCCTGTACTACAAGTATAATAGGTTTTCACAGCAGTGTGAAACATTTTCATAAAAAGTAATAAGGAGAATCTTCTGGATTTCTATAGCACCTTACAAAACTGGGAATTTCAACACTGCCTGCCCAACATTTACATAATGGCATAAATCTAACAGCATTTGCAGCAATACAAAATAAAACAGTACATATGCATAAAGGAAGGGCATTTGTGGTTGTTATGGGCACCACACATTTTAAATTCCTGACTGCTGAATGGTTACATTTCCAACTGTAATCTTGAACATACAGTTTTGGTCAAACACATGGGAAAAAATGTGCAGTTAACTGGGACAATTCCACAAGGTACTTAACCCAACTCTCAGGCCTGGTCTACACTAGGACTTTAATTCAAATTTAGCAGCGTTAATTCGAACTAACCGCTCAACTGTCCACACCAGGAAGCCATTTAATTCAAACTAGAGGGCTCTTTAGTTCGAATTTGGTACTCCACCCCGGCAGGTGGAGTAACGCTAAATTCGACATGGCTAGCTCGAATTAGGCTAGGTGTGGATGCAAATCGAACTTAGTAGCTCCGGGAGCTATCCCACAGTGCACCACTCTGTTGACGCTCTGGACAGCAGTCCGAGCTTGGATTCTCTGACCAGCCACACAGGAAATGACCCGGGAAAATTTGAATTCATTTTCCTGTCTGGGCACTTTGAATCTGACGTCCTGGCTGGACATCGGGGCGAGCTCCGCAGCACCTGCAACGATGCAGAGCTCTCCAGCAGAGGAGTTCATGTTATCTGTGAATAGAAAGAGGGACCCAGCATAGACTGACTGGGAACTCTTCGATCTGATCGGTGTGTGGGGCGAGGAGTCTGTGCTTTCGGAGCTGCGCTCCAAAACAGGGAATGCGAAGACCTACGAGAAGGTCTCCAAAGCCATGAGAGACAGAGGATACAGGCGGGATGCAACGCAGCGCCGCGTGAAAATCAAGGACCCCAGACAAGGCTACCGAAAAATCAAAGTGGCAAACGGACGCTACAGAGCCTGCCACCACTGCCCCACCAGTGACCGTGGACTCCGACGATGGGACAGTGTCGACGGCCAGTTCCTTGGTGATGTTCGTGGACGGGGAAGATGAGGAAGGGTTTGTGGAGGACGAGGCAGGCGAGAGCGCTTACAACGCTGGTTTCCCCGACAGCCAGGATCTATTCATCACCATCACGGAGATCCCCCAACAACCCTCCCCGGCCATTAACCTGGACCCTGAATCAGGGGAAGGAGCAGTCGGTAAGTGCTGTAACCATGTTAACTTTTATTCTTAATATAACAGGAATCTTAACTGTGTGAAAAGGAGGTCTCTCTAGATATGGGGATAGAACAGAAATCATCCTTGGAGATCTCCACTAAGCTCTCCTTGCGTTAATCGAAAAGCATCAGCAGGAGGTTCCTGGGGAGAGCTGCCTTATTGGGTGCTCCGTGGTAGCAGAGTTTTCCGCGCAAGGCTTTCATGAGGAACTCAGGGAGCACTGCCTCCCCGAGCACGGCTGCATCGGGCCCTGGTTCGTGCTAGCTTTCACGCAGCATGCGCTCTCTATCTCCTTCAGTGACCCTCCTCAGGGTGATCTCGCTCGGAGACTCCTGCATCTAATTAGGGTAATTACTGTAATGTTACGCCTGGTCTTTTATACTTTTAAGTATTTTTTAAAAATCTACGGACAGACGGCATAGCACAGACTCAGCACGCAGCTGCGTGATGAGCGTAACGGAAAGCCAAATAATATAATGGACGCTCATGGAGGGAGGGGGGAATGAGGACGCAAGGTATCCCACAGTTCCTGCTGTCTCCGAAAAGTATTTGCATTCTTGGATGAGCTCCAAATGCTTCTAGGGTCAAACACAGTGTCTGCGGTGGGTCAGGGCATAGTTCGGCAATTTGCGCACACACCCCACCCACCACCAGAAGTGAAAACAATCCTCTGTTGACTCTTTTACATGTCACCCTATCTTTACTGAATGCTGCAGATAGACGCGATGGTGCCTCACTCAACACCAACATCCTTGCTCCCCCCACGCTATGGATGGCTGATGGTACAAAAAGATGGAAATCCGTCATCATCAGCCTCTTGGCACACAGGGCAGTGCAAAAGGGCTGGTAACCATGCCGACTAGTATCAGTAAGGTCGATCAAGGGCGCCTGTCCCTAATTTTTGATGGCTGATGGTACAATATGGCTGGTAACCGTCCTCATCATTGCAACAGGGGGCTGAGCTCCATCAGCCCCCACCCTTCATTGTAAATAAAAGATTCAATTGCCCCTGGACTAGCAGAGGGATGATGGGCTCCTTCATCCACACTCCTTAATGTCCTGCCTGGACTATCATTGCAGCTGGAGGCTTCCTTCCAGTCATTTCTCACAAACAAGTCACTGTGTCTTATTCCTGCATTCTTTATTACTTCATCACACAAGTGGGGGGACAATGGTATGGTAGCCCAGGAAGGCTGGGGTAAGAACGGAATGAACAGGTGTTGTTGTTGCTGCAGGAGCACCCCCTGTGAATAGCATACAGCTCATAATTTATGCAGGATGGGACACAGAGCAGCTGTGCTCTCTGGTTCTATGATACAGTGGTTCTCTAGTACACTTGTCCATAATCTAGGCAGGACTGATTCTATTTTTAGATACCAAAAAGGAGGGATTGACTCAGGGAGTCATTCCCAGTTTTTGCTTTTGCGCCCCTGGCTGCTCGGCCAGGGGCACTTATGACAGCAGCAAATGGTGCAGTGCAAAAGGACAGGTAACCATGCCCATCTTATTACCATCTTATTACCAATTTATGGTATGGTTGATGGTACAATATGGCTGGTAACCATCTCTGCTGTCATGCAAAAGCAAAAGCATGCTGCTGTGTAGCGCTGCTGGCCCGCCTCTGTCAGCGGCATCTAGTACACATATGGTGACATACACAAAAGGCAAAACAGTGTCCATGGTTGCCACGCTATGGCGTATGCCAGGGCAATTCTGGGAAAATGGGCTTGAAATGATTGTCTGCCGTTGCTTTCCCGGAGGAAGGAATGACTGGCGACATTTACCCAGAATCCACCGCGAAAATGATTTGTGCCCCAGCAGGCACAGGGGTCTCAACCCAGAATTCACAGAGACAGGCTAGACTCAGTTAATTGTTCGCCAAAATATGTATCTTTGCAAGGAATTCACTCCCTGTTTCCCATCTCACAGCTTCCACTGTCTCCAGACCTGCCACAGCATCCCCCTCGCAGAGGCTGGCAAAGATTAGGCGGCGAAAGAAAAAGACAAGGGACAAGATGTTCGAGGAACGTATGGGCTGCTACCTAGCAGAGGTGGACCAGCAGAGCCAGTGGAGGGAGACCGTCTCTCTGTGCCAGCGCTCACACAGCGAACGGGAGGAGAGGTGGCGTGAGAAAGACAAGCAGGCGACTGAAACGCTGCTTGGACTAGTGAGGGAGCAAACGGACACGCTCAGGCGCCTTGTGGATGTTCTGCAGGACCGCAGGAGGACAGAGACACCCTGCAGTGTATCTGCAACCACACTCCCCTGCCACAAAGTCCCATACCCCCCTCACCGAAAGTAATCAGGAGGAGGGGCGGCCGGGGACGTGAATACTGTCACTGCACCACAGCACAGTGCTCAAGTACCCAAAAGCTCTCATACCCTACATTTGCCGAAGTCCTTCACTTCCACACTCACAGTAGTCCCAATCCCAGTCCCATCCCCTAACTGTCTACTTAATTAATAAAAATGCTTTGCTGTTAATTACTGTTTCCGTTATGTTTTTTCAAAGAAGACTGTGTTTGAATGGGGGCGTGGGAAGGGGGTGGTTAATTGCATAGGACAGTCACCTTTCCCAGGGTACAGACACGGGGGCAGGATCAGCAGCGGGTCACACACACGGTGCAGTCAGTAGGCACCCTGGTCGGTTTTTGGAGGTGGTTTCCAGGATCTGTGTGGGCGGGGGAGATGTGACTTTGCAGCGGGGGAGGGCGGTTACAGATCTTATACAGCGGTCCTTGTCCTGGACCGCTGAGTCACGCAGCTGAGGAATCTGTATCCGTCCTCCTCCACCACAAGGTCACATATCCGCCCGCACACAGAATTCCATAAAGAGGAATGGCAGGCTCCGTTGAAAGAAGCATTCCGGCACTGCGGACCGCTCTAGGAGCAGGAGCCTGTCATTCCTTGAGTTTAGAGGTGGTCTTTACATCACCGCACACCCTACCCAGCACAGCCTGCATCCCAGTTTCAACCCTTTCACGAAAAGTCATGAATAAAGAAACCTTTGTTAAGTAATAATAGGACATGTCTTTTATTTTTACACGTGTGCTGGAAGTGGGGGTAATGGGGTGAACGGGGTATGTAACCGAAGAGGAGAGTCAACAGTAACTGGGTAAAGAAACAGGGGCAGGTTCAGCTTCTCTGTAAAGAAACTGAACAGTCACAGGTCACGCTGCTCGCTGGTATTTGAAGAGTTCCTTGTCGCTGTCCCAGGCGCCTGTATAGGGCTTCATGAGCAAGTACATTAGCGGGCAGGCTGGGTCCCCGAGGATGACTATAGGCATCTGCACATCCACAACAGTTATTTCATGGTCCGGGAAGAAACTACCTTCCTGCAGGCGTCTGAGCAGCCCACAGTTCCTGAAAACACACGCATCATGAACCTTGCCCGGCCACCCGACGTTGATGTTTGTAAAACGTCCCCTATGGTCCCCCAGTGCTTGCAGCACCATTGAAAAATGGCCCAATTTCTCAGCAGCTGACTGTGGAAGAGGTGGACGATAAAGTGCGAGGAGGAGAAAACGGCGATGATCGCAGCGGGCTCCATGCTTGCAGTGCTGTGGCGTCCGCGCTGTCACTGACCAGAAAAGTGCATGAACAGATTGCCCGCAGGCGCTTTCAAGGAGGGAGGGAGGGAGGTTGTGATTGACAGTTCAATGACGACACTTACCCAAAACCACCCTCGACACATTTCTCCCCCCAGCAGGCATTGGGGGCTCTACCCAGCATTCCAATGGGCAGCAGGTACTGCGGGAACTGTGGGATAGCTTCCCACAGTGCACCGCTTCCAAAGTCGACGCTGGCCCCGTGAATGTGGACTCAGAAATTCGAATTAGTGTATTTAGTATGGATACACAAATTCGACTTCATAAGGTCGAATCCACAAATTCGAACTAAGTTGATTTGAAATAGTCTTGTAGTGTAGACAAGGCCTCAGTGAAACCAGAAGACGTAGAGGAGGCCAGAGGCACTCAGAACCTGACAGAAGAGGCCCCATTATTAGAATCAAGTCTCTGTGAGTGCCTAGTCTCCCTGGTAAGTAGTTTTATGCCTCAGAAAGCCATGCAGAGTACCAGAAACAGAAGACAGACATGCCATAGACAAATATATCCAGCAGGCAACACAATTCTATTTTCTTGGCAAGCAAAGAGGACTGCCAGGAGGAATCCAGCAACAGGAGCAAACAGTAGCATCCAAGGGATGCTGTTAGACAGTAGGAGTGTAGGCAAAGAGGATGTGGCTGCTATTTTTTCCCAGTTGACTTCAGAGGTTTCATTTGTCTAGCATCACAGCATGATTAGACCAATTGGGTCAGATCTGAAAAAAGTGTTCTGGGTGATCTAATTAGCCAAAAGAATGTTCAGATTATTTCTGCCTTGCTAACATCTTTACGATGTTACAAACAAATCAATTAAAACAGTTCACTGTGACAAGATCCTTGCTGTTGCCAATGCAAGAATCCAATTGAAAAGAAAACCTCATCCATAGTAGCTCAGAGTCATTTGTGGAAGAGGTGTTTTCCTTGGCTTTTCCTGGTCTGGAAGTATAATCTGTTCACGTGCAGCACCCACAGGCATCATTCTAACAGACTGCAGAACCTGCTTTTACAAGTGGCCCCTGGTTGGGAAGCAGAGAGTGCCTCTTGCAAGCAAGTATAGCTGAATTTATTCTTGGTAGCATGCCCAGTCTGAGAGCTGGTCTTCCATGCAGTGTTAGCTCCAGTCACCTACACTGTTAACTTCTCTTAAGTTAGCCTAGCTCAGGTGAAAGCGATCACATTTCAAAACAACCCTGGAGCTACACAGAGTGCTTGGATTAGCCATGCAAGATAGCTTTGCCCCCCTCTTCATTATTAGCATCTGCATCAGCAGCTTTCAAGCTTTAATACACACACACACACACACACACACACACGGGCAATGGGCCAGCTAGTTCAGAGACTGAAGCACCACTTAACTGAAGCTAGGGATTTGTGTGTGTTAACAGCACTCTGGCTAGTGGCAACACTTGAGGTATACTGTAATGAAAACAAGCTCTGAAGCCCAGAGCCCTAACTTTTAGGCACATACTAAATCACAGGAATACCATTACGATCTGCAAAGCCGAGTTAGGCACCTTGGCTCTCAATAAAATGAATGCATCTACAAAGCCAGTATGCTGAGTAGGAAACCGTCTAAACTAGCCAATGAGAGGGTTGTGTCCTAAGCCCCACCCTCTCATGGTGTTCAACACCCAAGTCTGGGCTGCAGGGAGACGCCTGGCTCTGCTAGAAATTCACAAACCAGGGGACGATAGGTGTTCAGCTGCCCAACTTGAGTGTGGGGCCCAATCTACTATGTGTGCTCAAAGGCTGCCTACCAGATCGGGCCCACAGGCAAGTTCACATAAAACAGTGGGGGAGGGGAGGTCAGGAAGAGAAGGAGGAGCTCCCTTATAACCTTTAGCCTAGTGGTTAGTGTATTCACCTGGGATGTGGGGCACCCTCTGTTCAACTCCACTCTCCACCTGATGAGGAGAAGGGATTTGAACAGGGACCTGCAGATGCTCAGGCGAGTACCCTATGCCCTGGACTATACAGTCATTCTATCTATCACTGGCCTAATTAATATTTAGTTTTTAATTACTGAATTATTTAAAGTGGAACAACTTCCACAGGAGAAACTGAGGGAGCCCTACATCAGAATACCCCATAGCCCAGTGTTCATGGCACTAGGGTTGCCAGGCATCAGGTTTTCAACTGGAATGATCAGTCAAAAAGGGAACCTGGCAGCTCTGGTTGGCAACGCCGACCGGGTTAAAAGTCCGGTCAGCAATACAGCGGGGACCCAGGACTAAGGCAGGCTCCCAGCCTGCCCCAGCTCTGCAGGGCTCCCAGAAGCAGCTGTCACATCCTTGTGGCCCCTAGACTAATGGGCAGTCAGGGAGGCACCGCACGCTGTCCGCACCCTGAGTGCTGGCTAAGCAGCTCCCATTGGCCAAGAACTGCGACCAATGGGAGCTGCGGGGGTGGCACCTGCAGATGTGAGGGCAGCATGTGGAACCACACTGACTGCCCATGCGTCTAGGGGCTGCAGGGACCCAGCAGCGGCTTTCTGGGAGCGGTGGTAAGCACCGCTGGGACTCTGCATCTCCCCCACAATCTAACCCCCTGGCACAGCCTGAAGCCCCCTCCTGCACCCCAACTCCCTCATCCACAGCCCCACCACCAGCTAGAGCCCTCACCCCCCTCATGCATCCCAACCCTGTGCCCCAGCCTGGAGTCCTGTCTCGCACTGCAACCCCCTGATGGAGCCTGTACTACTGGATCAGGCCCCACACGCAAATTAGGCAGCTGAGCATCCAGCTTCCCCATTTGTGAACTGCTCTGGGTCTTAGGCAGGAGACAGGCACCAGGATCCTTAGAGGGAAGTATCCTTGAACATGTTCAGAGGCTGAAACACAGAAGCTTAGGGAACTTTTACTGCAAAACCTTAGGGGCCCTTTTACAATGAACAGCTCCTGTCCCTCATTAGGGCTTGCTCTGAAGCCTTCTTCCCAGCCACTCTGGCTGTATGTTTCAAACAGCGCAAAGGCAGCAATATAGCAATTCTTGTAGGGCTATATTCTTCTATACCATGGAAGTGAATGGAGTTGCATGGGTGTCACTGAGGGCAGAATTTGGTTTTTAAGCATCATATTTTTGGGAAAAAAAAGCCACTGAACTGGAAAAACCACAACAATATTTACTGAAAGAAATCAGAGGCCCAGCATTTATTATCTATTATGTACTACTACTACTACTACGAGAGAGAGAGAGAGTGTGTGTGTGATTATAGTGAACCATTTGTTGAACTCCTTACCAACTATTCAGGAATTGAAAATATATTCAAATCATTCAAATAGTAATTTCCCCTAGATTTGCAAGTAGGCCACAGATTTGAGCTATGATCTTGATGGTATGAAATATTAAAGATCTCCATGTAAGTAATGCACTCAGACATTTTGATAATTGACAAAGCTAAATATTTGGTAGAATTCTGATTTCTAAATATGTAACTTATTTGCACCATAATATATACCTCTTCCTCTTAGGCAGTACCACTAGTTTTACATGGAGCCCAAAGCTAACAGTGGAGGGAATGGTTTTTCTCCCAGTGCCTGAAAAATGCATGAAAACTTCACTATGAAGAAACATTCATATTAAGTCACAACTGATTCATGAATGAAAATGCTTATGAAGTTCTAGCTGTACACGTTAGACTACTGCATTCTCTAAACTGGCCTAGTTTGCACAAATGGCACTCACACACATCAAAGAATTCCAGATGACACTACCTACAGGTCATAGTTTCACCACAACAAACCATTCTTGGACAGTTTCTTCCACATTGCTTGCAATCATACTCGACCCCAATGTGCTGTTCACCATTTGTCTTTTTTGTTTTCATTCTGGCATTTTGCATGCAGTACACTATGTCAGAGCAATGATGGAGCATGAATCCAGGCTTACATCCCAAACACAAACCTGTTTATGTCCCATCTTCTGGGTTCACTTCTGACCATGGGCTTTCAGCCTGGATGCACAATCCCTTTCTGACATTGCATCATTTTATCCCCCAGCATGGCATATAATCTCACTGGGGATCCCTAGTTCCAGTACTTGGTTTTGTTACTAGTATTAGATGTGACAAGCACTACTGGTATCTGTCTAACGTTAGTAGACTTCCAAGATCTAATGGATGTCATTAATAATCCAACTAGCATTAGAACCTCTGCTACTATTGAACACTAGACGAACGATCAGCATTTGACACTAGAAGCACTTTGAGGAGAAGGGCAATTGTTGGAGGTGAATTAAGAGTGAGTGACAAGGACAGCAAAGGAGAAGGACATTGACAACAGGCTAGGTAGGATAGAAGAGAGTAAATCAAAATAGTGACAGAGACAAGAAGAAAGGTAATGTATCTTGTCAGTTCAGTTCTGTATCTCTGAGAGAGAATTCAGTCATTAGGACGTGTCAGGGGCAATAGATAATAGTGAATTACCTAATATAAAGTACAAAAATGTTTCGTGTATGACCCTTACTTCAAAATATTTGACCTCTGACCTTCCCCCCCCCCTCGGGGGGAGGAACTGCGCCCCTAGGACAGGTTTCAGACACAAACCCTGCCTCCTCAAAACTGTACCATCACAGAATATTTAAGTACCAGAAAAATCAACTTAAAAATATTTTCCTCATCTAACTATGCAAAGATCCTTGACTCACTTTTGAAGAAAGGGCAGACACATCAAAACTTGATCATATGGCAGTGACAACATGTTCACCTCCCAGGTTTCTATATTTTGCTTATTTCTATTGTGATAATGGCCACAGGCCCCTATCTGGGTCAGGCCCCACAGCATTAACACAAAAGGACAAAAGGTATGAAGACAAGGGTTGGGGACACGAATGCAATCTAGTTACGTACAGTTTATTTGCTGATTCAAAGCCCACAGAAAACAATGGGAATCTTTCCACTAATATCAGTAGTTCTTTGGATCAGGCCCACAGAGAATAAAACAAAGCAGAATTTTTTGTGAACAGATGATATTGGAATCATCCAGTAACTAAACAAAGGTTCAGCCCTAAAGTCACTACAAATCAGGAAGGAGGGAATGGGTTTGGCCTCTCCTGTAGAGCACAGATCTGCACGTCTGCCTTAATGAGGTAGTCAATGCAATAAAAACGTAACCCTCAAAATTTCCAGAAGTTCAGAATGTACAGTAATCTTCCATTTTAATTAATCCTGGAGCATCTATTACTAAGCAGCACTGCAAGTTTTACTAACAATAATAGTGTTAAAAAAAACTAAGCAGACACAGGACAAGAGATTGAATTTTCATTTTAAATACATACTTGGAGATTAAAAACTCTTCACTATCAGGCTATGCTTTAGAAGAGGGGTGTCAAAGCCATCCCGTGGAGATGGCTGGAAAACATTTTTAGTTATGGGCTTTTGGATCAGAGCTAAAGAGCTAGTGTAACCCATGCCTGCTTGGTGTGGCACTCTGTCCCCATCTAGTGGCAGCGCGACCAGCTGGAGATTGATGAGCACGCTACAGTCTTGGCTTTTACCTCATGCAGTAGAGAGGCTCTGGCATTAAGCGCCAGAGGTCCCAGATTTGATCCCAGCTGATGACGACTGGGGACTGTTGGGGTTACACTAGGACCACGTACAATTCCATAATAGACTTCCCACTGTCATCAATGGGAGTTATGCAAAAAGGACTGGATCTGGTGCTCGCTGAAGTCAGTGGAAAGACAGTGGGTAGAATATAACTTTTACATAGTAAAGAAGCTGGCAGTTAGTAAAGTTGTGTTTACATTCAGCATCACTCCATGGGAAAAAGATGATGCAGGCACTTTAAAAGTCATGCACTAAGTTCTGACCACAGGTACATAATTCAAGCACAGAAGTGTCCTGGCAATGAACTGATGTACATAACAGGTACATGATGGAGAGATAGCTCAGTGGTTTGAGCACTGGCCTGCTAAACCCAGTGTTGTGAGTTTAATCCTTGAGGGGGCCATTTAGGGATCTGGGGCAAAAGTCTGTCTGGGGATTGGTCCTGCTTTGAGCAGGGGGTTGGACTAGATGACCTCCTGAGGTCCTTCCAACCCTGATATTCTATGATTCTAACAGCTACTGGGGTAAATCAGAAAGTTCACACCTCTCAGAGCCCTTGTTTCAGGATGTCTAGCACAGTGCTATACTGCTTCACATCTGAAAGATTCTAGCCCTTATAGCTGTGAAGAAAAATACCTTTTAATAAAACAGGGGAAGGGGGGGGAAGTTCTCATTCTGCAGAATTGGAGTAAATCATGAAAGCCAAACGTCACATGGGCATGGGAACTTTATGCCCCTGCTTTACATGTTATTTTTGAACATTTTGCTCTTTAGATTGGTTGGGGTGGAAAGGAATTTAGAAAGACCAGGAAAAGTGATGGAAGACACCTTCAGTTGCATTTAGCAATACTGCCACTGCCCTGTTGTATTTTCCTGCAGGAAGCACACACATCAGTTATAACCTTTTTTCAAGAGCACCTAAATTATGATTTGCACATAGTAGAGAAGCAGTCCAGCTCTGAAGATCACCTTCACTCTGTGCTGTGCGTACAACATGATGCAGCGTGACCTTGCTATGTATCTGTTGAGGCCCATGAATGGAATTTAATCACTGTTAATTTATTACACCATTAAATCAAATGGTGAGAACAACAAAAAAAACAAACAACACTGTGACTTCTTTTGCAAGTGCAAGAACACTGAATTAAACAAATCCATTCTCTGAGGCATATCTTTAATTAAATTATTTCTTCTGTAGCTACTGTCTAGTGTCAGGTGGACGCATGTTCCAGATAAATGAAGCCAATGCGACACGTATTCTACCAGAAACTTATCTTTCCAGTCCTTTTCTCCCAGAGAGCCAGATGCTCGCAGTTTTCTTTAATATATGCTGGAATAAGAATGCAGCAATACTTTATTGTGCATTCTGATAAAGATTTATGCCTCAAGCAATAAACTTTCCTTGCCAAAACAAATGGTGTGATTAATTATTCAACTTTCTGATAGTTTGAGTCGTGAACATTTCAACGGAACCATTCTTAGCTGGTATCCAGCACGGAAAGTATCTCATTTCAATTTATGGTAGATAACTACATTTCAAAGTTCATTGCTATAGTGTTACTGACTTATCTTATACAACTTCTCTAGCTTCTGGACTAACATGGAATGTGGAATTTAAACAGCTCACTAGCTGATAACTGGTAGGACACAGGGCAAAAGGCTAACCAACTTCCTCATCTGTCACACTTGCGTTAATTTAAAATGAAATATTATAGATTCCACCGCACTCAGCAACGAAACAGTAACACACTGGAGAGGCCAATATCCATCTTTTTCTCCTCTCCTTTGGCCTTGTAGAAAAAAAAAATCTCTCCTTTAAAATGACAGACATTTGGACTCATACCAGCAAAATCGTCAGCTTCCCTATCATGCCAACCAAACTGTTCTGGGACTACCTGATAATCTTGCAACAATCTGTCAAGAAAAGTGCTTTAATGGCCATCAATTTAAAAAAAGTACTGCTGAGGCTTTGGAGGAAAAATGCTACATGAGTACAAATTATTCTTGTAACAGCCTATACAGCTGCAAAAAGCAATGAAAAGGTACAAGACACACACTGAATCTTGTTGAAGAGTAGGTGACTTGTAAACAAGGGTCAGAAAAGGGAAATCAAGGGCCAGATCTCCAACTGGTGTAGCTCCACTGAAGTCAATATTAAACACTGATTTACACCAGCTGAAGATCTCATCCTTAAAATGTAAGGGACAGCCCAATATCAGTACCAGGTGTATCTTTTGCAGGCCTTAAAGAATCTAGACAATAAAATGATTGCTAGGGATCATAGGCGTATCTACGCTTCTGTAAGGCATCAAGAGCTGATCAGGAATTTTCCATCAACATTTTTATCATGGAAAATGTGGTTCTGCAAAATAAACTTTCATGAAAATTTTTTGATTTCTCTGAATTTTTCTCAATTTTTCTGTTGATCAAACTGAACTGACATACTGTGTTTGGGGTGGGGAGAGGTTGTTCTAAATAGAAACATTTCGGTCAGTCGAATCAAAATGTTACAGGTCAGTCTGACGTTATTCTGCATCTGCGTGAGCTGTCATAGTGCCTCCTGGGGCAGAACTGTGGGAAGGCATTAGAGGACTGCTAGAACATAAGTGCTGGAACTAGGCAGGGCTGGGGTGTTACCACACCCCCTGGCTTGCAATGGTTTCCCTCATACGCAGGGTTTACAGGTTGGCTGGCTCTCAGCAACCCCACTGTAGAAATTGTTCCAGAACCCCTGTGCTAGCATGAGTGATTTAGTCTGCGACCTCACTGCAGTCTAGATGGTTGACCAGACCAAGTGAAACAGGAACCCAGGCTCCAACTCAACCCCCTAGCCAGGCTCTGATGAGAGGTTTGGTTTCAAGGGCAACATCTGAGTCAGAGCCCAGGCCAACTCTGCTATGATGCCAGACCCTGATAGGCTAGGGCAGTAGTTCTCAAACTTTTGTACTGGTGACCCCTTTCGCATAGCAAACCTCTGAGTGTGACCCCCCTTATAAATAAAACAAAAACAAACAAACAAACAAGAAAACCACACCACCCTCTTTTTTATATATTTAACACCATTCTAAATGCTGGAGGCAAAGCAGGGTTTGGGGTGAAGACTAACAGCTCATGACCCCCCATGTAATAGCCTCGTTTGAGAACCCCTGGGCTAGGAGCTTCCCTGTTTAGCTGGCCTTGTCTTGCAGCCCAACCTTTTCCTGAGTATTACATTTTAAATGTAGGACTCAGGCATGTATGTGTTATGTATATTCTCAGTTCCCTCAGACCCTCCTACACACACAGTGATTTTGATTCCAAGTGACTAATGTTGTGCATAAAACTGGGGGGGGAAAATGCAACAACTGCTGGAGGCAGGCTGTGAAAGACATACATGAACCTCATATTTTGGGGACTTTGGAGCTGCTCCTGCACAATCATTTCAGTGCTTATTTTCTATAATCAAAAACAATCTGGTGGCAATTTGTAGGTAATTGCAGACTACAAATTGTTGACTATTCTCCCCAAAATGCACATTGCTGGGAGACTAAATGATAAAAATAATCCTGGCACACATTAGAATTCAGGCTCCAGTGGGATGATGAAAGGGGCCTGAGATCAGGACTTTCAGAACTCAGTGCTGGAAAGCAGGGGCGGCTCTAGAAATCAGGCTGCCCCAAGCAGCGCGGTGCGCTGCGCCGCCCTCCCCCCCGTCTCCGGGTCGGGTCCTCTTCCCGGCTCTCCGCCTCTCGCCCGCCGGCATGCCAGCGCAGATCCACCGAGCGCGGACGGACGGACGAGCGCAGGCATGACTGGCGGAGGAGAGGGGAGCTCAGGGAAGGGGGGCCCGCCGCCATGCCGCCCGCCGCCGCGCCGCCGTCCGTCCGGCGCGCATGACCGCCGCGGCATGCACGCGGCTCAACCGAGCCAAATGCCGCCCCGGGAAGGGGGCGCCCCGCGCCTGCGCTGGGCTGCAGCCGCCCGCCTGCTGGAAAGAATACAGTGAACAAACAAGCAAGACCGTTTCCAGCATTCCAAACCATATTTTAACTCGATTATTCCACAGGCAATGACATTAAACATATTCCAGTCTACTTCTCTTTGCCCCATGACAAAGGAGTTTACTTTTAGATTCTATCATTCCAGCACTGCTAAGAGCAGGGAGTGGCACAGAGTCTCACCAGCTTGGAGGAGCTGTGCACAATCCCCAGAATTCCAAGGGGCACATGTGACAACGTTATAGAGGATCACATCCTTTAGCAGGATGTTGGCTTTATTTCCTTTCAGTACATCTGGCCTGCTCTATGAACCAGTGAGGAGTGTTGTAGGATCCTAGCCCCACCTGCTCCCCAACGTTTCTTGGGATTTGGGCCCTTGAAGGAGGCATGGAAGGAAAAGTCTCTGCAGTGTCCCCTGAACACAGATACTGAAATGATTATCCTTGGTTCTTGACAGGGGCATGGAAGGGAAGGCTGCTTGAGCCTTCTCCCATCCCACATATCCATAAGGACCAAGGACAATCTTGCTCTTCATGGGAAAAAACAGACCCCTGAATTCTATGATGTTTGAGCATTGGCCTGCTAAACCCAGGGTTGTGAGTTCAATCCTTGAGGAGTCCACTTAGGGATCTGGGGCAAAAATTGGTCCTGCTAGTGAAGGCAGGGGGCTGGACTTGATGACCTTTCGAGGTCCCTTCCAGTTCTAGGAGATTGGTATATCTCCAATTATTACCTTTCCAAACATGAAAAACACAAATAAAAGATGCCACTGGCCTTACCAGATTAACATTGCCAACTAAACAGCTGTCCCAAGTGGGGCTGTAGAAACTGTGGTTAAATGAAATAGCAGATGAATATTACGCCAGTTTGAGCTTGACTTGGCAGATCTGCTGCTATCAGAGATTCATCCGTTACACACATTCTTTTAATGCATGTCCATCAGTTTCATTTCCAGAGACACATGCTCCTCCGGTTGCACAGAGCTTCAAGATTCCTCAAAAATCTAGTATACATGAGGCCCTGCTTCATTTGTAATGATGTGGATATTGCAGATCCCACAATATTAGGTTTCCACTGCAATTTTCCTTTTAATTAGCTTACTTTGCACAGTCTGCACTGTTGCATATATTTTGAGTATGCAATTAGTACTGCAATACCATCCAATGCCTGTGAAATGTAAAAGGTTATTGAGACTGGACTATTTCTACAGTAGTTGTGTTAAGACTTTTAGTCTTCTGCATTTTATATTGTACTGGTCACTTTTTTTAAATGAATGTAATATAGTTACAGCAAAATGTCTGGTTATCAAAAAATTAGCAGGCATTATATAATACTTGAGTGTTTATATTGTTCCAGCAATTTTTTCTTAAACAAATAGATCTACTCTGGCTTTTCCAAATTACCACTATTAATAAAGTTCCATTATTACTTTCCTGTGAAAAGAACAGGAGTACTTATGGCACCTTAGAGACTAAGAAATTTATTTCAGCATAAGCCTTCGTGGGCTACAGGTCACTTCTTCAGATGCATAGAATGGAACACACAGACAGAAGGTATTTATACATACAGAGAACATGAAAAGCTGGAAGTACCCATACCAACTGTAAGAGGCCAATCAATTGAGATGAGCTATCAGCAGCAGGAGAAAAAAAACCTTTGAAGTGATAATTGAGATGCTCTAAAGATAGGCCGCACTGAATATGCCTCCTTCCACCTCACTGCCCTAGTACCCAGGGGTACTGGAACAATTTTTATAGTGGTGGTGCTGAAACCAAGTATTTGGGTTGTTATTACTACTTTAAGCCAGGGGCTGCGGCAGCACCCCATCATCCCGGCTCCAGCACCTATGCTAGTACATAGTGTTATGCATACACTCCCAGATTTTACTCTAGGTAGGATGGGACCTACACTGCATGTGTGTATATTTGGGGTAATAACTGATCTGTAGTACTCCTGAGGTAGAATGCACTGTGGCTGGAATACTAGCGATGTCACCATTTCACACACTGAATTTCTTTTAATCTAAGCAACACCGAGATAGTGGCATTAGCTGATCTTTTGAGACTTCAGGATGAATTAAGCCGCCTGTCTTCTGTACTTGGGGTTAATTCTCTAATCACCACTGAATATTTTATCAGCCTCAATTCAACATCTTCCTTATAAGCTACCTTATCACCACACACCATTTTGAACTGTTATGACCTTCTTTGGGACAGAGATTTTGTATTTATGATTGTAAAGTGCTGTGTAAATTTACAGTGCTCCATAACAATAACACAGTATCAAAGGTCAGTTCGGCTGCTAGCCCCAGAGTATCAGTTGTATGTTTGATTGGCTGTATATGAAAAAATATTAATAGATGGACAGCAACAACCTCTAAGGCAAATACAATGATGTGTCACCAACATTTTAATTAAGGGCTCCCACAAAAGTTACTCACATCAGGATCTGTGATAAATACAATATTCCCTGAGTAAAATGGAGTAGCAAGAGGTGATTTATGGGGGCTAAGTGGTGCATCTCCCCAGTCCCCATACACACCTAGAGAAACTGGCGGGGAACTCAAGAAGGAAATTCCCCTTGCAGCTGTCATCATTGCAGCAGCAGTGGCTTGCTCAGGACACCTGAACATTTTATACAAGCAGAGCTGGCTGTAGAATTTTCAGATGGGGATGTGTGAGACAATTGTTTGCCACCTTCCATTGAAATGTAATTAACTTCTGCCCACAGTTATGCATCACTATGCACAGGAGTGTCACCCTTAGGATTCTGGAGGTGGCTAGTGAGAATTCTTTGGGATAGACTCCAAATATAATTCTACATCAAATGTATCTGTCAGAGAGATCTTTAGGACTCCTCAGCCTCCTTCTTTAGAAGTGGATCCCAGTTACATATTCCTTTCAGTCCTAGCAATCTGTTGCATCACTTTAGATTGATTAACAATTTAAAGGTATTTTCACAGAAAAAAAAAGAGCTAGAGTCTTAAAAAAACAAAAACAAAAAACAAAACAAAAAAAACCCCAGATCCTCCTTTATGAGCTCCAAAAGCCATTCTGTTCCTGGGACTCATATGAGTCCCAGGAAGACCCCTCCAGCTCACACATGGAGATATGGAATTCAAAGTTAAATTTGGCAACATTCTTTCACAGAAGTTGGAGACACTAAAAAGACTGCATGGATTCAGCAACTAGTCTGACAAAGAACCACTGAATGATATCTCTGGGATCAAAAGACCTTGCAGGATCCACCTGGACAGTAATAAGTCCAGAGAGGAGGTAGATGAAGCTACTGACTCATATTGACTTATGAGGTTCTGTTTAGCATGGCAATGGATTGGTTCTAATGCAGCCGGTGACCTGCAGTGATCTGAGTGTGAGAAATGTGGATATATGGACTCCATCCATACTAAATGCATATTGTGCTTTGAGGAACTACAGAGGTCTCCAAACTATGCAAATTTACCATAAAACTGAAGCTCAACAGGACTCTATACTATATAGAGTTATGGTGTCACTGTTAAATAGTACAGCAGGTTGGAATGGAATGGGGATGCACAGATAAAACATGATGAAAAGCCCTTTGGTGTGTTTAGTAGCTATATTTCTAAGCCAAGAGCAATTTGGACATGTTTGCTAAAACAGCCAGGCACACCGAGTGGGTTCTAAATGCAATCGACATTTTATTTTTTCTTATCTTGAGGTTGGACCATGCCATCGCCACTCCAACCTCTGACATCAAAGCTATTAAAACCAAACTGCTGAGGCCACCTTCATCAATCATTACATTTCAAAATACAATTTTCATCTAATGTCAGAATATTAGCTTATTTAAAAAAATCAAGGTTATCAAGTTTTCACCAACTTAATCTTTGTTACATTGGCTTCTCTCAGGTGTCTCAGGAGTCCGAACCCTGGGCTTGCCAAGCCCCACATCCCCAAAAGACAATCCTCTCCATCACAGTGATGTTACAAGATGTAATGGGAACACACAGCTGCTGGCTCCAGCTATATGGAACTTTTGAACACTTCTGTTTTTCTGCTGCCTATCAGGGAGGAAATAATTGAGGGCTTGGCACCATTGGCAGTACCCTGCTGATCACAATGGCCTTGTGCCTAGTGTTGGATCACTTCCTTCCATGATAGGCAATGGTTTCTGAATTCACTGTGCAGAGAGTCTTTTCCAGATAGACATCTGCCCATGCCCTGAGTTCCTTGTTGCTGGAGTTGGCTGGCAGGCTATTGACAGATAAAATTCATAGCAAAACATTATTTGGGTAAATTATGCATCCCCTGCACATGCGCGCTATATGGGGAAATGTGTAAGGAGTCAGACTTCCAACCCAGTGTGCCAATGAAGGGATGGGCATAGTTTATCTCCCAGCAAGGGGGATGCAAGACCAGAGAAGATGGCGAGTTGGCCCTGCAGGGCAGACTAGCCCCAGATGTGGTACTTGTGGCCAGGGCAGTGCTCTCATCATTTGGGGGCACTGGTGCGTACTGACACAGAGGAAATAGTGCTCTCTGAGGTGGAATCGCTGGGACTGATTTGAGAAGCAAGAGCAGCTGCCTGCCAACCAACAGCTGCACTAAGGGAGAGAAAAGGCCAGTCTGGGAGGTCTCACAGCACCTTCAGCAATTACCAGATCTTATTAAAGTGCTAATTATTGAATTCAGTGATGCCAGTTATTACTTGGCAGCTCTTTGCTTTGTGGGACAACGCAGAAGATAGAGGCATTGGATATGGAGGGGAAAATATATGATCCCATCTGTGTTCAGACCCCCGACAATCTTTTATTGAAACTGATGGTGGCTGCCTTTGATTGCTAGTTTGCCAAGGGCTTGCCAGTCAAGATTTTAAAATTGCCTTTCCACAGCCACACTGAAAGACTGGAACTTGTCAAATAGTCATCTGTGTATGCTTTAAAACAAGGGAGAATGCAGCGGTGTATGCCAAATGCCATCTCACCTGCCATTTAAAGGGAGGAAATAAGGACAAAACAAGTTCTCTTACACTGGTGCAGCACTATTGATTTTGAGTTACTTTAGATTTACACCAATATAAGCTGAATCAGAGGCTGGCCTTTAGTCTTTTAATCATTTTCTTGTTCAACCACATTTTTCTGGTCACTAAAGTTTCTAATTCCTGGACCAGTAAAGACCTATTCCTCTTCTCCTCCCATCTTCCCAGGCAGCCCACATGCAGCGGTTGATGAGCAGTTTGCAATATATTGGCACAGCAGACCTGATTTTTCTACTCCCGTTGTGGGGAGTTTATTATTAAGTTATTCTTACTCCTGTTTAGAGAGGAAAAGTAAAACACTTTTTTAGTTTGAGCAATACTAACGAGCAAGGGAAGCTTGGTAAAATACTGTAGATATTCCAAAAGGTCATGAATTCCTATAACTGGTTGTGCAGAGCCAGCATATAATGAGTTTTTATGAAAGCAAAACCACCCTGGCTTGATTCATCTCTTTTGTGAGAAAGGACTTTGAAAGCCTTGGATACAAGGAGCTTGAGAAGTGCAAAGTACTATTATTATACCACAATCTTTTAAAAGGTGCAGTGCATGTTGTTTCATCTTCTCAATGCCTTTGACTCTTACGTGGTCAGGCCTGCTGCCCAGCACTATGTAGCATGCATCTTGTTAAATGGGATTAACATGTGGATCCACTTCAATAACAATTTCTGGGGAAAAAAGTTCTCTCTAGTGTGAACTCTTCTGCTGTAACTGGCCAGTATTAGCCCTCTTCCTTGTTTCCTCTGTGTTGTCTCATTGCCATTGCAGTTTTCCAGTAAAATGACAGATCACACAAAATACCATATGGAGAAGGAACATAGAAACAATGTTAGGTGGTATTACTGGAGGGAATAAGGTTCACATCCTTTGGTATGCAGAGAAGATGAGATCTATCTGATTGGTAACAGTGAATGTGAAGCTCAGCAGCTGTTGCTGAGAGCAGCTCTGTGATCAAAGTTGCTGAAATGAAATGGTCTAAAAGCTTAATTCATTGCAGACATTCAGGGTCTGATTTTTCTCTCACTCACACCATTACCAGTAAGGTATTCCCTTCATTGGCTTCAGAGAAGACCTGAAATATGATTAGAATCAGACCCTTGTGTGGTTCCCTCCCCCACAGTGTACCTGGGGATGGCATTCAATGTTTGCCTTTTTAAATGGTTCAGTATTTTCAGCTAGTGCTAAGTGATTGGTGAGATATGGTTGAGATATGAGGCCAGATATTTGGATATTTGTAGATCTTTTTTAATATCTTCCTTTCCTCCCCTTTTCCAGCCCCAAATCCTCCTTCAAAAGGCTATAAAAGGGGAATTTTAGGAGTAAAGGAAATTACAACAGATTCAGAATTATATATTATAGATATAGAATATACATAGTATCAGAACAAATTTGTCTAGCCTGTTATTTTAAAGTTCCCAAGGTGTGCTTGGCACTTCATACAAAGACAAGACACTTGCCATGAAGCTACTAATTCTCCTTCTACAAAGTGGAGTAACTTTCTGCGCACATAAAGGGCTGTACACAAGAGGCATGCCTGTCAGAAATGCTGCCAGAAATGTACAGGCTTAGCAGAACAGAAGTAAACAAAGGCAGGGGGAAATCTAATTCTAATTCTCCAATCATGAAAATGCATAAGCAAATGGACAGCACTGTATGTGTAATGGAAGTGACAATTGCTAAATAGATGGCTATGCATACATGAGTCCTACTGGCATGATAGTTATGGGTCATAGTCTTCCCTTATGTAATTCCACAGAAGTCAATAGAAGAAAGTCTGGCCCAACTGAAATCAATGGAAAAACCTTCACTGACTCCATAGGGTCAGTGTTTCACCACATAAAGTTGCATCAGGGATAAATGTAACCTTGGGTGCAGAGATTGCCCAGGTATTCAGTCTCAAACTACATTGGGTACGCTCACTTACACATACAAATTATGAACTATAGTTGGAACAAGTCATGGAGTTGCCTCAATCTTAGACTTCATGAGCTTGCAGTCTAGAGCTTGGAGAGAGATCAAACTTCAAAAGGCCAAACATTGCCCTTAAATAACTGCACCACTCCCTTTGCAGTTAACATGCAGAGGACAGATTTTGGCTCAACTGGTATCTTTAACTTAACTATTTAGATAACTATTTTTTTCTAATCTGTATCAAAGACCTGGGACATGAGCAGTCATACCTAGTGGTTACAGCAGGAGTCAGCTGCCAGACACAAGGTCAGCTTACCTGGAGTAAATCAAGGCAGGGACTACTGCAGCTGTGGGCAAATGCATTGAGCAGTCACCAAACTGCTGCTGGGTTTAAGAACAAGCCTGCTACCTTCCTCAGTCAATCAGGTGGGCAATCCAGCTGATGCAGCCCAGCTATGCTCATCAAGTTATCAGGAGACTGAACATGCACAGCTGCAGGGCCTTATACCTATATTTTTAGAAGTGACCAGTGAGTTTGAACTTGAGCCACCTTAATGAGAGGATGGGTGCCCAGCACTTTCTCAAAAATCAGTTTCTGTTAATGTGTCAGGCTGAGTACACAAAAATGGAGGTGCCCAAAATCACTAGTCACTTCTGAAAAGTCTATACCTTTATTAAACTGAACTCTTCTTTTTCCAACTTTCTTTTTAAATGTTTTGATCCAAAATTACCAATGACATAGCCTGTAAAAGAATGTGGAGTCCCTTTCTTTTATAAGCTGGTTGTCTAATTGGAAACCTAAGCTCTCCCTTATTAACAGATTGTGCATGTAAATTTGGCCACAAATATAAAAACAAAGCCAATATTTTATTAACTCATTTGCTCAGGCCCATAGCCAGAGCAATAAAACTCTGATGACAGACAGAATTTTTATTAAAAATAAATACTTCAACCACTTTATGCTGTTTTTCTTCTGGGGGGATATTTATAAAAATATTGGCACCCTCATATGCCTGATTGTGCCTGACTGTGAAATGCAGAGAATGGGTTTCTAAACTGAACAGACCTAACTCCACGGACCGAATTTCCAAAACAGCAGCAGGTTTCACCGTATTTTTTAAAAAAATGAGCAGGTTACTTGTTTAATCAAAACACTTGCAGGTTTAAATTAGTGCAACTGGTAGATTCTGTGTAACTTTAAGTCTTTAAACCATGATTTGAGACTTCAGTGACTCAGCTAGATGTTAGGTGTCTATTACAGGAGTGGGTGAGTGAGGTCCTGTGGCTTGCGATGTGCAGAGGTCAGTCTAGATTGCCACGATGGTCAGGGGCGGCTCTAGGATTTCCGCTGCCCCCAAGCGGACGGGACGCTGCGGGAGGGCGCTCTGGCGGTCGCCGGTCCCGCGCCTCCGGTGGACCTCCCGCAGGCATGCCTGCGGATGCTCCACTGAAGCCGGGGGGACCAGCGGACCCTCCGCAGGCACGTCTGCGGGAGGTTCACCGGAGCCGCGGGACCAGCGGACCTTCCGCAGGCATGCCTGCGGGAAGTCCACCGGAGCCGCCTGCCGCCCTCCCGCAGGACGCCGCCCCAAGCGCGCGCTTGGTGTGCTGGGGTCTGGAGCCGGCCCTGACGATGGTCCCTTCTGACCTTAAAGTCTATGAATCTGAACACAGAGAGGTGAACTACATTGTATAACTACATTAAAAACAGAAGTTAATTAAATACAAAGGCCTATGTTTAAAAAAAATCAATATAGTGATGGACTAAACTGCTAAAAGTAAGACAATTCAGAGGAAATACCACAGTATTAACTAGCTTTGTTCTGTCTATTACTGAAATACACATATGTGATATTGGCACGGGCACTGTTAGACCTCTGCAACATCTTGGGGAATTAGAATACAGCTGAGAAAGGAGCATGCACTCAATTTCTTTTGTTCTCACCTTTCAATTCAGAGCAGAATTGCCAGGGTTTCCTGGAACTTTGGATATTGTTTTTGCAATTTTTTTGGTTGGTATTTTATACTTTTGCCATCATGATTATAGTTCAGGCAGCTTTTATATCTACCCAGTTTTTGTTTGCTTTTGCTTTTTTAAATAGTTGCTACAGCCAACACTCACAAGCTTCAAAATGGTGACCCAATCAGGACCATACCTCAGGCTATACGTACTAGATGGGAAGGTGGGGTCACAGCTTTAGAAAGAAATGGAGGTTTGCTGGGATGAATTCAAAGTACTGGTAGTCAATGAAAATGCTCCTTTGCTTGGAAGGGTCTCACTGCCTACCAGTTACTGATGCTGAATAGAGCACTGAATTGTCTGCTACCTGAAGGTGATTTTTCAGTGTCCTGATTTGGCAAATCGCTTCTGCAACATACAGCAATGCTGAGTGACATTACTAACGTTGTTCATGTTTTCTTTGTCACAATCACACACGCACTCACGCCATATGACGGGGATCTCTGATGTGAATCTGAACCATGTGCCAGCCAACACTCAGCATGGGAGTCTGAGTAAGCAGAGCTCTGACCCCTGAAGAACTGAGGCTTGTCTATACTTGAAACACTAGTGTCCACGTGCACTACAGTGACAGGCGGGGTTCTCCCATCAGCAGAGTTAATCCACCTCCCTGAGAGGCAATAGCTCAGTCTACACTGGGGGTTAGTTTGTCTAAGCTATGTCACCAGAGGTGTGGATTTTCAAACCCCTGAGTGATGTACCTAGGTCAATTTAATTTTTGAGTATATAGTGTAGCCCAGTGGGCTAGCCTGCCTTTATTATTTTGCTGCTTTGCATTATATACTGGCACTAGAAAAGGTTCAGAAAAGGGCAACAAAAATGATTAGGGGTTTGGAGAGGGTCCCATATGAGGAAAGATTAAAGAGGCTAGGACTCTTCAGCTTGGAAAAGAGGAGACTGGAGGGGATATGATAGAGGTATATAAAATCATGAGTGATGTGGAGAAAGTGGATAAGGAAAAGTTATTTACTTATTCCCATAATACAAGAACTAGGGGTCACCAAATGAAATTAATAGGCAGCAGGTTTAAAACAAATAAAAGGAAGTTCTTCTTCACGCAGTGCACAGTCAATTTGTGGAACTCCTTACCCGAGGAGGTAGTGAAGGCTAGGACTATAACAGCGTTTAAAAGGGAACTGGATAAATTCATGGCGGTTAAGTCCATAAATGGCTATTAGCCAGGATGGGTAAGAATGGTGTCCCTAGCCTCTGTTTGTCAGAGGATGAAGATGGATGGCAGGAGAGAGATCACTTGATCATTGCCTGTTAGGTTCACTCCCTCTGGGGCACCTGGCATTGGCCACTGTCGGTAGACAGATACTGGGCTAGATGGACCTTCGGTCTGACCCAGTACAGCCGTTCTTATGTTCTTATTATACTGTATTGAGCAGTAATGCAAGAAACCTACAGGCCTGGATCCTGCAAGACATTAGCTTCAGCAAGTTAGCATAAGGCTTGAGGCCTATGCACTTTAAACAGATAAAAGGCCCAACGGAAAACTCCAAGTATTTGTTGAGCTGAAAATAGAGTTTAAGGGAGAGTTCTGACCACAGGTATATAATTCAACCACAGAGGTGTCCTGGCAATGAACTGATGTACATAACAGGTACATGAGATACATTTAAGGCTAGCCTGCTTGCTTGCTACATATCTTTTCTATAAGTTTCTTATTTTCTTCTGGGTTTTATTATAATAGGTTTATATTAGAGTACATTTTGGCTGTAACACAAGGGACCTGCAGGCCACATCCTGTATGTTGAGCTAAGGCAAAGTTATCATACGTATGTTTGGGACCTTTCACCTAGATACATGGTGATGAGCTAAAGCATAAGGTCAATATATGGCTGCAACATTTAACATAGAGAATGGGGCTTTCCTAAGTTAATTTCCTTTTAAACTTAACGGGTACACCACAACTTGGAAAGAACCAAAATAACCAGTCGGGACAGAAATAACAAATGTGATACCTAATCACAAAAGGGCCATGGTAACTAATTGATGTATATGATAACAAGTTGAGATCACTGATATACTAACCTATAGGAAAAAGACATTCCAACATTAGTAAGGTGAGGAAATACAAATAAGGAAAAGGGGAAAAATTCCCTATTGAATATGTATTGAACATAGCGGCATCAGTGTACTGTATTATAAAAGTGCCATCCTAGCCTAGAGGCAGTGGGAGAGAGAGATGTAGTCCTTGGGAGGTGCCAGAATGACAGCCACTGGTGATGACGGGGAAGGTGATGGTGGTGATGAGGAAGATGATGGCTAACATTTCAGGAGATGGTGAGAGTCTATGGGTATGCAGATGTACATTCTGTAGTATCTCTATCTTACTGAGTTGGGGTGTTTGTGACTGTGCTAAATGTAGTAATAAACTATATTTGTCAATATAGAAGAGTTCTTATAGTATGAGTGTTGCAACTGTGCACATCGGGGTTCTCAACTATATAATTATTTAAATAATACTGGGCCTGATCTTGGGACAAGAACCTGTCAACCCTCAAATGATAACTGGGGATTCTTAAGTAATCTATATAATTAATATACAATCTAAAGATTGGGCAACAATAGTATATGTTAACATTGTACTGTGTCATCCTCTAGAAGAGATCCCCATCAGTGAAGCATTAATATAGAAGTATGTTACACAATTGGCTGAATTCATCCCTGTAACTTCACTAATACTAACTCCTTCTAGAAAACACCATCCTAGCCACCATGGATGTAGAGGCTCTCTACACAAACATCCCACACACTGATGGAATACAAGCTGTCAGGAACAGTATCCCTGATGATGCCACAGCACAACTGGTTGCTGAGCTCTGTGCCTTTATCCTCACACACAACTATTTCAAATTTGATGACAATATATATCTCCAGATCAGTGGCATCGCTATGGGCACCCGCATGGCCACACAATATGCCAATATTTTTATGGCCGACCTGGAACAACGCTTCCTCAGCTCTCGTCCATTCACGCCCCTTCTCTACTTATGCTACATTGATGACATCTTCATCATCTGGACCCATGGGAAGGAGACTCTGGAAAAATTCCACCACGATTTCAACAGATTCCACCCCAACATCAACCTCAGCCTGGACCAATCTACACGGGAGGTCCACTCCCTAGACACCACAGTGCAAATAAGTGATGGTCACATTAACACCACCTTATACCGAAAACCTACTGACCGCTATGCCTATCTTCATGCCTCCAGCTTCCATCCCGGGCACACCACACGATCCATTGTCTACAGCCAAGCACTGAGGTACAACCGCATCTGCTCTAACGCCTCAGACAGAGACCAACACCTACAAAATCTCCACCAAGCATTCTCAAAACTACAGTACCCACACGAAGAAGTAAGAAAACAGATCAACAGAGCCAGACGTGTACCCAGAAGCCTCCTATTGCAAGACAAACCCAAGAAAGAAACCAACAGGACTCCACTGGCCAACACTTACAGTCCCCAGCTAAAATCCCTCCAACGCATCATCAGGGATCTACAACCCATCCTGGACAATGATTCCACACTTTCACAGGCCTTGGGTGGCAGGCCAGTCCTCGCCCACAAACAACCTGCCAACTTGAAGCATATTCTCACCAGTAACTGCACACCGCACCATAGTAACTCTAGCTCAGGAACCAATCCATGCAACAAACCTCGATGCCAACTCTGCCCACATATCTACACCAGCGACACCATCACAGGACCTAACCAGACCAGCCACACCATCACCGGTTCATTCACCTGCACGTCCACCAATGTAATATACGCCATTATATACCAGCAATGCCCCTCTGCTATGTACATCGGCCAAACTGGACAGTCTCTAAGGAAAAGAATAAATGGACACAAATCAGATATTAGGAATGGCAATATACAAAAACCTGTAGGAGAACACTTTAACCTCCCTGGCCACACTATAGCAGGTCTTAACGTAGCCATTCTGCAGCAAAAAAACTTCAGGACCAGACTTCAGAGAGAAACTGCTGAGCTTCAGTTCATCTGCAAATTTGACACCATCAGCTCAGGATTAAACAAAGACTGTGAATGGCTTGCCAACTACAAAACCAGTTTCTCCTCCCTTGGTTTTCACACCTCAACTGCTAGAAGAGGGCCTCATCCTCCCTGATTGAGCTAACCTCGTTATCTCTAGCTTGCTTCTTGCTTGCATATATACACCTGCCCCTGGAAATTTCCACTACTTGCATCCGATGAAGTGGGTATTCACCCACGAAAGCTCATGCTCTAAAACGTCTGTTAGTCTATAAGGTGCCACAGGATTCTTTGCTGCTTTTACTAATACTAACAGTTACTCCTGGAGCCTATTGTGCCTATTGTATAGAAAGTGCTATTAAACAGAAGAGCCAGTATTCAGCCTACTTGTTTTTAAAAGAAACCCACATCAGTTAATATATCCTATAGCCACCCAGAAAACAGGCAAAGAAGGAATCATAGCTCAAGTATTAAACTAGTTAAAACGCAGTAGGACAACAAGAAAGAAAATGTTTTATACATTTTTTACATCTTGAAAGCAAGTCAGAGAAGCTGTCTCTTGTTGAACATTACCATATACACATCAAATCAGAAATGTTTAACTCAAACTGTATTTGAGTTGAGTGCAAAATAAATCTCTAAAAAGTCTTAAATGGTGAAGACACTTTTCACATGTACATACCTCAAAAAAAAATGGAGATATTCCATCTCCTAGAACTGGAAGGGACCTTGAAAGGTCATTGAGTCCAGCCCCCTGCCTTCATTAGCAGGACCAAGTACTGATTTTGCGCCTGTTCTGTAAGTGGCCCCCTCAAGGATTGAGCTCACAACTCTGGGTTTAGCAGGCCAATGCTCAAACCACTGAGCTACATCTCACCCCTTAATAAACTGAGCTATACCTCATCCCTTAATAAACAGCTACATAAATTGCTATTTATTATTTGAATTACTGTAGTATCAAGAGTCTCCAATAAGGATCCAGGTTCCGTTGTGCTAGGTAGAGACACACAATAAGGGAATTGTCCCTACCTGGACTTGCTTACAATCTCAGGCCTCATACTTACAATCAGATCCACATGGGCTCATCTCTCATAGATTAACAGATTCTAAGGCCAGAAGGGTCCATTGTGATTATCTCATCTGACTTCCTGTATAACACTGGCCATAGAACTTCCCCAAAAGAATTCCTAGAGCATCTAATCTTGATTTAAAAATTGCCAATGATGGAGAATCCATCATGACCCGTGGTAAATTGGTGCAATGGTTAATTATCCTCACTGCTGAAAATTTACACCTTATTTCCAGTCTGAATTTGTCTAGCTTCAACTTCCAGCCATTGGACCATGTTATATCTTTCTCTGCTAGACTGAAGAGTCCATTATCAAATATTTGTTCCCTCTGCAGATACTAATAGACTAATCAAGTCACCCCTTCTCTTTGTTAAGCTAAACAGATTGAGTTCTTTGAGTCTATCACTACAGTATAAGGCATGTTTTCTAATCCTTTAGTTATTTTTTAGCTAATCTCTGAACCTTCTCCAATTTATCAACAACCTTCTTGAATTGTGGATATCAGAATTTGATATTGTATTCCAGCAGTGAAGACCAATATGCATGTTAGAAAAATGTTAAACTACCCAATCAAAAATAGGCATTTAAAAATAATGGATGTTCAAAAGAGAGGAGTGGATGCATAAAAGTAAGACCCACAATGTCAACTAACCTCATAACTGGCAGATAATGAAACAAACAAAAATTACATCAGGAATTCAACAAAAGCCAGTTGTGTCACTGTACTGCAAACTTCCCATTAAGCTACAAATAGGTCTGAGTAGCTTACAATGAAAACTTGTTCCACAAACACAAGTCACAATTTTTTAAAGTGACAAGCTAGCAAATGCGATGGTAGAAATCTGAACCAATAGTTCCTATCTCTCTCTTCACTGCAATCAGAAAAGTTCTTCCTATTCCCTCTGAGCAAATCCTTTCCAAAAAACTATTGACAGTACTGCCAATTTGCTATTTACCTGTGATAGTAGTAATTCACATTCACTTAACCTAAAATATTAACGCTAGACACTGTATTTAAATAAAGTCATTTTTCATTGAGAAAATATTCAGAATAATATTAAAATAAATATTTAAAATTTACATACAAGGAAATGAGCACAGTAGCTAATCATAGTGTGAAGTCTTTTTAAGCCATCTCTTAAATCAGTGTCAGCCAGTCAAATCCCTATCTAACAAGCCAGCAAGGTGACTTTCTTGACTAAATAATGAAGCAACAGTGATGGTGTGTGACATGCTCAAAGTCCAAATAATTGCCCCACTTGGGGTCGGGAAGGAATTTTCCCCAAAGTCAGATTGGCAGAGACCTGGAGGTTTACCTTACTCTACAGCATGGGGTCACTTGCAGGTTTAAACTAGTGTAAATGGGGGAATATCTGTAACCTGAAGTCTTTAAATCATGGTTTGAAAACTTCAGTAACTGAGCCAGAGGTTAGGTTCAGTAACTATTACAGGAGTGGGTGGGTGAGGTTCTGTGGCCTGCATTGTGCAGGAGGTCAGACTAGATGATCACCATGATCCCTTCTGACCTCGGAGTCTATGAGTGTTGTGTGGAATTACTCCATTTTGTCTAATTTGGCTACAACCAAAGGATCTCATCTACTCCTTCTAGATGATGCTTGTCTAGAATTCTATGTGAAAATGCAGTCTGTTAATGAGGAATACAAAGCTTCATGAGGCATGAACACATGAGGGTTAACCCAAACAAGTATCCTACCTTCAGCCCCCTTCTTTGAAACCTACTGCAAAGACCCAGAGGAGAAGTCAGATCTAAGCCACATAAAGCAGAGCAGGTGCTCTTCACTCTTTTCCAATGCAGTGGAAAGAAAAAAATTGGGTGCTGTCTTACCTTAAAAGTGCTCTCTGAAGGAATGAACCACCTCAGCTTTCTGGGTCCCCTTGGTGTCTAAAGATACAGAAGAACACACTCATGCCTCCTTACTGGTGGGAGATCTGCCATCTTGACTCACATGAATAAGCCCAGCAGTGATTCTAATTTATAGCTTCACACAGCCCCACATAGTGGCAGAAATTCAGTACTGCAGGACTCCCATTGAAAATAAGAGGAAATTGCACTCAGAGTGTTTGTTCTGTGGCTCGTCTCCAGTTCACTTTTTTCTGCTTTGTCTTGGTACTGATCCTGCAAACACCAATGAATGTGCTTAACTTTATCCATGTGAGTAGTCCCATTGACTTCAATGCAATTACTCATGTGAATAAAGTTAGGCATGTGTGTAGAAGTCTGCAGGATCAGAGTTCTCTTCATGGGTGGATGATGTTGGTGTCCTTGGCTAGAGGAGGCTCAAGGGCATAGGCGACGTGTAGGGGAGCATGCGGGGTCAAGTGCCCCCTACAGATTTCTGCATGGCCTGGCAGGGCAGGGGTGAGGGCAGGAGAGGGAGTCCCTTCTCCTGCTGCACCTGTCTCCCCCCACATTTCCCCCAGCATGCTTGGCTCCTGTCCTTGGCAGCAGAATTACTTTTGAGACAAAGCGCCATCCTGACTGGTCTCTATCCTTCCTTTTCACTCTCAATCCATTTAAGTTTATAGCCATGGTTGGCTGCAATGGATGTCAAGGAGCTGAGATTAGCTGGAGCACTGAGGCTGTCTGGCCAGGTTCCCTCTGCCTTGGCAATGTTCCTGTAATTCCTAGGTGGATGAACCATCCCCATTCTAGCAGATTCAAGGAATGTGGGAGAACCCTGAATAGGGATATAAATGACCTTAGTGCAAATGGATTAATGGGATTATTTAATATTTTACATGATCCAATTATTTCCTTGGCAGTCAATGAGACTCCTCATTAGAAACATTGATATGTATTGCTGGTTAAGGAAGCACTTGACAGCTGCAGTAATAAATACATTGTAGCTTGTTTGGTGGGAGAACAACTGCTCATTGAATAAAATAGCAATAGATCTAAGAATCTCGTGATTAAATCACTGCTGAGCCTAGGTGAATTAATACAATAATAGCACGACATCCCTTTCAGCACTCAGTTTGACTGCTGTGAGTGGAGTCTTTTGAGTACATCCAGCTCCCGACTCTTAGAAAAGAAATAAACTCTCTGTAGGTTATGTTTTAAAAGAGATGCCATATATAATACCAAAAGTGACTGTACCTGCAGTGTGGGCAGATACACAAAGCTTTTATTTATTTCTTCAGGTATGAGCAGCATGAGCGCCACTGTGCCAGCAGGTTCCTTGTTAACTGACATTGCTCATTATATTTTATTAATACCATGATAGTGGAAGGTTTAGTGCATTGTGAAATTTAAAGCAGCGGCAGCCTGAAGCCCCGCTGTGTCAGTGTCTCTCTTGCTGTAAGGCAGGTTTCCC
This sequence comes from Mauremys reevesii, assembly GCF_016161935.1. Lineage (NCBI taxonomy): Eukaryota > Metazoa > Chordata > Testudines > Geoemydidae > Mauremys > Mauremys reevesii. Next base: position 111,813,632 of record NC_052625.1, on the reverse strand, counting down.
TGAGGAGATTCTGACCCCATCCAGAGGAGGCTTGAGTAAAACCAAGGAAATGGAGGGACTGTGGCAGAAGAGGATAAAGTAGTGGTAAGTGCTGTACAGGGAGCTGGTATAAATTGTCATAACTCCATTGACTTCAGGGGAGTTACAACAATACAGCAGCTGAGGCCTTGACAAACGCAGCATACTGAATATTTTGCAGTGATTATTCTGTAGTGTAGATTCAGGCGCAGCCTTGCATAGGAGTAAGGCGCAGTGCCAAACTTCACTGCCCTTCTGGAAGTCCTGATTCCTCCAAAAGCTGCCTCAGGCAAAAGGATATTGGTGGGTGCAGAGGTGGGAAATGGATATAACTCCTCTTCCTTTACGAACAAGGACTGCTCCCTCCTGGATGCTCATGGTGGGAAATGGCCTTGTATGGGGTGCAAAAGGTTCAGGGAGGAAATTACAAAATTTCATTCCTTTGAAGTGCTGCAGCAGAACAGAAGAGCAGAGAGATTTCTGGTGCCCATTGTCCACAAGCTGTCTGCTCTGATACCCCATAACGTCAAAGACGCCAGACAATGTGGGCACAAATCTGAGGAGCAGATCTGCAAAACGCATTATGTGCATTTACTATCTCAATGTGCACAATACTGAAATGCAAAATGCATTTTTCAAAACATACCCTTAGATTTTTTTAAATAGTTTTT